>NC_030822.1:21008416-21321416 GCF_001704415.2 Capra hircus | reverse complement strand
ACTTTCTGCCTTGCTCACCACGGGGTCCCCAGAGCCTAGAACACTACCTGATACATAACAGATGTTCCATATATAAATGCCGAAAGAACAAAGGTGTGAATGAGTGCTTTCTTGGAAGAGTTTCAAGCAGCATGGTGGATGGTGTCAAATGCTTCAGACAGCATGGCAGATGAAGACTTAAGCCACTGGTCAATCAGAAGGTCATTGGTGACTTGAGCAGTAATAACAGCCATAATTTATTGAGGCACCTTGCTAAGTGAGCTAATCTACACAATGACCCTACAAGAAAATCATTATTATCACCAGTTTATAGAAGACAGAGCATTTCAGCAGCTCTGTGGGACAGAAGCAAGACTGGAAAGGATTTAGAGATGAATAGGAATTAAAGATGCAGAGACAACTTTATTATGACTGGCAGCTTGTTTAAACATATTAGGCTATATGAGGAAAATGAATTTAACTGATCCAAGACATAATCTATCAGTCAGTGTTATCAAAGAAACCAGGTACCACTGATGAAACAGGAGTGAGTAAAACATAAAATAAATCAAATTTCTCAATTTTATAAAATTTTTCCTCTTGGGTCATTTTAAGGGCTATGTCAGTGTATGATCTCAGTTTCATTTATTCTTTGGATCAGAAATAATATGTAAAATCACCATCTTGGTAAGAACCTTACTGAATGAGAAAGATCTTTTCCCAAATAAAATTATGGAAGAGATTCCAACTGGATTTGAAATCCAAATTAACTCAACCTGTGGCAGAATGACTTCATAAACAAGTCCCTGGAATATTTGAGAATTTCAAGCCGATACATCTGCAAAGACTGGTATGTTCTTTAGATAGTGGATAAGGGGCTTGGAGGAAATTTTCTAGGTAGGCCCACAAAAATAAGCTTGTCCATAATCTCCAGTGATTTGAACTACATTTCTGAAAGCTGGGGCCAGGGTTTGAATGCTTATATTGATCTTTCTTGGGTAATTAAAGACACAGGTGGCTGAATCAAAGAATTTGCCTTTTTCTACCTTACACTTTTCTGTGTCTCGTCTGCCTGTCACTTTTGAGAAGCAGTAACAATGAAGATATTGAATAGTCACTCTGGATATGTAATATTTTAAAAGGTTTAATTTTTGTTTTAAATGGGGGGGCGGTGGGGAGCTGAAATCCTATTGTTTGTTTTCAGGGCAATCAAGGACCATGAGTAACACTCCAGTAGTGAAGCTGGATCCAGAGAAGGCAAGGTATGTATTCATCAGCGTGTTCACTTCTTTATCTGTGTTAGTTTTCACAAGCTATGTCTCCCCTCAGCCCAGCCTCCCTGTTTCTGTTTTTCATCAGCTCTTTACAGTTTTCCATTTTCTTATCCTAGCTGTTTGAGAGTTGATAAAGATGCCTGCTAAGGCCTGGCAGGGGTGAATGGGTGGCTAGAAAGTCTGGTTTGCCAAAATGAGAAAACTAATTTCATGATGTATTTTTTTCACTTGGAGTAATGAAAATTAAAGCTGAAAAATATCGCTCGTTATCAGTCTTCCTTTTTTTTTTTTTAAATTTAAAGTGTCTGTATTGCTGGTGTGACCTTTCCTGTTCTGTCCTGTGCTCACACTGCCATATGAATTTTAAGTCCTCCCCTGCCTCTGTAGCTATTTTAGCTTGGTCGTTAATTCCCAAGCTACTGCTCTAAAGTGCAGCACTGTTCATCTCATCTCTGGGCAGCAAGGGGTTAACTGAGTCTCCAGCGCTTTCCGAGTTGTAAAAGGAACTGCTGAAGCTGATCAATGACCACTGTTAAGACCTGGAAACCAATTATAAACCTGAAATTTGTGATGAACAAAGCCCTGAAACACTGGGATGAAAACTACTGAATTAGTCCAGTTCATTAAAATCATTAATAGTCATGAAATGAAAACCACCAGAGTCCAAAAAGGCTTAATGCTCTATCCATATTAATTAGATGGGAGCAAATCTGAACTGAAAAGCAGCACATGCTTTGTAGAATTAGCAATTGGTCTCTACAGACTACACAGATCTCTATTAAAATTCAGTTTAATTAAAATTGATCACGTTAAGAAACTGATGTGGTTAATTAACTGAATTCCTGGACTTCTTTTCATACATTTCACAGACGCCTTGTACCCTGCTTTCCTGGGTGACACTTTGCGTTGCACAGAGCAAATCCGATTGCAAAGGTTAACTCTCTGTGTTCCTAGAGAGGATACAGACCACGGAGGAGAAGTCGGGTTGCGGAGAGGGCTCTACACTTTGTGGAGGATGAAACCCCAAGCTAAACTCCTTTGGAAAATTTGCCCTCTTCATGATGTATAAATTAATGTGCATCTGGCAACGACAAAGAAGTTATCTCTCCCAGGCTCCCATCTCTGGAGGAGCTGAGTATTGCCCCAAATTATGAGGGTCGTTCTAACATCAAAGGTAGGACAGTGCAAAGCTGGCAACGTGCTGCTGTGTAGCTGAAGAGATGGTATGCTAGTCTTGCTGCAAGCATCTTTTATCTTGCCCTACGCAACTTCTCACTCCGTTCAGAATCAGTCACTGTGTGGTTTTCCATCTGCAGAATGGGGATGATGGCATTTCTAGATTTCACCAGAGTGTTGTGGGCTGTCCTGGCCTCAGCTACTCCTCTTGGAGTCCACCAAGCATACTGCTGCCAACAAAGCCTTCCCCAAACTGCTGTATATTATGTCATGATCTGCTTAAGACTCTCTGAGAACTAATGTACTGCCAGCAGGAGAAGTTCCAGACTCCGTAGATTTGAATTCAGAGCTCTCCATCATCTGTTCTGGCATAGCCTTATCTTCCTCACCTCTTGGCTTCCTATGAAATATACTCCCTTCTTCTGACCAAACTGGCCAATTTAGAAACTGACTTTCTCATTTTCTCTCCAGCCTCCACTCCCTTTTCCTCTTAAAAATCTATTTTTATCCAGCCCACCCTTCAGGGTTCAACTTGAACCCCACCTCCATGAAGTTTTTCTGCCATCACCCTACCAAAAGGGATCTGTCCTTTCCCTGTTCTCCCATAACAAGTATTATCTCAGCTGCCTGTTTTGCGCTTCTTCTCGAGAGTCTGAAATAGCGACTCATGTGTACATATCAGCTCCTAAAGATTTTAAATTCTTGGCAGGTAGAGGTCATCTCTCATATTTCTCTGAAAGGTCATAGGCCTTGGACATAATGTGTGCTCCATAAATGTTTGTTAATAATGAGGATGAGGATCATCCTTTGATAGTTCCTGGAGATTTTTCTCAGAGAGAAAAGCTTGACCTTTATCTTATAATGAAGTGATAGAAATATTTGAATGTGATATGCTAGCAACAATAATAATGATAGATGATATTATTCAACTCATATGTAAAGTATTGGGCTAAGGACTTAACATTTTACAAATAAATCATCCCGCTCCTCTGATTTGTTGCCAGGGTTGCAAGTGCTTTTCTGAACATTCTCTTGATTTCTTTTCTTCTAAAAAAAGAAATTGTGTCTTGCATGTCATTTCTAATCTTGTATATGTTTGCTTTTTTTTTTTTTAATTGGGCTTTCTGGCTTAAAAAATCACTTGCTGCTGCTGCTAAGTCACTTCAGTCGTATCCGACTGTGTGTGACCCCATAGGCGGCAGCCCACCAGGCTCCCCCGTCCCTGGGATTCTCCAGGCAAGAACACTGGAGTTAGATCTTATCAAAGAATCAGCTTTTGGATATGTGTTCTTTGTTTTTGTCATTTAATCAATTTTAGCTTTGTCTTTATTAATTTCAATTGCTGTTTTTCGGTAGATTTTCTGATAACTTTTTCTAATAGTGTGTTAAAAAATTCCTAGTAAATATCCAGTTTTTTTTCCCACCTTTTCCCCATTTTAGCCTTTCTTCTCTGATGATAAAGGCATTGGAAGCCATGCACTTTCTCCTAAATATGAACTTTATTATAGTCCTTAAATCTGATGTAGTATTTTCACTTTCATCCCCTTCCAGACCATTTGTAATTTCATATTTGATTTCTTTTTTAATCCAAGGTATTTTGTTAATCACTATTTCAATCTACTTTAAAAAATTACTGATTCCTTACTTAGGGCTTCCCTGTTAGCTCATTTGTAAAGAATCTGCCTGCAATGCAGGACACATGGGTTCAATCCCTGGGTCAGGAAGATCCCCTGGAGGAGGAAATGGCAACCGATTCCAGTTTTCTTGCCAAGAAAATCCCATGGACAGAGGAGCCTGGTGGGCTATGGTCCATGGTGTCACAGAGAGTGGGACACAACTGAAGTGACTGAGCAGCAGCATTCCTGCCTTTATAATTAAGTTAAAGCATAGAGCATGTCCTGGACAGCTTCTTTCTGAAAGTCACTCAGTCATGTCTGACTCTTTGCAACCCCATGGACTATACAGTCCATGGAATTCTCCAGGCCAGAATACTGGAGTGGATAACAGATCCCTTCTCCAACGAATCTTCCTGACCCAGGAATTGAACTGGGGTCTCCTGCATTGCAGGTGGATTCTTTACCAGCTGAGCTCCCAGGGAAGCCTATCTATCTATCTATCTCTCTATATATCCATAGAATGTTTATAAGAATTCATTAGACTTGGCTAAAGAAACTGGGGCTTTCCAGGGAGCTCAGCTGGTAATGAATCCGCCTGCAATGCAGGAGACCCCGGTTCGATTCCTGGGTCAGGAAGATCCGGTGGAGAAGAGATAGGCTGCCCATTCCAGTATTCTTGGGCTTTCCTGGTGACTCAGAGGGCAAAGAATCCACCTTCAATGGGGGAGACCTGGTTTTGGTTGGGAAGATCCCCTGGAGAAGGGAATGGCTACCCACTCCAGTATTCTGGCCTGGAGAATTACATGGACAGAGGACCCTGGCAGGCTATAGTCCATGGGGTTGCAGAGTCAGATACTTAAAAAGTCGTAAAATTGTATTATTCAGTTCTTTTTTATGTGTCTTCATTTTTGGTGTAACACAACTGTCTAATTCTGAAATAGGAAGATTAAAGGGTACCACTTTATTTATGTTTTAATCAAATTTTAATGGCTTTTTATGCAGTTTTGCTTTATATTAAGTTGCTATGTATTTGGATGTATGAAGGCATATGATGGGTATATCTTATTCTGTCTAGGGTTTTTTACCTAAATTTATAATCTAATTGTAATAGTCACTGTTTTTTCTTATTGTTTGCCTTTGCCTGTTATCTCTTTGCCTGTTCCTTTACTCTCAAGTTTCTTTTCATTTTGTTTTTGTGTGTATGTTTTGTCATAGTTTTCTCTAAAATATTTTTGTGTATAGGCTCGTCTTTTAAAAACATTCTACATCTTATTATCAAAGACTTTTCAAAATATTCACTATATCTTGTTATAAAACTTATTTAAGGCAATTAACAAAACAACATGGAGAGAAAAAAAAATATATCTGGGAAAATTAGTGCCAAAAAGAGAAAGAAAGTTCAGAGCCAAAATTTTTGCTAAATTCTAAAATGCAAAGTTTATGGTACATATTTTTATATTAATTGTTGATTAATTAATTATTTGCCTCCACCTTATTTTTAAAAATTTTATTGTATTTTTAACCATTGTAAAGATTCTTTCATTCAATTTATAAATTATATTTTTAGTTCAAAAAGTCATGATTTCTAGATCTACAGTTTCTTTTGAGGCTGAAACCGAATCTCCTAAGCATTTGTATTATTTTTGTTGTATTATTTTAGTAACTGCCTTCTATTTCATAGCTGTCTTTAGCTAAGGACCACATGGGTATCCTGAGTGTTCCTCCTGTCTATGGAAGTTAGGACTCTTTACAGAAATTATAGTTTTCTTTGCCTAATCAGAAGGCTTGGGGATCATGTGGTACTCATTTCTATGACTGGTGAATCACAGAGATGTCTCCGCCTGGGTGGCTAGTCCAGTAACAGCTGGCAGCTATCAGTTCCTAGGTGAGGCTCCCAGGGAACAAGAAAGGGAAATTCTCCTTGGAATACTTTGGGGGAGGGCACTACTAGTCCCCTTGGAGTGCCATAGATTTCTGATGGCTATGTTCGCTCCAGGATCATAGATGTGCTGATTTTTTCTCCAGAATTCTCCATAGTTCCAGGCTCTGCCCAAGGCCAGAAGAAAATGCCTGGCCCCAGCATTCTCTGTCTGGATCTACAGAGCCAAAGCCCCACTCCTGCCCGACATACTCTGTCTGCTAGATGGACTTGGGGGAGGAGGTCGGCTGGTTAGATAGCAACTGAGATTAGTGAACAGCTGGGACACATTCAGGGTGCCATGTTCCCAGCCTTCCTGTAAATATGTTTTAAATGTGAAATATAAAACCCATACAGAAATGTGCGTAAATCATAAATGTCAGTGTAATAAATGATTGTAAAATGAACTCTTGTATAAGTACTTCCAAAGTCAATAAATAGGATATTGCCAGCAACTCAGAAGACTCCTGTGTCCTCCTTCTTTAGCACAATACCCTCTCTGCCACTCTCTATATAAATCACTATCCTGTCTTTTATGGTAATCAATTTTCTTGCCTAGCTAAGAAATAGTCATATATATGTATGTGGTCTGTTTCTCTGGAGAACTTTGACTAATTTAACACACAGCCTTTCCTCTCAGCCCAGAAAGAGAGGGTTTGAGTGTCTCTTCCTCTTCTTATAAGGGCACCAGCCTTATGGGGTTAAGACCCACACTTGTGACCTCATATAATCTTAATTACCTCCCTAAAGGTCTTACCTCCAAATATAGTCACACTGAAGTTCAGAGCTTCAACATATGACTGGGAGGCGAGTATACAATTGCACGATGGCAGAGCTACATAAATATTCTCAATATGTGCTCTGATTCACACGGACACACATTTCTCTAGAACATATAATTAGGAGTAGAAAGAAAGAAAGTGAAGTCGCTCAGTCATGCCCAACTCTTTGCGACTCCATGGATACTAGCCAGCACCAAGCTCCTCCGTCCATGGGATTTTCAAGGCAAGAGTACTGGAGTGGATTGCCATTTCCTTCTCCAGGGAATCTTCCCAACCCCGGGAATGGACCTAGGTCTCTCACATTGTAGACAGACATTTTACTGTCTGAGCCACCAGGGAAGTTGACTGCAAATCAGACCACGTATTTTTAATATGAGATGATGCCAACCTGCCAGCGGTTGTTTCAGTTTACAACAACCGGTAATTTATTAGCGCTTTTATTGCTTCATATCATTTTCAACAGGTTGAATTGTCAGATTTTTAAAAATATATATTTACCAATGTGCTGGGTATGTAATGTTATCTCATTTTTTACTTTAATTTGCATTTTTCTGATTCAGGGTTAAAAGTGAAAGTGTTAGTTGCCCAGTCGTGTCTGACTCTTTTCAATCCCATGGACTATATAGCCCACCAGACGTCTCTGTCCTTGGAATTGTCCAGGCAAGAATACTGGAGTTGGGTAGCCATTCGCTTCTCCAGGGGATCTTCCCAACCTGGGGATCGAACCCATGTCTCCTGCATCTCCTGCATTGGCAGGCAGATTCTTTACTACTGAGCCACCTAGTGATTCTCAAAGCGAGACCTCAGACCAGCAGGATCAGCTCCATTTGGAAATTTGTTAGAAAAGCAAATTCTCAGGCCCCTTCCTCTCCAAGAGATACGGAATCAGAAACTCCAAAGGTGGGGCCCAGAAGGGTGTTTTCCCAAGACTACAAGGTGATTCTGATGCATGTGCAAGTTGGAGGACCACTCTTCCAGAGCAGAGACTGAAAACCAAAACCTCTAAGTATTTCAGGCTTTGCAGCCAATGAGGTCTCTGTCATGACTACTTAACTGCAATGGTAACAAGAAGGTACCAGTAGGTGCACACAAACAAGGGAACATGATTGGGCTCCAATGAAACTTTATTTACAAAATAGGTATTGGACTTGGCCATATCTGTTGGGTCATATTTGCTAAATAACTGAACTGAACTGAACCCTAAAACAAGGACTTTTAAAGTTGACTGTATACCTGAATCCCTGGGGGAGGGTCATAAATCTTGATACCAGACCATGCCCCATATCAATTAAAGCAGCATCTTTGTGGTTGGGATGAGAAATCAATATCTTGACAAGCTCCACGTGTAAGGATGAGAACCAAACCCTACCGAATGGAATGCATGTGTACCTGCACATGTGCTCAGCTGTGCTCAGCTCTTTGCAATCCCACTGGACTGTAGCTCGCCAGGCTCCTCTGTCTATGGGATTTTCCACCCTAGAGTACTGGAGTGGGTTGTCATTTCCTACCTCAGGGGATCTTCCTGACTCAGGAGTCAAACCTGCGTCTCCTGTGTCGGCAGGAAGACTTTTTACCACTGAGCCACCTGGGAAGCCCATAGGACAGAAGTTTATAGATAGTCCCAGAAGGAGGGTGTGAGAGGATCATGGGAGATTAAGCATAAAGGATGGCTGGAAGCCTGAAAGTGAAACCTTTCAAATTGGGATATTCCCCACACACCACAATCACACAGAGATTTTACTACCCATATAGGTCGGGGTACGTATTTTCATTATTTTCTTAACCATGTGTTACTGCATTTACCCCACAATATTAAAAATGAGAAACGTCTGAATAAGGGACAGGCCAAATGGCTTTTAATTCCCCAACAGCAAAACCCTGTTAATACCTTGCCCTGTGTCAGCGAAATCATTGTGGTTCAAGTGAATATAAAACACTTCCATTCAATCTTCTCCCTCCTCCCTAAGGCAAACGCTTTCTTATCGTGGAAAAACAGTACTCCTCAAACTGTCAGACAGCATCAGGGGAGTTGAACAAGAATTATAAAGCCAGGCTAAATCAAGGCATCGCTGAGAAGGTAAAATTCATCTGCAGGTGAGCTTTCTTTTAGCCACTTCTTTCACCAGAGCCTCCCTGATGCTGCTCTGTAAATGCCAGGACAGAGGAGGCCAAGATGTTTGCAGGAGAATGAATTAAATTTCTTTGGGAGCAGTTGTCACTGGATAACTCAAGTGGAAAGAACAAAAAAAAAAAAAAAAAAAAAAAACCAAACGCTAGCTGAAAAGATCTGCAGTCGTCCATAGATCCAGGTCTTTGTAACAGGAGCTGTGGACAGTCTCTTCCTGGCACTGCCTTCTACGTGAATAAGCTGGCTTTCCTGGTGGCTCAGATGGTAAAGAATCTGCCTGCAGTGCTGGAGACCCAGCTTCAATCTCTGGGTTGGGAAGACCCTGGAGAAGGAAATGGCAACCCACTCCAGTATTCTTGCCTGGAGAATCCCATCAATGGAGGAGCCTGGCAGGCTACAGTCCATGGGGTCACAAAGAGCTGGACACGACTGTGTGACTACCACTTCACTTCACTTCACTTTCTGCCCCAGAGTTACTTCATCTAAGATGCTGATTTCAGGAAGAGATCACCTGATTGGCCAAGCTTGGGTCATGGGACCTTAATGAACAGTCTTACCTTGAATGATGATTCCTCAAAGTCCAACTGGGATTCTTTCACCACAAGAAGAAGAAATGCTAGGAAGGCAAAACAACAGGTGTCCACCACAGAAGGCAAGAATCAGTTTTTCAACACTGCATCTAAGTACAGTATTTAAATTTAGCAATCTGTCTGCATGTCCACACATTGATTATGAATCTGGGTGCATCATCTCTTACAATTCCAATAGGAAATTGCCCATTGAGTCATAAGCCTCGGAGCAGAAGCAGTCTTAAAGATCCAACCCCTCGTGTTGCAGGGGAGGAAACTGAGGAAGATGGAATAAATTTTCCATGTCTATTCCATTTATATTTAATGTTATTCATGAAAAGTATACAATTAAACAAGAGTCCAAGTTAGATTCTTCTAGATCATTCTGCCTGTGGTTGTAAAAGTGAGTGTTTTTAATTTCCCTGAAGACTGTGAATGTGTCATGGTTTCTCTTTTAAAGATGAAAAATAACAGTCTTTCACATTTGTCCAGAGGTTCTTATTAAAAGCACCTATCCCATGCCCCAACCTCCAGAGATTCTGATTCAATAGGTCCGAGTTAAGACCCAGGTCACTGCTTTATTACAAAAACAGCTAATACAGAGTGGACTGCACACAGCACCTGGAACAACAAGATGGTCCCACACACAAATTTTGCATAGGCCAAAAGGCATTATGTGTAAAGCTGGGAGGTATAAGACAATAAGAAGTAGAAGTGCGAATGCCAGCTAGGTGTGTGTCTGTCTGAGGATACTCAGATTCAGCCTTTTTTTTTTTTTAACACCTTGCAAACCAAATAAATTCTATTTACAGGACAAATTCCACTCTCTCAGATGTCATAAATTGTAAGCCCTATTAGTGCTTTCATAAGAATTGTAATACTCACTGAATTTCTTTGATAAAACAACTATTATTCCCAGCTTCATGAATAAAAATTGAAGATAGAAGTGTAAAGAAACCCACTTATGGCTAAATTGCTTCTGCTGAATATGTACACACATCTTCTAATTCTTCAATGTAGGTACTTCGCAATATACCCAAGTAATGCACGCTTTCCCTTATTTTTTAAAACTCTTTTCTGTGATGTAGTTTGCATAAACAACATTCCTTTCAAATGTGATTATGCCTATCCAATCATAAACAGGGCAGAGAAAAAAGAAGCCTAGCTATAATTTTTTAAATATGTGAACAATATGTGGAACATACAGAATCTTTAGGATTTTAGATGATAAAAAACTTGGCACATCATTATTTGAAATTACTACATGCTCTTTAAGATTGACCCAGTTTTCATCATTTTATCCAATAAAGTTAATATATGTTATTTTTATACTACAGTTGGATGATTTAGAAACACAAAATATGTTTGGAACAGATTCAAAATTCCTTCAAAAGAGACAAAGTCTCCACAACAGAAAACAAATATAATTATTTATCTTGGCCAAAGACTCCAAATCGTGCAATGACAGAGATTTAAAAAGCACTTTTCAAATAAGGTGGTCATTTGATGTCAAGCTTTGAAAACGCTGGGTTGAGTTCCTCTCACAGTAATTGGAAATTCTGGACATATCTAACTCAACACTTCAAACCACTGCAGTATTCCTATAAGATGGAGTTGGAGAACAGAATTAGGACTAGGTTAAAGGTTAATTCTACAACATCAGTTTTTTACTGAACAAAGCTTGGTTCAGGGAACATGCTTTGACCTACCTTACCTTAAAATCTTGGAGATAATGAACCAAGTTATAACAAGGTTTTATAGTACATAGAAGATCTTTTGCGGACATTAGAGTTGATCAAAGGAACAGAGAGAAATAAAACCCCTTTGGTTATAAGGAAACATATACTTGTGCTTTTAGTTGGATAATGTTAGGATTAAATAAATACAAAATTATTTTAAAAAACATTTAAAGTAAAGTTTTACAGCAAACAAGAGAAATGTTACTATCTATAATATGTAAAGAGTGCTTAAAAATCAATATTAAACCAACCAACTAGAGAGAGGGTAAAAAGATATTGATAATTTACAAAAGAAGAAATCAAATGATCAATACATGTATAAAAAGGTCTTACTTTTACTAGAAATGAAACACATTCACATTGAAACCAAAATAAGATAAGAAATATCACTTATCAAGTTGGTAAATATTGTTTAAAAGATACTCGAAGGAGGAAAATGTGCAGTAGAGCAGGAATTATGAAAAAATTTACCTGGAAATAAAATTTGGTACATTGATTTTGGACAGCAATTTTACAAGTTATATCAAGATTGTAGACTTTTCCTTACCTGTAAGAATGTATTATAAGTAAAACATTAGAAGTACAGGGCAATAATAATTTATAATAATGCTTATTAAATTATTTTTATATTTGGAAGCACCATAAATATCCAATAGATTAGTTAAATAATCCAGGATGTACCAATAGGTTGAAAATTATATATTTATTTCAACAATAAGATTTTCAAAGAATATTAAAAATCTGGCAAAATTGCAATTAAAAAGGAAGGATACAAAATGGTACATAGACTAGCATCTTAATTTTGTTTAAAGTGTGTATTCTGTATTAGTGTCCTCAGGCCACCATAACAGAATATCATAAGCTTGTGGCCTGAATAACAAAATATGTGTTTACGCACAGTTCTGGAGGCCAGACGGTTAAGTTTAAAGTGCCATTGGGATTGCTTTCTGCTGCAAATCTCTTCCTGGCTTGCAGAAAGCCACCTTTTTGCTGTGTACTCACACGGCCTTTGCTCATGCACGCACGCTCCTGGTGTCTCTTCCTCTTCCTAAGGACACCAGTCCTACTGGATTAAGGCCCCGCCCTATGATTTCATTTAACCCCACACCATCAAGCAACTCTTCTACATCAACTGGATGTGGTACAATTCACCCTAATTCTGACACCGTTTACCTGCAGATAGCATTTGATGTCATAGGTTGAGGGCTCAGTCCCCTAAGACCACCCATCTTCAATCACAAGTTCCATGTTACCTGTACTTCTGATCAACTGGCTAAAAATCCGAAGTTCCCATGATCCCCTTCTTGGATTGAATTAATTTGCTAGAGCAGTACACAGAGCTCAGGAAATGAGTTTACTTGTGAATCAAAAGTCAGATGAAGAGATACATGTACAAGGTTCTGAACAAAGGAGCTTCTCACCATGTGAAGTTTGGGGCCAGGCATGATGGCATGTGGAAACATTCTGGTTCACCAACCTGGAAGCTGTAGGTACCCTCTTTTTGGATTTTTATGGAGGCTTCATTTACATAGGCATTCCTGATTAATCTATTAGCCAATGGTGATTGATTCAATCTCCAGGCCCCTTTCCCCTCTCCTGAAGTCAGGGGAGTGGTACTGAAAGTTTCAACATTTCATTACAGGTTTTCCCTCTAGCAGCCATCCCCCATTCTTACGTGGGGTCCAAAACTCACTTCACTAACACAATGAGAGATACATTCGTCCCTCTCAACACTTGGGAAATTCGAAGGGTTTTAGGAGCTCTGTGCTGTAAATGGACCTATATAGATTTCTTATTAGGGCTTCCCTGGCGTCTCAGATGGTAAAGAGTCCACCTGCAATGCAGGAGACCCAGGTTCGATTACTGGGTCAGAAACTTCCCCTGGAGAAGGGAATAGCTACCCACTCCAGTATTCTTACCTGGAGAATTCCATGGACAGAGGAGCCTGGTGCCTACAGTCCATGGGATCACAGAAGGTCAGACACAATTGAGTGACTAAACACTTTCACATTTCTTATTATATATTTTTAATTATATGTTTATTATAAATCACAATATCACAATTCACTATGAGAATATATAAACATGCTGTTTCGCATCAAAATCTTATCCTGCATTTTTTAGCCAGTGTATTGATGATTCTTCGTTGTATCAATTAGTACTATGATGGTTGCCAAATGGTGAATTTTAGAATTTCACTATTCATTCCAAATTGATTAGTTGGCATTCTATCGTAAGGAAGAGCTTTTCCTTTTTCCCTGCTTATGTACTTATTAATTTGTTTCAGAAGAGATTCATGGATTCTTATCTTATTCAATAGTATCTAAAATTGTTTCTAGTCTGTTATTATTTTGATGTTCAAATGATCCCAGTGTCTCTGCCTTTTTATATTTTCCTTTGTCCTTCTGTTTCACTCTCCTCTTTTTCTTAATCTCTTCTCTAGTCACATATTTCCCTCTTTCTTACCCAATATCTCCTTGGTTTCTTATCCCAACCCTATCATCCCCACGTCTTTTGTTTTGGTCTTGAGCTCATTTTTCTCCTTTACTCACAGAATGGTCTCAAATGCATGGAGTTTCCCTTTCATCACAACTTTTCTCCCTCATTTCCTTGGATGTGCCCCAACCTGCTATTGTTGCTGGAGCAAATCTGGTAGTTTCTAAAGATGGTGCTTCTCTTGATCTAATCGTAAAAATGCCAACCGCAATAAAGTATCTCAGTATTTCCAAGGGTTTATAACTTAGCTATAAAAATTCACTTTAGGCTATAGCTTGACATATAATCTTTCAGCCCCAGAGTGAATTTCTTTAACCATTTTTCCTTTAATTCAACACCACTTGATTCAATGCAGCTTTCATCCTCTAATAATATATGTTCATGAGTTATTACTGCATCAATACAAATCATGTCCCTTTGCTAAAGTAATTACTGTGGGTAAATAAGAAAAAAGATACAACATCCCTGGTTCAAGGGTTATAAGATGAAAAAAGTATTGATCTTCTGTGAAGCTTTCTGTTCTATCCATCCTTCTGCCCATAAACCCCCAACTTATGAATCCTGAAAAAGATTCTAAAGTTTAAACATAGATAATATGTTATTTGTTAGATAATAGCTTCTTTGGGAACAGCCTGGGTCCAATTTTTGTTTCATGATCTGGCTTCACATAAAAGGACTGAACCTGACCCAATGATTGATCAATTATTGTATTCTTTAGAGTAGGTAACTAGAATCTGTAGAAGGAAAATGCTTAGAAATACTTCTTGTGGGAGACTAGACAATTAGCTGAAGAGCTGTGCACAAACAGCAAGTGTCGTAGGAGAGAACATGTTGAATTTGAAAGCAGGAGCCTGGAATTCCAGGCTTGGATCACCAACAATCTGAGTACATCACTCACTTCAGCTTCCCATTGATTCTATAGTCCTTTAGATCCACGGAAACAAGTGCTCTCCCAGAGAGTTTAGGTGGATACCTAGGCCAGCATGCGTGCAAAGTCATGTCCAACTCTTCACGACCCCATGGACTGTAGCCCACCAGGCTCCTCTGTCCATGGGATTCTCTAGGCAAGAATACTGAAGTGAGTTGCCATTTCCTCCTCCAGGGAATCTTCGTGACCCAGGGATTGAACCCCCATCTCTTATGTCTCCTGCATTGGCAGGTGAGTTCTTTACCACTAGCGCCACCTTGGAGGCCTAGGCTTGGGAGGCATTTCTGCCAGAGCAGTTGATGCAACTAATCTGGGAAAGAAAGGAAAAAGAATAAAAAGTAGGGCAATTTTGGTGGGAATAGTTATTTACTGATTTTCCTACTTACTTGTTTAAGTTCATTTAATCCGTTTGATCTAAGTGGTCTCCTGTGTATATCCAATCTCAAAGGGCAGCTGGAGGTAAAACCATCTTTGAAATTGACTGTGCATACTATCTCTCTTTCTCGTCCTCTATTACCATATGTATAGGATGCTCTTCCTGGATAGAAGGAAAAGTATTTAGGAATTTAGGATTCTGTCTTGTAGACAGAATCACCCGTTGAAACTAGCATGGTGCCTTACACTTAATAGGCACTGAAAGAATATCTAATGAGTTGAATTACACTCAATCTAAACAGTATCCCTTAATTCTTTGAAAGTTTCTTTGTGATGCCTTCTGTTTGTTTTTTCCTCTTTAAAGCAAAAGGTGGCTTCAAGCACTATCATTGGTGTTCTTATAGCCTCACTCTGTGTCTCTCACTAAATAATTTTGACCTGTTTTCTGATTTTATTTACCTCCTTAAGGCCAATGACTCCTAAATCTTTACTTCTGAGCAGACTAAACTAGAACTTCTAAGTACTTGATTTCAACCGGAGATCCACCAGCATCATAAACTCAACATGAAAATAATGGAAATACTTGTTTTCACCAGGATACCAAGTGGCCTGTGCTGTGGTTAAGATGAATATTCCTTTTACCTAGTGCGCTGGGGGCACACTGTCATGCCATCTTGGACTTCTCTCTCTATTGCTTTGCTTCTACTTTTCCCATCCCTGAATCTGTTTAGATGGCATATCCTAGTTAAGTTGATCTCCACTTTGAGTTTCCCATATTTAAGTTCTGACTCTCACAAGAGCAAAGAGAACCTGGGCTGGTGATTTTAATTCTGAAATCTTAGTTTCTTTCTTTATTGGCCTATGGCGAGGATTGTAGAAGATAATGCAAGTGAAACATTTAACACACCTCCTGGCAGGTAACACACCGCATAAACACTGCTGCTGCCTTTGCTTTTATTATACTTTCCTTTGGCCTCTGCAGTCCCTTGACATTACTGCTTCACCTCCTTGGGGCGTGTATATTAATCTGTCCTGAGGTATTGTTAGGTGCTCCTGTGATGGTTTTACCCAGAATACCATAGAGAAGAGAAGTGAAGCGCAAGTTGTTCAGTCGTGTCCAACTCTTTGCAACCCCATGGACTTCTCCAGGCCAGAACACTGGAGTGGGTAGCCTTTCCCTTCTCCAGGGGATCTTCCCAACCCAGGGATCAAACCCAGGTCTCCTGCACTGCAGGCAGATTCTTTACCAGCTGAGTCACAAGGGAAGCCCAAGAATACTGGAGTGGGTAGCCTATCCCTTCTCCAGAGGATCTTCCTGGCCCAGGAATCGAACTGGGGTCTCCTGCATTGCAGGCAGATTCTTTACCAATGAGGCTCTCAGGGAAGCCCTATAAACACCTGGAAAATCTTCAGCCACACTCTCTGTGGTCAGTCGTGTGATGAACAGAGAAGACAAGTAGAGGATCATAGTTTAGGGACAAACTTCTCCTCTTGCTGCATTTCAGTGACTAGGATTAGTCATAGGGCTTCACTATGAAGAGAGAATGCAAGGACTTGTCTTCTTATGGACCCAAGAGAGAAATAAAATGGGGTGGAGAATGCACATTCCCATGAGGAGTGGTGACACGGGAAAGGGATGCAAATAGTGAAAGATGGAGTTACAGATAATATCATTCTTTTTCTCCCAGATGTCTATAGTGTCATGAACTTTAGACATTCCAGACACATTTAATAGGCTTTATGTATTATTACTTTTTTCTTTATATAAATATTTTTTACTAAATATGTTTCTTTCTAAAAATAGACTTTGTCACTGCTATAAATGGAAAACCAGTGTTTTTTCTAATCTTAATTAAACTAAATCATAACTACTAAAATAAATCCCTCCATGTGTCACCTAAACCATCATGTACATCACTAGCAGGCATATTACACTTGGGGAAACACTGCTTTAGTGCGTGAGAGACACACTCAGATGAGCCATGTTTATTGTCCAGCACATATAAATACATATCATGGAAGAAATTCAATCAGGAAGACTTCTTCCTAAAGGTGAAATTTTTTTAACCTTCTTTCTACCATTTCCTCTTTCTTTCTTTCTTCATTTCCTTCTTCCCCCATCCCTCCCTTCCTTCCTTTCTCCCATTCTTTCTGTGAGATTTTGATGAGGATAATGTAAGGAAAGATCTTGGGAGAAATAAGGGCTTTATTAATGCCCCACAGGACTTTTCTTGAACTTTGATGAATTCTGATCATGAGGACAACATCCCAGGAGAATTTAAAAATCCTGTCCAATTGAATGCTCCTTAAAGGACTGGGGTGACCCCACAACTACCCTTCCCACCCCACCCCCATGCCCATCGTCATTTCCCAGAGGTACCCTCGTCAGCATGCTGGGCTTCTCATCACCACCTGCGACCCCTCTTCAGAACCGAAGAACGGCGACATGTTTCATCTCTGACAGTGAGTGTTAACGGGAGCAGGATTGTGGAGGACCTTGAGTGGCGGGTCAGATTATGCCTGTCAGCTTTGGCCACTGCAAAGCTGGAGTTGTTACATTTACCTGTCCTCAGTTATGCTGAAACAGGAGGATAGCCTTCTAGGAAGGCCTGGATTCAGTACAGGGAACAAAACCACTCAATGAGAGTGCCTGTGAAAATAGTTCATTTTCCTATCAAAGGAGTTTTACATCTACTCAGTAAATTTTATCTGAACACTCCAACTCTAGTAAAATACAGCAAAGTGTAATAAATTTCACTTTATGGGTTTCACAGTTTGAAAACTGCTTCAGGGCAATCTGGTTACCAAGGGGACCCAGTGGGAGCAATCTCCAAGGGCTGGCTTCTCTGTGTGAGATTTTGGGGATGACCTGATGCCTTTTGGTGTCCAGTCCATGCAGGTGAGGCATTAGCTCCCACCTGGCCATCATTTAAGGTGGGATATAAGTCCTGTGTCTATACCAGCAAAGCTGGCTTTAAACAATGAAGAGAGAGATAGAGCAGTTAAATTACCAAGCAAAGGGCTGCTAGCTTACCTGGGCAATGAGCAAATGAACTTCATTAAAGACGAAGTTTAAGTCACTGACATACTACGATATAGCCGTGTCAACCACAGACTGGCACTTGCTATGGGCGCTTGCCATCCACCTCTGTAAGGATCAAATCGTGTGCTGCTGCAGTTGCTGACTTTCTGGCGAGCAGAAATGAGGCACTCTGTCCTCAGGAAGAAAACTGGCAGAACAGGTCTTCAGATAGATATTTTCAGGAGCTGACTTTATGAATCCAACTTTTGTATCTCCTAATTTCCAGAAAAGCACTGAAATCCTCTGGAGTAACGGCTGCTCCTTGTGACTAGCAGAAACTTTCAAGAGACTAGCAAAAACCTTCTAGAAAAATATGTATTCACCAAAATCACATATATACTGACTTTCTCCTCTGCCTCTTCGGAGCAGTTTCTCAGAGCTATCTGAGTTGCTCTCTTGAGGGCTCCAGTCCTTATTTTGCCCCAAATAAAAGTTAATTCATAACTCTGCACATTTTTTAACACACAATGACTTTTAATGAACATCGACAGCTGACTGACCCAGAAGGTCCTTAGGTTTTTTTTCTCTTTTTCCAGGGGGTTTCCAACTGGGAGTGAATCAAGTAATATTTTTTTAAGGGAAACTCTTCCAACTGCCCCCCAACAAAAATGTACAATGTTCAATGTGCGATTTACTCAGAGGAAGGCTTTCTTACTTTCAACTTGCCTTTCATTGGCTGTTTTCCTTGTCTTTACAAGTTGTTAATACTTAGGAAGTTCTCCTGCTCTAACAAGGCCTGGTCACTGCAGCAATTTGCTTCATTTAGGACCTCCCTCTCTTTACCTAGACTTTAACCATCACATTTTGATTCCTGTCATCTTTTGTTTCTGCTTTATTTCAAATCAGTTAGGATCTATTTAAGCGTCCCTGGTGGCACAGATGGTAAAGAATTGCCTGCAATGTGGGAGACCCAGGTTCAATTCCTGGGTAGGGAAAATCTCCTGAAGAAGGGAATGGCAACCCACTCCAGTATTCTTGCCTGGGAAATCCCATGGACAGAGGAGCCTGGTGGGCTACAGTCCATGAGGTCGCAAAGAGTCAGCTATGACTGAGCATCTAACACACAAGGATCCATGTTGAATCCATGCAATGAAGCCACTGTTGAAAGTCTTTTAGATTCGTGTGATAAAACTCTGCCATGTACTATTTGTCAACCACAGTTGAAAGCGGTTGGTCTGTATAACTTGGTTTCATCCTCACCAGGAGCACATAGTGTAGAGCTTTTCTTCTAGTTCCTTAAACAGTTAAGGACACTGAGGCAGAGGCCGGTCACAAAACTAGCAAGGAGGAAAGCCAGTATCAAACCCAGGTACTCTGGCTCTGATCTCAGCATCTTACCCTGAGGCTGTACTTCTTCCTGGGGAGTACCTGGGTGGTGGACACAATGTTCCCTGTGTCAAGGCAGTCAGAACCCTGAATTGATAAGGAGAGCTTTAATTTTGACCTAAGAAGTCCTCCCAGATGGCTCAGTGGTAAAAGAATCTGCCTGCAGTACAGGAGACCTGGGTTCTATCCCTGGGTTGGGAAGATTCCCTGGAGAAGGGAATGGCAACCCACTGCAGTATTCTTGCCTGAAAATTCCATGGACAGAGGAGCCTGGAGGGCTACAGCCCATGGGGTCACAAAGAGTTGGACACAATTGAACACACCACACACAAGGAGGAAGGAGCTGTCTTTGGAGAATGGAATGAGCCTGAGAGGAAAGGGGTAGAAGAAGGACTGGGTCCAGATGAATGCTGGAACACCTTGGAATAGAAGGTATGAGGGCAAGTGGGTTCCTGCAGGGCTCCTGGGCATGGAGGCCTTTTATTGTCCCCTGTTTCCTGTAGGCATGACCAGCCTCCATGACCTTCCCCGAGTTCCAAAGGGCAGATTCAAACAGTTGCTAATCAAGAGAGGAGCAGCCAAGCCACTTGATGCAAGATTAAAGGGACAAGAGACCGGCATCAAAATTAGGAGACCCACCATCTGAGACCCACAGCACCACCCTTGAACTAGGGCTATAAAACTCTTCACCAAATCCTCTTGGGTTGGGACGCATAGCTTTCTAGGGCAGGAACCCACTGTGTCTTTCTTTGCCTGGCAAAGCGATAAAGGTGTTCTTTTCTGCTTCACCCAAAACTCTCTCTGAGATTGGATTTGGCACCAGTGTACAAGAGAGGCTGAGCTTTTGGCATCAGCTGAAGGGCAAGAATGTAGAGATCTGGTTCCATGAAGGACTGGAGGACTGCGCTTTGGGAACCAAGTGAGGCAATTAAGCAGAATTGGGAGACAGCAATAAACAGTTTGGATGACAGAGATCCATGCCTTCCACCGCACTGCCAATTCCCCCCAGCCACAGACCATAGGCATCCCAAGAAAGCATCAGCAGAAGCGATTATGAAGCAAACGGCAGCTATGAGGCAGACATTCTCAACAGTTCCTCCCCCAAGAAGCCTTAGGTACCCTACGTCCCCATTCCACATCTTCTAACCCAACCCTGTTTTGTACTCCTGGGTAGTGTTCATCACTGCCTGATGTACTTCTCTTCTTGCCTTCCCTCTCATTAGAATGCCATCTTTGTGAACGCAGGAACCATATTTGTCTTGCCTCTCGGTGCCTGGCACACAGTAGCATGAGTGTGTGCGTGCTTAGTCATGTCTGACTCTTTGCGACCATAGGGACTGTAGCCTGCCAGCTCCTCTGTCCATGGAATTTTCCAGGCAAGAATACTGGAGTGGGTTGCCATTTCCTACTCTAGGGAATCTTCCCAATCCAGGGATCAAACTCATGTGTCTTATGTCTCCATCTGCATTAGCAGGCAGATTCTTTACCACTGTGCCACCTGGGAAGCTCTGGCATATGATAAGGCCCTAATAATACTTGTTGGGTCCAAACTGGGCTTCCGGCGGGAGGGTCATGGACAAGATGGTTTCACCGGTTCAGGTCTCTCCGCTCATCAAGCTGGGCAGTTACTCCACCCTGCTCCTCAGCATGGCCTACGGAGCCAGGTGCTACAATTACTCGAAACCCTGGGCAGAAGAAGAGAGGAGGATAATAGCTGAGGAGAAAAAGAAGCGGGACGAGCAGAAATGCATGGAGTGAGAAGCGGCAGAAGCCCGAGGGGATAGCATATTAAAGTGAGCCTGCCCTTCTCCGGAACAGTGTGGCTGAATAAAGTTAAAAAAAAAAAAAAGACTTTAATAATATTTGTCGAGCAAATGAATAAAAGAACTAGAAAGCCAAAGCATAAATTCACGGACCAATTTTTGCCTAGGCAGACAAGAGATGCACCTGGAACCTCCAGAAATAATTCAGAGATGGTCAGTTGGTCTTGGGGTGGAAGTTGAAAGTACTGGGACAGAAGTCCTCACCTAGGGATCAAGAGACATTATCATTTTGGAATAGTAAAGTCTTGGACAGTTTATTACAAATATCATCTCAGTATAATTACAACCTCTAATAATACATCACCATTTCCATTTTGCTAATGAAAAAGCAAAGGCTCATAAAAAATTAAACAAATGTCTTGCCCCTGGTCCTACAGCTAGTATTTGAAAGAACAAGCATTTAAAATCCCATCTAGCTGTGTCTGTAAGTCATGCCATTTCCATTATACCATGTTGGTTAACATCCACCCTTGGGCCTGTTTCCCATCCTTGAGGTGGATGAAGAGGAAGAGACAGCACAATACATGCTGCTGCTGCTGCTGCTGCTGCTGAGTCACTTCAGTCGTGTCCGACTCTGTGCGACCCCAGAGACAGCAGCCCACCAGGCTCCCCCGTCCCTGGGATTCTCCAGGCAAGAGCACTGGAGTGGGTTGCCATTTCCTTCTCCAGTGCATGAAAGTGAAAAGTGAAAGGGAAGTCGCTCAGTCGTGTCTGACCCTCAGCGACCCCATGGACTGCAGCCTACCAGGCTCTTCCATCCATGGGATTTTCCATGCAAGAGTACTGGAGTGGGGTGCCATCGCCTTCTCCAAGCACATACATAAATCTTTCAAAGAACAGCTGCAGCATATACCATGTGGGGCCCAAATTGAAAATCAAAACACAAGCAAACATGACTAAAGTTCATGGCCTTTATCCGCCAAGGCACAGCCCAAACAAAAAGAAGATCTGTTTGATGTATGTGATCTAAAATGATCTCTTCATGGCCAGCTTATGACATAAAAATGTTTTTAAGCTGCTGTGCACAAAAGGGACTGAGCTATCATATTTTATAGCCCACCTAACTTTCTAGCTACCAGAGCATTTAATTGATAAAACGTCACTCAAAAGAGACTGTGGTGTTGTATATGTGAGGTCTGTTCGCTTAAAGTTAGCTTCTTTTTATTGTGGTGGACGAGTGAAGGATTTGCCCAATTTTCACTGTCCTTGAAATATCTTTTCAAACATCAATGGTGGAGTCTTTGTCCTACATTTCTTTCCCTCACAACTCTCATGAGAACACTTAACCTTGCTTTCCTGGGTGCAAAGAGAGTCAATGAGTAGTCAGTAGTTGTAACTAATCAATATTTTATTCCCAATTCAATTTCAACAATGGAGAATGAAGTGACTTTTAAAAGACCAAAGGGAAATGCTTTGACAAACATTCCAGAAAGTGTACAAAGTTAGGATTAAAATGAAATCTTCAATCTTTTGCTAAGAAATTCCATTTCTGTAGATCATTCTTCTAAAGAAATAGTAACTATAAAAAAAGGTTTCAATCTTTTAGAAAAGAGATTGAAAGAAAATACACCAAAATATTTAAAGGGCTATATTTGTGTGAAGGAATTATAGATTATTTTTCTCTCTTCTATCAGCCCATCTGTATTTTTTAGATGTTTTATATTCATGTGAAGTAAAATATTCTACTAACGTTTATTTTAACTTTTTTTTGAAAGGAAGAATATTTCCAACCCTTCCCTAGGAAAACAAATTTATATCAAATACTTTGTATTTCTTGAAGACTATGGCTTCCGGCTGAGAAGCAGTCTGCATTAGAAGAATCACTCAACCTCTTTCAGAGAACTGTATGTGAACTGAAAGATATCTCTGAACATCCCTGAAAGATGCAGGTGCTTTTTAAAAGTATCTCTTGTCTCAGAAGAAACTGGGAATTAACAGATCATAGTTCTTATATCTGAATTAGATTAGTTACATTGTTAAGTGAGAGAACATGCCGAGGGTGATAGCCAGAATTCTAAGCTGGCCCTCCAAATTCTTGGCTTCTTGTGCATACAAGGCTGCTCCCAGTTATTCAGTCAAACACTAATGTTGCCATGAAAGGATTTTGAAGATTTAATTAAATTCTCAAATCAGTTGACATCAAGATACAGAGAGGTGGTCTGACCTAATCACATAACCCTTTAATTCCGGATCAAGAGTTCAGAAGCTGGAAGTCAGAGATTCTATGCCCCAGAGATTTGACATGGCCTTGCAGACTTGAAGATGGGCCATGTGTGGGAATGTAGGCAGTTTTAGCAGCTGAGAGTGGACTTCAGCTGACGAACAGCAGCGAAACAGTGACCTTCTTCAGTCCTACAGCCTCAAGGAACATAATTCTACCAACAACCTGAAAAAGTTTGGAAATAGATTTTTTTCTCAGAGCCTCCAAATAACAGCCCATTCTGGGCTGTATATTGAGTTTAGCCTGTGAACCTAAGTTGAGGACCTAGCCATGCTGTGCTGTACTCCTGACCTAGAGAAGAAATACATACTGCTTTAAGGTGCTAAGTGTGTGCTAATAAGTTACTTAACAATGTGTGTGTGTGTGTCAATTGTTCAGTTGTGTCCGACTCTGAGACCCCATAGACTGTAGCCACCAGGCTCCTCTGTCCAAGGAATTCTCCAGGCAAGAGTACTAGAGTGGGCTGCCATTTCCTTTTCCATACTTAACAATAGAAAGTTGATATAATGGGTTGCTGAATGTTTGCTCAAACTCATGTCCATTGAGTTGGTGATGCCATCCAATCATCTCATCCTCTGTTGCCCCCTTCTCCTATTCTCAATCTTTCCCAGCATCAGGGTCTTTTCCAATGAGTCAGCTCTTCACATCAGGTGGCCAAAACTTTAGCATCAGTACTTGAAGTGAATACTCAGGGTTGATTTCCTTTAGGATTGACTGATTTGATCTTCTTGCTGTCCAAGGTACAGAGTATTTATCATGAATGAAGGAAATTTTGGTCTATACAGAAAGGGAAAATTTTCTTATCTTACCCTCACATCCAATCCATTTCCCAAATGTGTAATTCACTCCAGAGCATTCTGCAGAGTGTTAATGATGATGGTTTTTCTCCTTTAAAGAGTTTCAGTACTAAGGAAATGAATAATATTTCCCTGGTGGCTCAAATGGTAAAGAATCCTCTTGCAATGTGCAGACTCAGGTTTGATCCCTGGGTCAGGAAGATTCCCCTGGAGAAGGAAATGGCAACCTACTCCACTATTCTTGCCTGGAAAATCCATGGACAGAGGGGCCTGGCAGGCTACAGTCCATGGGGTCACAAAGAGTCAGACATGACCGAGTGACTAACACTTTGACTTTGACTATTGGTAATACCAATAATATAAATAGATAACATGCAGTATAGCATTATGCTGAATACTATATATGCATTCCCTCATTTAATTCCTGCAACAATCATCTTAAGACAGGAATTATTGTTATCTGCATTTCAGATGAGGAAGCTGAGGTTTAGAGAATTACAGAAACTTAGAAATCACTCTGTTTCTAAACCCATTTGCCTGGTGGGGAGTTGTTGATGGTGTTCAAAGAGTTCATTGTTCTCTTTGTGTCTCATATATTCAGGTCTGTTGGTAAATATGAGAAATGAGGAAACCAAAAGGAATATATAACAGAGATGTCAACGATTTAAAATCTCCAAATAAGGTTAATCTAAAGTAAAATTTGACAACCATTTTACAAAAAAATTTTTTAATGCATTTTCCTTAGCAGGGTAGATAACACAATTGCTTAAATTAAATAATTGTCTAGACTTGATTGCTAAGATTTTTCAACTATTTTTTAATTTGTGAGATTTGAAAAAATACTAGGGAAATTTATTTGCCAAGAGTTGAGTCAAGCAGAGTTAAGCAGCAATTAAAAATTCCATTGAGAGGGACACAATAATTTGATTCTTTTTATTACCTTACATTAGTGCAGCTACTTTGAAAAGCCAGGAAGTAAATTCTGTAGAACAAAGTAGCTCAAACACATGTAAGAGGCATCAGAATATTTGCCAACAGTTGATCGATAAATAGAAAGGAAGATTATGTGTTTCGAAAAGGCCAGGTGTGAGGAACTCACTCAAGAGTAATGCTGTCCTGTAGAAATAGAATGCAAGATACAAATCTAATTGCAAATTTTCTAGTAGCCACATTTAGAAAAGCACAAAGAAGTGAAGTTAATCTTAGTGCTATATTTTATTTAACCCAATAAATCCAAAATCCTGGGCTTCCCAGGTGGCACTAGTCGTAAAAAACCCACCTGCCGACGCAGGAGATGCAAGAGACATGGGTTTGATGTATGGGTTGAGAAGATCCCCTAGAGGAGGAAATGACAACTCACTCCAATGTACTTGCCTGGAAAATTCAATGGAGAGAGGAATCTGGCAGGCTACAGTCCATGGAGCCCCAAAGAGTTGCACCCAACTGAGCAACTGAGCATACATCCACAATGCTATCATTTCAACATGTAGTTATTATAAAAAGTATTGAGATATTTTGCATTCATTTTTATACTAAGGCTTCAAAATCCAGCATGTATTCTAAACATAATACTTCAAACCAGTCACATTTCGAGTGCTCAACAGTCACAGATGGCTCCCCTTGGACTAGACAGCACAGTTCTGGCGCTTGCATCCTCATTGAGGGTAAGCCCATACACAGGAAGGAAAGGTTGAAATTGAGTACAGGGGATGGGGATCCTAGTCATTTTACGTGTAAAACACAGATATAAATGCAGGGCACAGAAAGATACACACTTTATCTGTGGTATTAAAATTTCACAGAGTATGTGTTCAGGGTTCTCCAGAGAAACAGAGCCAGTAGGATGGGCAGGAGACTGAGAGATGGCAGATAAACAGTGCATGCATCGACGCTCAGTGTGTCCAGCCCTTTGTGACCCCATGGACTGGAGCCCGCCAGGCTCCTCTGTCCATGGAATTTTTCAGGCAAGAATACTGGAGCGGGTTGCGATTTTCTATTCTAAGGAATCTTCCTGACCCAGGCATTGAACCTCCGTCTCTTGTGTCTCATGCATTGACAGGCAGCTGAGCCACCAGGGAGGCCATATGCATATTATAGCTGAGGCCTGACCCTTCTCATTCTGAAAGGATAAAACGGCATAGAAGAGTAGCTGAAGTAGTTTTGGAGCAAAGCGCAAAGATAAGCATACATTCCCCATCTCCAGAGGTGGCAATGGAAATATAAATTAAGTAAAATTGAAAGAATGATAAACTTGGCAGTAGCTACATTTCAAGCGGCTACATGTGGCTAGTAGTCACTGTATTAGACAATTCAGTATAGAACTTGTCGTTAGTGTGGGAAGTTCTATTGGACAGTGCTGGTCTAGAGTATGATGAGTCAAAATTCAAACCCTATTTCCTCACTTGCTATTTGTGTAACCTTGGGTAAGTTGCTCTACTTTTGTCCCTGTTTCCTCGTCTGTAATATGAGCTAATGATAAAATACCTATCTCAGGAAGTTTTGTGAGGAATAAATGAGTTCATGCATGCCAAGCGGCTAGCACAGTGCCTGGAATATAATTAAATATTTCATAAATGATACCTGTTTTTCCAGTTATCTCCTTCTGTTGAGGGTTTTTTTTTTTTTTGGTTGTTGTTCTAATTTGCTTTTGTATCAGGCAATATTTGCAGTATTACTTAAATTGAAAAAAAAAATGCCCACTCAGATAACTTAACTTTTGCCACTTAAATTAAATCATCTTGAAATAATCTCAATCATTTAAGATTTTCTCTCAATAACTCCATTATTAGAGTATTTAAAATATGATTTTCATTTTGGACTGTTTCAGTGACAGAGAACTCATCCTCATCAAGATTTTAATTAATGCCTCAAATATTGCTGTACTATAATTTCATCAGTATCATAATTCAGCTGTTATAATGTCAAGACAACAAATTGCCTTAATCAGCGGTGCTTAGTCACACAGAGGTAGCACTGGAATTAACAAGGCCATTGGCAAGAGTCATGTCGGGGGCAGGATGTATCTTTTTTTTTCAGAATTGCCCTTTTAGGTCATTTTATATCATCTAATTCCCATCTCCTACCCTTGTTTTATGGGCTTCCCAGGTGGCCCTAGTGGTAAAGAACCTGCCTGCCAGTGCAGAAGACATAAGAGACCTGGGTTCGATCCCTTGGGTTGGAAAGATCCCCTGGAGGAGGACATGGCGACCCACTCCAGTGTTCTTGCCTGGAGAATGCCATGGGCAGAGCAGCCTGGAGGGCTATAGTCCGTAAAGTCGCAAAGAGTCGGACATGACTGAAATGACTTAGCACACACATCCTTATTTTATATTTATCCCCCTCAGTCACTTTTCCAGTGGGTACAAACCTCCCTATTTCTTGTTAGAAATCAGGAGCAACTGGCTGTCTCAAATAATATACATTCTCAGAAAGTGTCACATCCACGAATATACAAATTTGATTCCCACATTGGGAGACTTGGCAAAAATGGAAATTTCTAGGCATCGGCACTGCTGGCTTTTGATCTGTTGAGTTCATATACAGTCTGATTATTTAAAAGCTACTCAGGCATGCTTTCCAGGAGAATGCATGAAGCTTTTGAGTGGGTGGAGATTTAGCCGTGAAGAAAGTTGCCCAACTTTTCAATTCTATGTGGCACAAATTAGTTTAATGTCTGAGGCTAAGCAGTTATAAGAATTCCACAAACTAAATGCAGTAAAGTTCCTGTCTCCAATGGGC
Organism: Capra hircus; assembly: GCF_001704415.2. Taxonomy (NCBI): domain Eukaryota; kingdom Metazoa; phylum Chordata; class Mammalia; order Artiodactyla; family Bovidae; genus Capra; species Capra hircus. Next base: position 21,293,449 of record NC_030822.1, on the reverse strand, counting down.
TTCCCTAGTAACACCAGTGGTAAAGAACTTACTTGCCAATGCAGGAGGTGTGAGAGACCTGGGAAGGAGCCCTGAGTCAAGTAGATCGTCTGGAGAAGGGCATGGCAACCCACTCCAGCATTACTGCCTAGAGGACCTCATGGACAGAAGTCTGGGCTACAGTCCGTGGGATTGTAGAGTCAGACATGACTGAAGTAACTTAGCATGCATACAAATTGGAATACACTTAGAGTTAGTGGAAGCTAGGGGAAATGCTGATGGGCAATGAGTTTCTCATTTGTTTGTTCTGGGCCCAGAGAGCACTTACTGAGTATATAGCATGAGATGCTATTCTAGTTAGACCTTGAATTTAGGTAAACCTTTTCCAATATGATATCCTAGAAGCTTGTAGAGTTTGATGAGTTTCAGTGATTTCTGAACTCCCCCCTCCCCCCAGAATAATCTGATGAAGAGACTTCAACATATCTTTGGTGGTGGTGGTGGTTCAGTTGTAAAGCCATGTCTGACATTTGTGAAGCCATGGACTGTAGCCTGTCAGGTTCCTCTGTCCATGAGATTCTCCAGGCAAGAATACTGGAGTGGGTTGCCATTTCCTTCTCCAGGGCATCTCCCCGACCCAGGGATCCAACCTGGGTCTCCTGCATTGTAGGCAGACTCTTTACTAACTGAGCTATGAGGGAAGCCCCTTATCTTCAAAGGAGATAAAAGTGAAACTGTTCTGGTTAGAAGGAAGATGGACCCCTCCTTCCTACCCACCCAACCACCACCTTCCTACCAAACTGCTTAATGCCCTAAAGCCCTCTCTTACTGTTCTTTTCTGGCCACTCCCCATGGCATGTGGGATCTTAATCGCCCAGCAAGGGATCCAACCCTTGCCCCCTGCATTGGAAACATGGAATCTTAACCACTGGACAGCCAGGGAAGTGAAAAAGTAAAGTCAAAGTCACTTGGTTGTGTCTGACTCTTTGCAACCCCAAGGATTGTAGTCCACCAGGCTCTTCTGTCCATGGAGTTCTCTAGGCAAGAATATTGGAGTATGTTGCCATTCCCTTCTCCAAGGGATCCTCCACCCCCAGGGACTGAACCCGGGTCTCTCTCATTGTAGGCAGATTCTTTATCACCTGAGCCACCAGGGAAGTCCCCTAAAACCCTCTAGGCATTAGAATGGAGCTTAAGATGGTTCTGAATTTTACCACTAAATAATCTTGTGTGCTATCTCAGAGAAAGAGTATAGAAGCCAGAGTGTCACAGAATACTGTACTCAATCAAGTTAAGGAAACAGTAGAAGGAACTATTCAGGTTATGTTACTTTGTGGAGAACACTCTGATCATCTATGGGCCATCTTCAGAAAAAAGGAAGTTACAAAATCGCAAGCAAAAGATGAATTTGGATCCTGATCCCACTCAGCAGGCGGTGATCTTCAGCACGTCATTTGTCTTCTTGTCACCTCTAAACTCTGTACTTTGACTTCTTCATCTATAAAATGAAAGAGTTGGCATAGATAAGCTCTCCATAATAGATATGCTCTCATAACCAGCTATTAATCTCTACAGTGCTGTGAATCTAAATCTAGACACATACACGGAGTACAACTTGGCTGGGTGGGCAGTACAAATGAAAGTTGAATGTTGGTAATTTCATATGGCTAAATCTAATAGAACCTAGAGGAATCCAGACAATGACTTACTAACACACACACACACACACACACACACACACACACACTACAGTAGCTTAATATTAAAGTTTATGATACAGGACACAGTAGAGAATTAAGGAAGGAAAAAAGGAAAACTTTAGAAAATGTATTCTCAGTCATCTGTGTACCAGTAACTTTTTCACGATATTAAAGTAGGTTCTGATACAGTAGCATAAATGCATCTGAGATGTCACACTCCCAAGCCATTTTCTCTGTAGTGTTTGGTGAGCCAAGGAATGGTAATAGGAGCCCGTGTTAATTCTGTCTGAAAACACCATCTGGTTCTAAGCACTTATCTAGGCCATGGATGTCACAACCTAGATGTGGTCACCATGATATTCAAAGGTCAGAGAGGGGTCTAATTACATGCCCCAGTACTTAAAGGGCAGATTCACCAGAGCATGAACATAATCACTCAGGCCAAACAAGACCCATTTATAATTTTAATTATCAGTGAATCAGACAACTCTATCAAATACCAATTATTTGGCTGTTGCTGAAAATAACTGTCTTGTCTTGTTAGTCTCTAGAAGAACGCCTTGAGGGATATTGAAATGTTCCCTTTAATGTAAATATTTGTTAATATCCATCAAGGAGAATTAGATTCATTTAATGATTCTCAGTATCAGTGGTTTATTTTATTTATTATTAAGGAATTTTCAATCTGGGGAGAATGTCAGGGCGAGGCTGTTAACATTGTACACAATTGCCATCCAGAAAGGTGTGTCAGGACACAGCGCAGGTTCTGACCCAAAAGCTTGCATTTTGTTTTCATTTAAAGAAATAGTTTGCCTTACAACTCAGCAAAAACTCTATTTGGGATCTTATATCTAATTAGCATTCAGGGACAAACAATTTTGTGTGTGTCTGGGCACCTAGAACATTCAATGGGAAAGACAGAGAGCCTCCCTCAGGAGTTGACAGAGAAATGAACATGTGCTAAAGATTTAGCTTTGGGCTATAAATGATTTATTTTTCTTTAATTCCAAAATTATGTTTTGCATAAGAGATTCCAAGAAATATTCTACAAACAAGTATTAACTTGAAGCGGTTGTTACTCTGAACATTCTACTAAACGAGCCATTCGAAATAGCTGATTCAGTAAATGCTGAAAACCAGCAGGTAAAGAATCTGCTTGCAATGCAGGAGACCTGGGTTCAATCCCTGGGTCGGGATGATTCCCCTGGAGAAGGAAATGGCAACTCACTCCAGTATTCTTGCCTGGAGAATCCCATGATCAGAGGAAGGAGCCTAGCAGGCTACAGTCCATGGAGTCGCAAAGAGTCAGACACAACTAAGCAACTAACACTTTCATTCTCAGCCTCCTATCATCTGGGAGAGATTAAAAAGTGACCACATTCAGACTGTCCCAGTTTTTTTAAAATGAACTATCTTGAGGGTGAATACCGTTGAATACTTTTTCATCCTGTCCAGGGCTGTCGCTCTGAGCTCTGCCCTCTTACCAGGGCCTCTCAAAGACAAGTCTGACCCCTGCCTCTTGCACTCTGCTGTCATCGCCCTCCTCTTTGCTTTTTACCTCCAGTAATTAAGACACAAGTAATGCGTTATCTCCCTGGCTTGGATATTTCCATTTCATTTGCAACTTCAGAGCTTTTCAGTCATTTTTGACACTCATAATTTTTATCTGCAATTATGCTTTCATTATCCTCCTTCCCGATATTTTAGATGTCCAATAAGCCTCTCAATTTCCTTAATTAACAAGTAACCTTCTTTCATCATGCTGAAGGCTATTTTTATTCCTACAATATTTATTACTAATTGGCACACATACACTTTTATGCTACTAATAACTTTTCTGGTCTGCCCTTTATTTACCCTCTGTTTCTCCTAGAAACATTCCCTCCTCTTTGGTAATACTTGAATTTAGTTCTTAGGAGCAGCAGCATACTGTTCATTTTCCTTGAACATAGTTCGAGTTCTTGCTCTTCATTTATTAATAATACTTTATGTTTCTAAAATGGTTGCCACTGTCCCTTCTTCCTACTTTTTTTTTTTTTCCAAAGAAATATCATCGTCAAGCCTTGTAACCAGAACCTTAGGCTCTTGGTTGCTATCTGTCTGTTGTTGCTATCTATCTATCTATCTATCTGTTGCTACTTGGTTTTGATGCTTTTTCTTTTACCATTTAAATATTTTGCACTTCTCATTCTGGCCTTGAAACAGAGAATTTGTGGCTTTGGACAGACAGCACCATTTATACCACTTCCCTAGGCAGCATATTAAAAAGCAGAGACATTACTTTGCCAACAAAGGTCTGTCTAGTCACAGCTATGGTTTTTCCAGTGCTCATGTATGGATGTGAGAGTTGGATCATAAAGAAAGCTGAGCACCGAAGAACTGATGTTTTTGAACTATAGTGTTGAAGTCTCTTGAGAGCCCTTTGGACTCCAGGGAGATCAAATTGCAGTCAATCTTAAAGGAAATCAATCCTGAATATTCACTGGGACTGATGCTGAAGCTGAAGCTCTAATACTTTGGCCACCTGATATGAAGAACTGACTCATTGGAAAAGACCCTGAAACTGGGAAAGTTTGATGGCGAGAAGAGAAGAGGATGACAGAGGATGAGATGAAATGGTTGGATGGCATCACTGACTCGATGGACATGAGTTTGAGTAAACTCTGGGAGTTGGTGATGGGCAGGGAGGCCTGGGGTGCTGCAGTCCATGGGGTTGCAAAGAGTCGGACACAACTAAGTAACTGAACTGAACTGTACATTTGCAGCCGGTCTCAAAAATGTCATCTTGTTTCAAGTTTAGGCTGCCAATCACTTCTTCCTCTGCGTAGACACTGCTTCTGCATGGTACTGGTCACATTGTCAGAAATATATAAGAAATTAACATGTTGTATGTGCATCACCAGAACATGCCCCTCTAAAAACTGTAAAACTCTTAAATATCTATGCTTTATTAAACTGCAGATACATATTAAATGCAAATATATCAGACAACACAGATCAGAAAATAAAAAAAAAAACTATCTGTGTTCCCCTACCCAGTGATAACTACCAATCTTGAATATTTTTAATAAAATCTTCTTAACTTTCCTACTTTTCAATTTATATTTTTCTCTCTCCTGGTATAAGGCTAATTGTTTTCTCAAAAGGTTTTTAGTATGTCTTAGCTTTTTCTTTCATCAAAGAAGTCTAATTTTTACCTATTTTTCAAGAATATCTTTCTCCCAAATTTGTCTGAATTTATCCCCTTTCCATTTAAGCCAAATGAGGCTCTCTCCTTGGTTTTTCCATCCTTAATTCTACACTCCACACTAAGCTAATATTCCTGAGGACTCAGCTTTCCTTCTAGTCTGGATGAAAGTTTTAATTTCATACATCGCATGAGAGGCCATTGAATCAGAGATTACAAACCCTCTCCTGTGCTTGGGACAGAAATAAAGGACAACTGGGGATTATGATAAGGTGTCTGCTCTGCAAGTCAAGTGTCTGCCCCCAGAGCTGTGTGATTGAAAAACCTAGCAGACGCGAGAGCAAAAGAACGCTCGAACTAAAAGTGTATTATCCTAAAGTGCACATTTTTATTTAATTCGGAGTAAAGCAGAATGAATCATAATAGGTCAATAATAATGACTTATGGCTTCCTTCACATGGCACATTTACAATAAATGGTAATTTACCATTAAAGACTGGCATATTTCTTTTTGGTGTGTGCAAGAAAAATTAGCATTAGGTCATACTGAAAAAGAACAGGTTCTCTATTCTTACATTTAGGATTCACATTCAGCTATTCAGGCTAAGAATATCATATGCCAGCTCCTTTCTCCCAGCTTGCCCCGCCCCCCCCCATTCCCGTTTAGAAAATACAGGAAGGATTTAAATGTAAGCATTTATGACATCATTCCAACTGTATACTGAGGGACTACAGATCCAGTCAGTGGAGCCACTTGGAAAATATTTCATGTTCTGGTCATTAGACTTGCTAAATGGGTTCAGACTTGGAATTACAGGAATTGAGAAAGAGGAAGGTAATATCTGTAGGCAACTGTATATAAATATATGTAATGTGAGCACATCATCCAGGTTCCTAACTATTACCTTTTTGCTTTAATATACTTGTACTTAGTCTCCTCCCTCCTTCCTTCTCTTTCTTCCTTCCTTTCTCGCTTTCTTTCTATATGAAACACTCTGATGCTTTATCTGAGGTATAGGTCGATCAGTTTTGTTTATTGACGAACTTATAAGCCATTATTGTTTTCACCAATAGAAAGGATCTCAGATCTGGACTCTAATTAGAAAAAGTGGAACGTGACCGACACTAATTTGTTTAGTATCTAACACCGCCTTTTATCTCCAGGAGAAGTATCCACGTAAAGCAAACTACAAAAATACAACTCTAAGAGTTCAATCTCTCCATCCACCTTTTAAGTATTTGGCTAAAACCCTCCTCCCTCTCAGAGAGATGCCAGATTAAATTATAGGGAACATCCTAACACTTTAAAACCTGCATATTCTATTTCTGTGGTCTATAAACTGGCTCACAATAACTTGATTACAGAAAGTCTCAAGTAATTGGATGAAGTCAGGCTCAGAAGATTTGCCCAATAATCAATGAGATCTAGGGCTTCTAGCTCTGCTGATTTCACCCTGCTTTTCTATCTATCCAAATAGCCTTTTAAAAACTGAAGCTGCAAAGAACGAATTTCAAGTCCTCAAAACTGAGCTAATTTCATAAGCTTTTTGAAAGTAGATTGGATTTAACAGGGCTGTGCTTTTGGAAATGAATGGTTGATATAAATCAGAGGTAGTGGAAAGGTAACGTTTATCTGATTTGATTTAGCAGCAATCTGGTCCAGATGGCAACGCAGAATTTAAAGATATTGAAATATACGGTTGCAGCTGGAGAGTGTATAAACCCAAATATAAATAATTCAGATGTGCTTATGCATTTAACAATGTCAGTTTTAAATATAGATAAGAGCCAAGACTTCAGGCTAGCATTTGAAAACGGGAAGATGACTAAATGCAGGTGCTCTTACGTATGTAACCATATTTCAATGCCTAATTTAGCTTCAATCTGAAAATGCAGGTAGAGTTCATCAGATGTATCTGTCTGGCCTAAGGGAATGAAGCACAGATTAGTAAGGTTAAATCTGGTATAGCAGGAGCAAGAGATCTGATGAAAAACAAAAAAATGTAGGAGGAACACCTGATTGAATACGACTCAGAAATATACAACCTTTCTACCCATGCCAGGATCGCAGACCTATCTTTCTAAAAAGGGAAAAAGGAACATGCGACTATGTCAGCTTGAGTTAACAAAGGTCCAACACCCTCCTGAAAGAAGATTGGAAAAAAAAAATCCTACGATGCCAGAATGTGGAGGAGTTTCTGGTGTTTGTCATGCTGCTTGTCTACCTGTCACAAAGAACCCTGAGTTTAAAGGCATGAATTCAAGTCTTGCCTGTCACTCCAGAGCTCTATGGCCGTGGGCCAAGTGCTTGAAGAGGATACTCATCCACATCTCCGCATTAGAAGGACTCCGGTTGGTGAACATCACTGTGCAACTGACGGCCCGCGAGCAACTCTGGGCTGTCCTGTGTTGAATGGATCAGGCTGGTTTTTGGACACACAAGTCCAACCAGTGGGACTATTTTTTTCTTTGCGAACACTTATGGGCCCACTCCTAATGGCACCCACCATAACATGGAGTGGCAGGCCTGTCCTATGACTACTGACTCCTGGCGAGGCCACCAAAATGCTCTTCTCAGAGCTGGAGCCCACCGCTCCTCATGGAGTGGCCCAGGGTTTGTGAAAACCAGAGGTGGCTGTCTGCATTATATTTGTGGTATCTGGTTCCAGTGCCCATCTACGTACCTGACTTCAGGGATACCACACAAGGGGGGCACACTGAAATTGTAAGGGTCGTGCAGGGCATGCTGTGGTCGAGTTATGGTTAGGCCACTCAGGATGGCTGCTCTCTCATTCTCTGTACATCCCCTGCTTACGTGCCCGCTTCACCTCACCCTCCTCACATGACTGAGCTTCCTGTGTCCTTGCCCCAGGCCCCCGCTAGTGACTGTTCTTATCAAAGGGGCAGCGAGGGGCTTGCCCCTCACTAGGGTAGCAGTGAGGGGCTTGCTGCTCTGTTGGTTTTCCTGGTAACCAATGAGCCAACCAGATGTCAACTCCCCCTGTTACTGTCTCACCTTCCTTCAGAAAGCAGAGTGCCACCCTGTCCAGCCTGCTGTGCACAGAACACGGTGGTGTGTCTCTCTAGGACCTGGCTTCAAAAGTGTAAACCCGTCCATCCACCCATTAAACTATTGATGTCCCTCTTTAAAAAAAATAATAAATAAATCCATGTCTCCTAGGGAACTTGAGGTCTTACTGGATCAAAGAGTATGAAGGCATGACGCCAGGATATTTGTGATTTTCTTTCCCTGCTTTGATCTTTCCTTTCCTCTCTGTTTCACTTTCTTTCTTTCAATATATTACCCCTCAGGGCCAGGGCTGGACTAAGACTTGTCTGAATTTGAACTCTCCTGAGATTCAGAGAGATCGTAATTTTTGCCAGTTACATGGACCCCAGATATTCTTGGCTCTCAGATCAATCCTACATACCTACACTTCTTCAAGGACAATCTTTTTCTATGTTGTTTTGGACTCTGAATCTTCCTTTCTTTATCTTAACTGGGGGCCTACTGAGAGGACCCTAAAAATGATGGATTGGTACTTGTAAAATCTTAAATTTGGAGATAGAAAAAAGGCCATGACTCCAGAAACTGTTGTAAATGAAAAATTAACAAGATTTTTATAGGCCATCTGTGAGGGGGGAATGGTGATGACTAGGAAATCAGACCTTAAAGATGGCTCTAGTCCTCACACTGGGATCTTATAACCACACCTAGAATCAAAAACCTTGCTTGTATATGAAAAAATCTTCTTGGGATATTAAGCGACTTGTGGAAGGTCACGGAGTAAATTATACTTTGGCTTAGACAATAGGTTCCCTGGCTCCCAGTACAGAGCCTATTCATTCCATCTCCACAGAAAAATTGGGCAAAAAAAACAAAAACAAAAACACAAAAAAACAAACAAAAAAAACTCAATGGAGTTGTGGAGAAAGAAAGATTGATCAAGAAGATTTTCGTAATTGAAAACAGGTCTTTGGGAGGATGCTGGAACCTTGGCATTCTTCCTAAAATAGATCAATGTCATCATTTTTCCTGGAGTCTATTTTAGGAGGAGGAGCAGGAACAGGAAAACTTTTAAGAGAGGAAGGGACGGTTGGGAGAATTGGACCGGAGGGATTTTCATCTTGACACACCTAACATTGTCTCTGTTGCTCAAAATCATTTTATGATGTTTTCGCTATCACATGCTATAAGGCATCTGAGCAAATTCCGGGAGAGAGTGAAGGACAGGGAAGCCTTTTGTGCTACAGTCCATGAGGCTGCAAAGAGCTGGACACAACTTAGCGACTGAATAACAACAAGAAGACAGTGCCAACAACTCATACCTTTACAGCACACACGGCTCACAGTGCATTCCAAAGGCTCCCGGCGTCTGGTCTGTAATTCTCCTGCGGTCCATTGATCTGCTCTCTGTGATAACTATCCACTTATACACCAAACTTCCCTACTTTACTGTGAGTGGGAAGGGAAAGGAAGGTTTTTGCTTGTCCTTCTTTGTATCCCCAGCCCCTCATTCAGACCCTGGAACAAGAGAGTCACAAATATTATGATAAACTATTTACATCTGTATAACAATTTAGTGGTTCACTCATTCATTCATTCGAATATGGATCCCCAGACTGTTCTAGTTCTGAGATTACTACAGGAATGATTATATCATCCCACCCTTGAGGAACTAAGATAATCTTGTCACTGAAAGAGTGAATTAAAAGGTAATTCCAATAGATTGTGGGATTCCCTCGTGGCTCATCGGTCTGCCCGAAATGCAGGAGACCCAGGTTCCATCCCTGGATCGGGAAGATCCCCTGGAGAAGGAAATGGCAACCCACTCCAGTACTCTTGCCTAGAAAATTCCATGGATGGAGGAGCCTGGTGGGCTACAGTCCGTGGGGTCACAAAGAGTCAGATACGACTAAGTGACTTCACTCACTCACTCCAACAGATTGTAAAAAGTATTACGATAATGAAAATATAGGGGACTTTGTGTGGAAGGACCTGGAAACAATACCCAGCTCAGTCTTAGGGACAAAGAAGCAATAACTAAGCTGAGGGGCTCCTCTAGTGGTCCAGTGGCTAAGACTCTGGGGCCTCAGTGCAGGGGGTCCAGGTTCTATCTCTGGTCGGGGAACTAGATCCCACTTGCTGCAACTAAAGAGTCCATGTGCTAAAACTAAGACCCGGCTCAGTCAAATAAATAAATAATTTCTTTTTTAAAGCAAAAAAAAAAAACTAAGCTGAGATCCCAAAGACTGAGGAAAAGAGGGAAGGATGGGAAGAAAGGAGAAAGAAAGAACAAAAATTTCTGGAGATTAACAGATATGTTAACAGGTAGATTAACATGGTAGGAAAATATTACTGAGCTAAGGCTGGAGAGCAAGGGTGCCTTCAGGGACTGCGCGGTCTTCCATTTTCAGGAGGACTTTCATTCTCCTTATCTCACTGGATCCCTGTAGCCACTCTGCGATAGAGAGCACATTGAGGGTGGGGCCAGGTTAAACTGTATGACTACTTCACGGGGAAGGCAAGGGAGACCCAGAGAGTTGAAATGGCTGGTTCACATCACATTTGCCAGGGGCTCCTGGTTCCAAATTCAATGCTCATTCTCCCATGTCACAGTGAAAATCATTCTGGCCTTACTTGATGGCTGAGGTTCTGTCTCAGTGAGCCAGGCAAGGCTGGCTCCTGGGCCAGAAGGGCATGCTGTCCCCATGCCTGGGATAACATTGACCTTGCTCAGCCCAGTGGCCTCTGGCCTCCGCCTAAGTGCACAGATGCCCAGAGGTTTTAACTTCAAAGACATGCCAACCCCAGAGGCTCCAGCTCTCCCTGGCTTCTCCTGGAATCCACACTCCCTGTGCCAGGAACTCCAACTGCCATCAGAAGAACGGCTTGCTCCTGAGTCTCTCCTAAGGCATCTTTGGGAAAGCTCCTGGGAAACCAGGATGATGGAATCTAGGCTGAGTTGACCTTTTGACCCACCACCAAATGTTCACCAGATTACACCAAAGTCATACCCCTTCTGGGGTGGGGATAGTCATCAGGGTGAATTTCAGTTCTCTCTCTTTCACCTTCAGCATTCCATCAGCCCTCACTTCCATCAGAACGGTTTATTAAATTCCAGTAGACGCTATACCTTGCTGTTTATAATTTGCACATTTTAAAGCATGCCAGATTCCAGAAGAACTGTTATGGTTCCCTCATTGTGTGGCAGGCACTGTTTTAATTACTCTACATGGATTAACTTGTTCAACTTTTACAACAGCCTTGCAAAGTCAATAGTCATATCCTCATTTTATAGATGAGAAAACTAAACCAGAGAAAATTTAGGTAACCTTCCCAAGACGGAAGGTGTAATGGAAGACAACTCATCTGCCATCTTGGACTAGTTGGTTCTAATCAGTTTATGTCATGCCCTTGGCCTGTGTCATACTTTCAAAGGTTTTTGCCCTGCCTTCTGCCAGGCTCTGGGGGAAACATTCAACTGCTATGCCAACTGCCATGTCACAGACTGAGGGCGGGAGGAAGGGGCCATGGAACTGCAAATGGGCTTCGCTTGTAAGCACTCACGCCTTCCATTTGCCCCTGCTGCCTTGCTCCCTGGGCCTTTTTTTCCCCCAGTTTTCTCCATTCTGTTCATCAAACTAAATTCAACTCATTTATTCAGTCACAAGAAAATGTAATCTCCCTTCAACTTCTACTACCTGCTGCTGCTGCTGCTAAATCGCTTCAGTCGTGTCCAACTCTGTGCGACCCCAGAGATGGCAGCCCACCAGGCTCCCCCGTCCCTGGGATTCTCCAGGAAAGAACACTGGAGTGGGTTGCCATTTCCCTCTCCAATGCATGAAAGTGAAAAGTGAAAGTGAAGTCGCTCAGTCATATCTGACTCTTAGCAACCCCATGGACTACTACCTACTACCTACTACCAAAATCAGGCTGAATTCATGACTCCTTAATCAGTGTCCTCACAGATATGTAGTAACGGTGTTACTATAAGCCTGACTTCTTATACACTCTGCGCTCCCCACCCCACCCTACCCCTACCAATATCACCACCAAGGCAGTACTTTCTGCAAGTGTTCAGGCTTATTTATTTTGCAGTCCTACCACACAGCACAGAGCCTGACGCATGCTGACAACCTCACACGTGTTGAGCTGAGAAAACAGGGAAACATGAAAAGACTGCTGCTAAACTAGGATTTACATTTGTTGCTCAGCCCAAGCAGTGAGAAAAACAACAGATGGAAGTTGCCCCGAGTCATAGTTATCTCATTAAGAGTAGAAAATAAAGGTGGAGCAAACTAACAGCAGGTATTGGATCCCTGGGTCGGGAAGATCCCCTGGAGGAGGAAATGACAACCAACTCCAGTGTTCTTGCCTGGAGAATCCCCATGGACAGAGGAGCCTGGTGAGCTATAGTCCATAGGGTCGCAAAGAGTTGGACACGACTGAGCAACTTCACTTTCTATCTTTCTTTACTGGATCCCTTTTTACCCCCAGTCTTCAAGCAAGTCTGGGCAGTGACATCAAATAAGAGGTTATGAAGGAGTTCCAGGTCCAGCTGGGGACACAGATAAGATTCTGAATAAACTCTGATTTCCACTGCTAAGGCCCCCATGAGTCTTGCCTGGGCTGGCACACCAGCCTCCTTGATGGTTAATCTTATATGTGCATTTGGCTGGGCAAAGTGATGCCCAGCCACCTGGCAAAACTGGATGTGTCTGTGAGGGTGTTTCTGGGAGAGACGAGCATTTGAATCGGGAGACTGAATAAAGATTCCCTTCACCAATGTGGATGACACCATCTGATCCATTGAGTGTCAGAACAGAGCAAAAAGGAAAATTCTCTCTCTGCTTGCCTGGGACACCCATCTCTTGCTCTTGGACACTGGTGCTCCTACTTGTCAGGTTTTTGGAGTTGGATTGAATTATGCTGTCAACTGTCCTAGTTCTAGAGCTTGCAAATGGCACATCATGAGACGTCTTAATTTCCATGTGAGCCAAATCCTGTAATAAATCTGTTATATATTATGTGGTATATATTATATATTAATATAGTATTACATTCTAACTGGTTTCACTCTCAAATCTCAAACTGCCAAATGCCAGTTACTTCTCTCTCTCTCTCTTGCACACACACATGATAGTTTTACTTTTCTACATGAAAACCTCCAAAGCTTCCCAGTGCGCACAGTAGGTGTTCTTAGATTCTCTCCTAGGTGGCTGTTGGGCTCTACACTATAATTTGCTGGCTTCCTGTGAGGTAGGAGGATAGAGGTAGGGCAATTCAGCCAAAAGGGTGTGGCAAATCCTTTCCTGTTTGACCACAAAATAAGCCTCACTTCTTACCTTTGGCCCCAAACTCCCCTGGGGTCCATATCTCTCTGGTTTTGCACGTGTGTGGAGGTGGTGGGGATCCTAGCAATCACTTTCTCATCTTTTGTGAACTATTCTCTTTAAACTTTCAGCTCATGTATCATCTCCTCAGTGAAGTCTCCTACTAGCCTTCCACTGACATCGGCGCTTATCCCAGCCTTAGCACCTACGACTTAGATATCTATCCCACTAAAGCCTGAACTCCACATTGTCAGTGCCTCTCACTCCTGCTGACACACAGTGTGTACTGAGTAAATGCTTACTAAAATACAGTGATGATGGTGCCCAGAGAAGGGAGAGTGAAGTGGCTCAGTCGTGTCCGACTCTGAGACCCCTTGGACAGTAGCCCGCCAGGCTCCTCCATCTGTGGGATTTTCCAGGAAAGGATGCTGGAGTGGGGTGCCATTGCCTTCTCCAGGGGATCTTCCTGACCCAGGGATCAAACCCAGGTCTCCTACATTGCAGGCAGACTCTTTACCATCTGAGCCACCAAGGAATCTACCCAGAGAAGAGAGATGCTTACTAAATGTTGTAAAAAAACACAAACCTTGAATCAAGTCTTCTGAAGCAAAATAAAATAATAACACAAAATGAAAGGCACGCCCAGGGCCTACAGTCCAACTCAGAGTTTTGCTCTAAATGTTGATAGTCTTGAACTTTCTTGCCTGAGATTTGTGGCTGGCCCCAGAGGAGGGGAAAGATACTGAGCAGGACTTTCAGTCCAGTTAGGGATGGGGCAGCTTTCCAGAGCCTAAAGAGCTGCCCTATTCCTGCATGCTCTTAATTTATCTATACCATATGTTTTCCCCAGCTCTGTATAGAATGAAAGGAAGCAAGAAGAGAAATAGTTTGATGAGTAAAAGGAGCTGGCCAGAGACATAATCACAGATTCCAACCCAAGCCTTTTCCAATTTGATGAGACCATTCCTGGTGTCCAAGTGTTGTCATGACTGGGAGCAAAGAAGTTGGCACTAGGTCTCACCAAGTAAAAATACCTGCAGGATGCAAGAAGAAAATGATGTCGGTCCTGCCAACTTTCCCAAGAGAGAACTGGGCCCCTTGAGCTGTGCTTACTTTTGTAGAATATGCACTTGTTGTAAATATACATGTATATTAGATTAAGAGAGCTGTGAGATTACCCAGCAAAGGCTAATTCACTTGAACTCAGGAAGAATGTTTTCCATATGAAAATCTGACAGGCAGCAAGAGAACTGTGATAGCGGGTGGTGTTTCTAGAGGCCAAGGAGAGTTTCAGCTGCATCTTCTGCAAACCTCTCTTTCATATCTGAATGTTTAGCAACTAGTATTTTTCTGTTATAGCACCAAGGTTTCTAAGAGTCTTCATACCAGGACATTTAATTTACAAAGGCCAAATCTGAAGCAACTTGAAATCTCTCACCTTCTCCTACAGTGGCCCAAAGAAAATGAAGGGAGCTGTGGTCACCAGACTCCAAGACAGCCCCTCCTGACCTTCTCCTCCTGGTATTCACACCTTTGAGTAGTTTCTTATTTTACTAATTGTAAAGAGTATTCTTCCTATCTAGTGGTAAGGCACCCGCCTACCAATGCAGGAGACACAAGAGACAGGTTCAATGCCTGGGTCAGGAAAGATACCCTGGAGAAGGGCATGGCAATTCACTCCAGTATTCTTGCCTGGAGAATCCCACAGACAGAGGAGCCTGGCAGGCTGCAGTCCATACGGTTGCGGAGAGTCAGACATGACTGAAGCATCTTAGCACGCACTCATGCTACCTCTCTATTAGATCAGTAAAATTTATAAGAAATTAATGTATGTATGTTGCTGCTGCTGCTTAGCCACTCAGCCGTGTCTGACTCTTTGCGACCCCATGGACTGCAGCTCACCAGGCTCATGGAATTTCCCAGGCAAGAATGCTGGGGTGGGTTGCCATGCCCTCCTCCAGGGAATCTTCCCAAACCAAGGATTGAACCCAGGTCTCCTGCATTGCAGGCAGATTCTTTATCACTAGGCCATCAGTCGGTCAGTTCAGTCATTCAGTCGTGTCGGACTCTTTGCGATCCCATGCATTACAGCAAGCCAAGCCTACCTGTCCATCACAAACTCCCGGAGTTCACTCAGACTTACGTCCATCGAGTCCGTGATGCCATCCAGCCATCTCATCCTCTGTTGTCCCCTCCTCCTCCTGCCCCCAATCCCTCCCAGCATCAGAGTCTTTTCCAATGGGTCAGCTCTTTGCATGAGGTGGCCGAAGTACTGGAGTTTCAGCTTCAACATCATTCCCTCCAAAGAAATTCCAGGGCTGATCACCTTTAGAATGGACTGGTTGGATCTCCTTGCAGTCCAAGGGACTCTCAAGAGTCTTCTCCAACACCACAGTTCAAAAGCATCAATTCTTCGGTGCTCAGCTTTCTTCACAGTCCAACTCTCACATCCATATATGACCACTGGAAAAACCATAGCCTTGACTAGACAGACCTTTGTTGGCAAAGTAATGTCTCTGCTTTTGAATATGCTATCTAAGTTGTTCATAACTTTTCTTTCAAGGAGTAAGTGTCTTTTAATTTCATGGCTGCAGTCAATATCTGCAGTGATTTTTGAGCCCCCCAAAATAAAGTCTGACACTGTTTCCACTGTTTCCCCATCTATTTCCCATGAAGTGATGGGACCAGATACCATGATCTTCGTTTTCTGAATGTTGAGCTTTAAGCCAACTTTTCACTCTCCACTTTCACTTTCATCAAGAGGCTTTTTAGCTCCTCTTCACTTTCTGCCATAAGGGTGGTGCCATCTGCATATCTGAGGTGATTGATATTTCTCCTGACAATCTTGATTCCAGCTTGTGCTTCTTCCAGCCCAGCGTTTCTCATGATGTACTCTGCAATAAGTTAAATAGGCAGGGTGACAATATACAACCTTGACGTACTCCTTTTCCTATTTGAAACCAGTCTGTTGTTCCATGTCCAGTTCTAACTGTTGCTTCCTGACCTGCATATAGGTTTCTCAAGAGGCAGGTCAGGTGGTCTGGTATTCCCATCTCTTTCAGAATTTTCCACAGTTTATTGTGATCCACACAGTCAAAGGCTTTGGCATAGTCAATAAAGCAGAAATAGATGTTTTTCTGGAACTCTCTTGCTTTTTCCATGATCCAGCGGATGTTTTCAATTTGATCTCTGGTTCCTCTGTCTTTTCTAAAACCAGCTTGAATATCTGGAAGTTCCTGGTTCACGTATTGCTGAAGCCTGGCTTGGAGAATTTTCAGCATTACTTTACTAGCGTGTGAGATGAGTGCAATTGTGTGGTAGTTTGAGCATTCTTTGGCATTGCCTGTCTTTGGGATTGGAATGAAAGCTGACCTTTTCCAGTCCTGTGGCCACTGCTGAGTTTTCCAAATGTGCTGGCATATTGAGTGCATTACTTTCACAGCATCATCTTTCAGGATTTGAAATAGCTCAACTGGAATTCCATCACCTCCACTAGCTTTGTTCGTAGTGATGTTTTCTAAGGCCCACTTGACTTCACATTCCAGGATGTCTGGCTCTAGGTGAGTGATCACACCATCATGATTATCTTTGTCATGAAGATCTTTTTAGTACAGTTCTTCTGTGTATTCTTGCCACCTCTTCTTAATATCTTGTGTTTCTGTTAGGTCCATACCATTTCTGTCCTTTATTGAGCCCATCTTTGCATGAAATATTCCCTTGGTATCTCTAATTTTCTTGAAGAGATCTCTAGTCTTTCCCATTCTGTTGTTTTCCTCTATTTCTTTGTATTGATCACTGAGGAGGGCTTTCTTATCTCTCCTTGCTATTCTTTGGAACTCTGCATTCAGATACTTATATCTTTCCCTTTCTCCTTTGCTTTTCACTTCTCTTCTTTTCACAGCTATTTGTAAGGCCTCCCTAGACAGCCATTTTGATTTTTTGCATTTCTTTTCAGTGGGGATGGTCTTGATCCCTGTCTCCTGTACAATTTCACGAACCTCATTCCATAGGTCATCAGGTACTCTGTCTATCAGATCTAGTCCCTTAAATCTATTTCTCACTTCCACTGTACAATCATAAGGGATTTGATTTAGGTCATACCTGAACGGTCTAGCGGTTTTCCCTACTTCCTTCAATTTCAGTCTGAATTTGGCAATAAGGAGTTCATGATCTGAGCCACAGTCAGCTCCCGGTCTTGTTTTTGTTGACTGTATAGAGCTTCTCCATCTTTGGCTGCAAAGAATATAATCAATCTGATTTCGGTGTTGACCATCTGATGATGTCCATGTGTAGAGTCTTCTCTTGTGTTGTTGGAAGAGGGTGTTTGCTATGACCAGTGCGTTTTCTTGGCAAAACTCTATTAGTCTTTGCCCTGCTTCATTCCGTATTCCAAGGCCAAATTTGCCTGCTACTCCAGGTGTTTCTTAACTTCCTACTTTTGTATTCCAGTCCCCTATAATGAAAAGGACATCTTTTTTGGGTGTTAGTTCTAACAGGCTATCAGGGAAACCCCGAAGGTATGTATATGTAAGTTTAAATCTCCTGCTCTCCCACCCCCAAAGCACTGGTCATTAAACACTTACCAGGATACTACAGAATAAAGAAATAAATATACAGCCTTATATCAGGCTAATAATCTGAGACTATTGTGCAGGCAATGGGAGCCATCAGTGAGGTTTGAAGATGGGCATGACATGATCGGATTTGCATTTCAGAAAGTTCATTCCAGCAGTGATATGAAGGATAGATTGAGGGTAGGAGGAGATGAGAGGAAGAGGTCACTGACAAAGTCTATTCAAATTCAAAAGCACTGTATAGCACCAGGGACTCTTCTCAATACTCTGTAATGACCGATATGGGAAAAGAATCTTAAAAAGAGTGGAAATATGTATGTATATAATGGATTCACTTAGCTGTACAGCAGAAATAAACACAACATTCATTTTTATTTTTAAACATTTTTAAAAACATGAAACATTTTTATTTTTTTATAAAAAGCTCTTTTATTTTGTGTTGGAGTACAGTCTATTAAGAAACAATGTGATAGTTCCAGGTGAATAACGAAGGGACTCAGCCATACATAACACATGCACGCATTCTCCCCCAACCCCCTCCCGTCCAGGGGCCACATAACATTGCGCAGAGTTCCACGTGCTCTTCAGTAGGTCCTTGTTGGTTATCCATTTTAAATTTGGCAGTTTGCACATGCCCCTTCCAAACTTCTTAAGCATTTCTTCTCCACATCCTTCCCCCCGGCAAGCTCGTTCTCAAAATCGGTGAGTCTCAAAACATTTTAAATCAACGGTACTCCAATAAAACTTTTTATTTTATATATATATATCTTTTGAAAATTGTAAGGCACAATTCAATTTTAAGAATCTTTCAATAAAGAAAATATGCTCTTTGTTCAAGCTGATATTAATAGTGGTCAGTTGCTCAGTTGTGTCCAACTCAGACCCCATGGACTGAAGCTCTCCAGGCTCCTCTGTCCATGGGATTTTCCAGGCAAGAATACTGGAGAGGGTTATTATTTCCTTCGTCAGGGGATCTTCCCAACCCAGGGATTGAACCCGGGTCTCTTGCATTTCCTGCACTGGCAAGTGGATTCTTTACCACTGGCACTGCCTGGAAGCTGATATTTATAATTGTGGATTAAATCTTGGTCCTTAGAAAAATATAAATATGATAATTATTGCATAAAAATATATAGTAAAAAAAAAAACAAAATCAAAACAATAATATCCTTCAGCTACTGTGAGACGTTACACTTAGAAATTTCTTATGCTATTTCCTACGCCCCTTATAGCTACCCTACTGAGGTAGACCTTCACACAATAGAGACAGTGGGACTGGACAGGAAGGTAGAGACTTCAGAAGAAAGTGGGGTTACTGATGCTGGCACAGGTGTGGACTTTCAGGGCTGTCTGATAACCAGTCCTTCTAGGAACAGCATTGCAGTATCCTATTAAGAATTACCTCTCCTGTCCATTGTACGTACCAGCCATTGCTACCCAAAGTGTACCAACATCACCTGAGCTGGGTTGTTGGGTCTCTCTTTCCTTGCATAAAAATTCAAGGATGGGCAACTTGATAAAGCACATTTATTCTAGAAGCAGTGCTTAGTGTAACTGGCTGAATAGTTCTGTCTGTACATAGACCCCACTGGTTTCTGTCCTATTTCTAAATCTGATCTCTGGCCTCCAAAAACAAATTCTCTCTTAACTTTTCCAGAATTAGCCTCTATTGTTCACAGCCAAAAAATTGTCAACAATACAGTAACTGATGAGAAGAGAGGGTACAGGACTGGGTAATGTTTAGGAGAATTCTTTATGTTTAAGAATAGAGTAAATAGTTTTAATTTTGAAATGCCACTGACACAAGTGACTATAACTTGTTCTGTGGGTCTCTTTTTCTCTGGAGAACTATCTCTATTTTAGCACATGTGTACATGGGTTTCCAGAGTTCACATAAAAGGGAGCCTCAGCTCCTTTATATCTCTCACTTTCCCCACCAGCTGCACTGAGGTGCATATTAATGATGGCTTGGCAGACCCCTGCCCACGAGGCTCCGGAGCATGAAAGACACACCTATGTGTGTGTGATCTGTGCTATCAAAGGCCACAAGAACATCAATGAGAAGGAAAATTGACACAGAGACAGAATCCACCCCTTATCAAACAGCAGGTCTTGACAAACCCTCATTAGAGAGGGCTCTGCGCTTTGGCCTGATTGAAATGTTTCAGTTTGCAAGGATCTTGAAGCAAAGGTCAGAATGGCCTTGCAATCAGGCCTTCTAACTTCTTTTTCTGTGGAAGGGATGAAGGGAGGCCTTAAAATCAGCCAGGACCAGACCCTGGGCTAGCAGGAGTGCTTAATCAGCTGCCCCAGGTCACAGACAGGAAAATTCTGACTGCTGCCAAAGAGGTATTAATGATAGAGACCATAAAAGGCAGTGACCTCATACCTCTCAACTTTGCTGTCAAACCCCTTGTTGGCAACAGATCAAGGAGGCAGGTGGCCAGGCTGGTCACATCTGGCTGTGTCTATGACAAAGATCAAACTGACAGTCCTGTAAGTATGACAGAGCCCCACTTGTCCATTTCCATCTCAGCAGCCCATGGCTTGGCACATGGGGATGCTCAGAAGAGTGCTTGTGGGTAAAAGTCGGAGCAGTAGAAGATGGGAGGGACCACCCAGAACCTGGAGGAAAAGTCTTCTCTTTCTCATCATGCCTTTGGCCCAGAGGGAAGAATTTTCTCCCATTCTACTCCTGCTTCCGCATTCCCAGTATCCTCAATAAGGTACATGTTCCAGCGAATAAAGTACAAGTTCTTATGGAGGCAGGTGGAGGTCTGGGACTCTCCTGACAATACTTCTCATCATTTACCCTGGGGACCACTTGAAACATAAGTATAGGCAGACTAGCCTGGAACCACTATCTTCGATTTCCCAACTTTGCCAATAACAGTAACTCCTTCAGGCATTAGTCTCTCCATTTGTTAAAAGAAAGGATGAACCAAATAATTCTTTTTAAATATATTTTGTGGACCATTTTTTAAAGGTTTTATTGAATTTGTTACAATATTGCTTCTGTTTTATGTTTTGGTTCTTTGGCTACAAGGTGTGTGGGATCTTAGGTCTCCCAACAGGGACTGAACCTTCAGCCCACGCGCTGGAAGCCGAAGTCTTCATCACTAGACCACCATGAAGTCCTGGACCAAATAACTCTAACAGTAACCTTCTTGTGTTGGGCTGAACAGATTTGTGTCTGTGACTGCCATCCTGCATGACAAAACGTGTCTCAACATGCAGATTCCTGAGACTAATGGTCCCCAACCTTTTTAGTACGAGGGACCAGCTTCATGGAAGAAAATTTTTCCGTGGACTGGGGTGGGGGGATGGTTTGGGGGTGATTCAAGTGCATTGTATTTAATGTCTACTTTGTTTCTATTATTATTACATCAGTTCCCCCTCAGATCGTCAGGCATTAGATCTCAGAGGTTGAGGACCCCTGCCCTAAACAGTATAGAATACCTTCCCTTCTTGACAACCGTCTTTCATGCCATGACTATTGTACTCTTTCGCTGACATTGTCAATGTCCAGAAAGCCAAAGCTGGATGCCGGAGATAACAGAGCAAGGACACCCACCGCACAAAGCCCGAGTTGTGGTCCTGTGCTGACAGCCACCACAGCCACCGTGGCTGGAGGGCGCAATCTCTCACTTAAGCCATTTCCTGGAGTGAAAACCCACAGTTCTTGACAGAGCCAACCATTCAAAGCTGCCCTCTCTGCCCTTTCAAATTTAATTTGTTTCAAATCTTGTAGGAGCCACGGAATTATTTCAGGATCGGAGTCAAGTGAAAACAGGTGTGCACTTCTTTTATCGCACCCCCTCCTCTTCAAAGGGGCCTGATTAGGCGCCAGATTAATCCAACTGGCCAATGAGGATGGAGCAACCTCTTTGCTCTCCTGGGACATAGGCACCAGGCACCAGGAGGCTGACCCAGATTCCTGGAGGCCCCGGGATAGGACCCCTGTCCCAGCTGACCTTCTCATGCCCCGTTCAAGAGTCCAGACAGGGGTAGGACCTGGCTATGGCTTTGTCCATCCTGGGCCAATAGCCTTCTTTCTTTTGTGCAAGTCGGTCTGGCCCTGAGAACCAAGACCTCGTGGTCCTGCCTTCCAAGATAAACCAGAGTTCTGTTCTTGGCTATCTCAGCATTTGCCTTGGCAGTTCAATTTAGGCTGACCTTCCTGTTGTGTCAATATTTAGGGGACTAAGCGTGGAAAACATTCACAAAGCTTAAAATGATATAGAAAAGTCTTATTCAAATA
The DNA here is from genome assembly GCF_001704415.2 of Capra hircus. Classification (NCBI taxonomy): domain Eukaryota; kingdom Metazoa; phylum Chordata; class Mammalia; order Artiodactyla; family Bovidae; genus Capra; species Capra hircus. Next base: position 21,271,411 of record NC_030822.1, on the reverse strand, counting down.
GGAAAACTGGAGTTCAGCAAAAAGTCAAACTAGTGGTAAAAATGATTCTAGCTGTGCAGCTCTGGAAAGGAGAGCTGTTAGCACTCAGAGACACTACTGATGGGGATTTTTGCCCCAGTTCCTGCTGTGGGGGGCTGCAGGGCCCAGCCTGGAATGTGTTCTCTCATCTGTCTACACAAACAACTTGGTTTTCATATTTCTTCTCACAGCTTTACATCCCATCTCCTGGTCCTCCAAGCTTAAATTTCATCCCATACCTCTCTCTTTATAGTCTTGTACATTGAGACTTCCCTGGTGGTCTGGTGGTAAAGACTTCGTCTTCCAATGCAGGGGGTGCAGGTTCAATTGCTGATTGGGGAGGTAAGATTTCACATGGCTCGGGGCCAAAAATCCAAAATGTAAAACAGAAGCAGTGTTGTAACAAATTCAATAAAGACTTTAAAAATAGTCTGCATCAAAACATTAAAAAAAAAAATCATTTACAAAGCCTTCTATATCAACTAATGACTTGCAATCTCTTAATATCCAAAACATGCAAATCCAGTTCATCCTAAACTTGACTCTTCCCTCAGTCTTCCCTATGGAAACATCATCCTATCTTTTGCTTAGGCCAAAAACCTTGGCATCATCCTTGCCTCCTCTCTTTCCATATCCTCACATCTAATCTATCAGCATTTATCATTTATTCCGTTTTCAGAATGTCCCTCAGTTCCAACCTTTTATTCCTACCATTTATATCACTACCACCCTGGCACAAGCCACCACAATTTTTGACCTAAAAATTGTAATAGGTTCCTAACTGATCAGTCTACTTACCCTTCACCCCTTCCACCCCTGCCCTGGTTGCACAGAGAAATAAAAAAGATTCTTTTAAGATACAAAGTAGGTTATACAGCCATCAGCTCAACACTCTCCAATTGCTTCCCATCTCAAAGTCAAAATTTTCACAATGGCTTTAAAGATTCCCCCCGCCCTGAAAACAGTTCCTTGTCCCATTTCCTGCCATTTAACATCTGACCTCATTGCCTACCTCTCTTCCCCTTGCACCCTCTCTTCCAACCTTGTTGGCCTCTGTGATGGGCTTCAGACTCTCCGAGCATGCTTCTGCCTCAGTACATCTATCCTTGCTGTTCCCTCTGTGTGGACCACTCTTCCCTCAGGTGTCCTGTGTCTAGTTTGTGCCCTCATTTTCAAATGTCACATTAAGAGAGGTGAGAATAAGCTCCAGGTAAAACTTGGTTTTGTTCACTACTGTATCCTCAGAGCCTAGACTGAGGTCTCTTCTGGTGGCATCTGAGCACGTGATTTCTAAGGTAATTATTACCCAGCACCCTTCAAGTCTTCTGGCAGCCTCAACTTTCTTTTGTGTGATTCTGACAGTTTTCAGGGTGGAACATGAGACTCAGACCCGACCAATGATGACATTTCGCATCACTCCCTCCACACCCCAGTCTGCAATACACACAAAATGAATCTGATCAAGGATGATCATGTGACTCAGTCACAGAAGATGAAATGTGATGAAATTTCTCTGACTTGTGGGAAAAGAACACTATTGCTCTTTCCCATTGAACTTGAAGCTAACAAAACATGAAAGGGGCCAGGTCTGCTGCAATCATTTGGTCACTGTGAGGAGTCTGAGAAGCCCTTGAGATGTCTTGGTGAGGGGCAGCCACCCATCTTGAGGACGATGATTCTATAGATCATGAATTTCTCTGGAAATAAGACATGCAAATGACACAAAGCAAGGATATGCATTGTGGTATAACATGCAATGGGTAAAATCTGAAATTTGAGTATGGGTAGATCGTATGGGTAAACAACCATGGGTAAAACATGAAAAATGAGCCAATTTCAAAAACAGAATCTTTATTAAACATGTATGGGGTGAGGGAACCCAGAAAATAAAAAGTGTGATGAGAGGGGAAATTCCGGGATGACGTCTGGCAGGTGAAACAGGAATGGAAGCCAGAAGTACAAACGACTCACAGATTGGTTTATCTGGAGCAGAGGGGACATGTCAAGGAGAACTGTGAGATAAGGCTGGCTGTGTTCCACCTAGGACAGCATAATTGACGAGGGTCTTGAATGCTAGGCTGGAAAGGGGGTGTTGGATGCAGGCAGCACTATGGAGTCTCTGTAAGGTCTTGGGCAGGTGAGGTTGTAATAAGATCGATGTTGGAGGCAGATTATTCTGTCAGTTGAATCCAGGATGAATTGAAGCCGTGGGAATTGGTGGTGGGGAGGCTGGTTAGCATCCTGTTGCAGCGAGGAAATGCATTCTGGAAAATGTCTTAAGCAGACCTGTCATGAGTGTGACCACAGACTCCTTAGCTGTGTCCAAACCTGTGTCGTGGATATGTTTAGAGAACTTTCAGAACCTCCTTCAAGCTATCAGAGGAAATGACCTGAGCAATTGTGGAGGGTCCTTCATTTCAGTTTACTTGATGGTGGCCAGGGCAAGGAGCAAGGCAATTCTGGAACAGCTGTTAAAGATTCTGGTATAGAAGGAATTTGGTGCATTTTGTTATTGTGGTAGCACAGAGTTGGCTCAATAGGATCTCTTGAAGTTTCCACTGCATCTTGTAAAGGAAAAAGATGCTAATTATGCAGTTAACTCACATTAAGCGTGGGATGTATACTAGGGTCAGCCATGATAAGGGTGTGGAGCACAAATGCAGTGTTGGCAGGGTCCAAGCTGGTAAAGTAACAAAACAAAGCATGGTAGATACTGTGGATTCACTGTGGAGAACTGGAGGCCACATTCCAGAAAAGCAGCAAGTACTTAGCTTTCCCTGGCAGCTTTCATCCCCAAATGTGGGCTGACTACTTCACATTTTTACAGAGAAGTCCTCTGTCTAGGGTTGTGTATTGAATTTCCAGTGGTTTAAATAATCATATCTAATTTATTTCTCAAAATTAGTTGAATGCCCATTCAGATTCCCCAACTAAGAAACTTCACGTGTGGGTTTAGTCCCTAATATTGGGTCTCGCCCTTGATTCCAGGGAGGAAGAAGATGAGATTTGAAGCAGGAAGGCTGGGATAAAAATGGCCTTATCCCTCTGCATTCATGAGCAGCAGGCAGCTTCCATTTCATTATCTGTCAAACAGAGATAATCAGGATAATGCATTGATTTAGCACTTATACAATGCCAGGCACTGTTTTAATGGCTGTACTTGTGTTACATAATTTCATTCTCACAATAACCCTATGGGGCAGTTGTTGTTATTTTCCTAATTTCTCAGATGAGAAGACTGAGACACAGAAAGTTTAAGTAGTATTTCCCTGGATCGTGACAATAATAGATGGGACAAGTTGTGCTGTTGGCAAAGCACATTTGTAGGCACCAGTTACTTCCCCTACTTCCCCAGTTTTATTGAGATATAATTGACATATAGCATTGTATTAGTTTTATCTGTGCTATCTGATGATTTGATATGTCTTCATTAGAACATAGTCACCACGATAAGTTTAGTTAACATCCATCACCTCACAGTTGTCCTTTTTATCTTGTGATGAGAATTTTAAGATATGCTACACTCTTGAAAGTGAACATCGTTCAGTCATGTCCGACTCTTTGCTCCCCCATGGGCTATACAGTCCATGGAATCCTCTTGGCCAGAATACTGGAGTGGGTAGCTGTTCGCTTCTCCAGGGGATCTTCCCAACTCAGGGATCAAACCCAGGTCTCCCACATTGCAGGAGAACTCTTTACCAGCTGAGCCACCAGGGAAGCCCAAGCATACTGGAGTGGGTAGCATATTCCTTCTCCAGAGGATCTTGCCGACCCAGGAGTCAAACCAGGGTCTCCAGCATTGCAGGTGGATTATTTACCAGCTGAGCTATTAGGGAAGACCTGCTACACTCTTAGCAACTTTCAAATATATAAAGAGCTGTTCTTAATTATAGTCACCATGTTGTACATAACATCCCCAGAACTTGTCTTATAACTGGAAGTTTGTACCTTTGGCCACTTGCATCAGTTACTATTTTATTAGTAGTGTGATGAAGAAAAAACATGGCTTTCAAAAATCACAACTACTAGCAGCTGCTTCTGCTTCTATGGGTGCGGCATGCTTCCTTTCTTGAAAGGGTTCTTTATTTAGGAAAATCTGGAAAGTCTTTGAGTCCAAATGCTGACGCTTTCCGAGGAATGACTTAAAAGATGCATCTAGGCAAAGAGTGATGCTGAACCAGTCTGAAAAATAGTAGGAGTATTTGGAGGGTCGTGAGGAGTCTGAGCGGAGGGAATGAAGGGCTAGGAAGAAGGAAGAAGGAGGAGGGAGAGAGGAGGTGCAGAAGAAGATCAATTCAAGGCCTCTGGCTGGAGATGGGAAGACCAAGGAGACAGTCAGTGAGGTTGTTCTCAGCAGGACAGGCCAGGGAACTGCAATCCCTGGAAAATTAGGCCAGATTTTCATCTCTAGGACTGCTGGGACTTGAATCAAACACTTAAAGTTGCAAAAGCTGCTTCAGGAAAGCAGATGAAAATGGGCTATGTCTGTTTGGGAGAGTAATAACATGACAGTAATCTAAGTCTATGCCCCAACCACTGATGCTGAAGAAGATGAAGTTGAATGGTTCAAGAAGACCCATGAGAACTTCTAGAACTAACACCAAAAAGATATCCTTTTCATCATAGGGGATTGGAACACGAAAGTGGGAAGTCAAGAGATACCTGAAGTAATAGGCAAGTTTGGCCTCAGAGTGCAAAATGAAGCAGGGCAAAGTTTTGATGATAACACATACTGGTCATAGCAAACACCATTTTCCAACAACCCAAGAGATGTTCCTGCACATGGATATCACAAAATGATCAATACTGAAATCAGATTGATTGTATTTTTTTCAGCTGAAGAAGAAGTTCTGTACAGTTAGCAAAAAAGTAAGACCTGGAGCAGACTGCGGCTCAGACCATCAGCTTCTTACAACAAAATTAAGACATAAATTGAAGAAAGTTGGGAAAATCACTGAGCCATTCAGGTATGACCTAAATAAAATCCCTCATGATTATACAGTGCAGGTGTTGAATAGATTCAAGGGATTAGATCTGCTAGACAGAATCTGGTAGGCAGCCTGAAGAAATATGAAGAGAGATATGTAACATACAGAGGCAGTGACCAATCCCAAAGAAACAGAAATGCAAGAAGGCAAAGTGGTTGTCGAAGGGGGTTTGCATGTAGTTGAGAAAAGAAGAGAAGTAAAAAGCAAGGGAGAATGAGAAAGATATACCCAACTGACTGCAGAGTTCCAGAGAAGAGCAAGGAGAGATAAGAAGGCTTTCTTCAATGAATAGTGCAAAGAAGTAGAGGAAAACAATAGAATGAGAAAGACTAGATATTTCTTCAAGAAAATTGGAGCTATCAAGGGAACATTGCATGCAAGGATGGGCATGATAAAGGACAGAAACAGTAAGGACCTAACAGAGGGAGAAGAGATTAAGAAGAGATGGCAGGAATATTCTGAAGAGCTATACAAAAAAGGTCTTAAAGACCTGAATAACCACAATGGTGTGGTCACTCACCTAGAGCCAGACATCCTGGAATATGAAGTCAACTGGGCCTTAGGAAGCGTTACTACAAAAAAAAGCTAGTGGAGGTGATGGGATTCCAGCTAAGCTATTTCAAATCCTAAAAGATGATACTGTTAAAGTGGTGTACTCAATATGCTGGCAAATTTGGAAAACTCAGCAGAGGCCATAGGACCAGAAAAGGCCAATTTTCATTCTAATCTCAAAGAAGGACAATGCCAAAGAATGCTCAAACTACTGTACAACTGTGCTCATTTCCCATGCTAGTAAGATTATGCTAATGCTCAAAATTCTTCAAGCTTCACTTCAGCAGTACCTGAATGGAGAACGTTCAGATGCAAAAACTGGGTTTTGAAAAGGCAGAGGAATTAGAGGTCAAATTGCCAACATTCTTTGGATCATAGAGAAAGCAAGGAAACTCAGAATAATGTCTACTTCTGCTTCATTGACTACTCTAAAGCCTTTGTGAAGGATCACAACAAACCGTAGAAAATTCTTCAAGAGATAGAAATACCAGAGCTCCTTACTTGTCTCCTGAGAAACTTGCAAGCAGGCCAAGAAGCAACAGTTAGAACGCTGCATGGAAAAATGGACTGGTGCAAAATTGGGAAAGAGTAGGACAAGGTTGTATATTGTCACCCTGTTTATTTCACTTCTATGCAGAGTACGCCATGTGAAATGCTGGCCTGGATGACTCACAAGCTGGAATCAAGATTGCTAGGAGAAATATCAACAACCTCAGACATGCAGATGATACCACTCTAACCGTTGAAAGTGAAGAGAAACTTCACTTGATGAGGGATTTCACTTGATGAGGGTGAAACAGGAGAGTGAAAAAGCTGGCTTAAAACTCAATGTTAATAAAACTAAGATCATTGGCCTCCAGTCCCATCACTTCGTGTCAAATAGAAGAGGAAAAGTGGGAACAGTGGCAGATTTTATTATTGGGGCTCCAAAATCACTACAGACAGTGACTGCAGCCCTGAAGTTAGAAGACGCTTGCTCTTTGGAAGGAAAGCTATGACCCACTTAGACTGCATGCGTGCTGTGCTGTGCTTTTTTGCTCAGGTGTATCTGAGTCTTTGAGACCTCATGGACTGCAGCCCACTAGGCTCCTCTGTTCATGGGGATTCTCCAGGCAAGAATACTAGAGTGGTTGCCATGCCCTCCTCCAGGAGATCTTCCAAACCCAGTGATGGAACCCTAGTCTCCAGAATAGAAAGCAGATTCTTTACCATCTGAGCCACCAGTGAAGCCCACTTAGACAGCATATTAAAAAGCAAAGCTATCACTTTGCCTGCAAAGATCCATATAGTCAAAGCCATGTTTTTTTCCAGTAGTCATGTACAGATGTGAGAGTTGAACCATAAAGAAAGCTGAGAACCAAAGGATTGATACTTTCAAACTGTGGTGCTGGAGAAGACTCTTGAGAGTCCCTTGGATTGCAAGGGGATCAAACCAGTTAATTCTAAAAGAAATCAACCCTGAATACTCATTGGAAGGACTGATACTTAAGCTGAACTTTCAGTACTTTGGCCACCTGATTCGAAGAGCTGACCTTTTGGAAAAGACCCTGATGCTAGGGCAGATTTAAGGCAAAAAGAGAAGAGGGAGCAGAGAATGAGATGATTAGATAGCATCACCAACTCAATGGACATGAATCTGAGCAAACTCCAGGAAATAGCGAAGGACAGGAAGCCTTGCATGCTGCATCCATGGGGTCACAAAGAGTCGGACATAACTTAGCGACTGAACAGCAAGCAGGGCACCCAAGTAGCAATACCTGCTTCCCCAAGTGTGGGGAGAAGGTATTAACACCACAGAAGCCTCCTGCACATCAGGGGAGAGTGAGTGTAAAGGATGTTTAGAATGGGGGAGAGGAAGACACCATTTTAATAAGCAGAAGCCTGTCAGTTGCTTTCAAAGGCATAACTAATACCTAGATCTAAAAGGAGGAAATGGTGGAGCAGTCCTTAGGGAGGCTTTGATTTTATCTGATCATGGTAGAAAAGAGAGACAAAACTATTACACTGTTTTGAACTTGGTGAATTTGTGTAATGCACAGTGCTTATGTTCTTAGGAAGACAAAAATCCGCATGATGGACACTTTTTGTCCTTATTGATTTGCTAAGCACCAGGCATTGCAATTACCTTTAAGAAGCTATTTAACTTACAACAATGGGGAAAAAAAATCTTTGAATGAAAGTGCTATCCATCAAAGGTAAAAAAGTTAAGACTTTTCACAGAGAAAAAGGAGACAGGCATGATCAAAATGCAGTGCTTTTAATCCTTAAAGAAATCAAGTGATCCCAGGATGTGTTGTCTCTAACATTCTTTTCTTTCTTTGCTACCAATCCACCAAGCAAGTGTCAAAAGCTTATATTTCACTGATGATCCATAATCAACTTTGCCAGCATAGAAACAGCCTCCTTTTTTTCTCTCCTGCTTCTGCTTTTGTGTCTCAGACCTGACAGCGGAAACTGGAGGGGAAAGAAGGCTCACACCCATGAATGATGACTTCCTTGCAATATTCCCATGCAGAGCGCACTTACTTCCCAAATCTCTTTTTCTTTTATCAGAAATGCATTGCGTTTGCACTTAGCATACACTCTGCCTCTCCATTTTCTTTCCTGGAAATTACAAGAAGAAACTACAAGCGGCTACCGACCTGAGGGATTGGCATATGTAGAGGGTATTTACAGAGAATCAAATAAAAAAAGATGAGGTTCTTTTAGGTGGAATTTTGTTAGACTGATTGTGAGACGCTAAACTCGAGGCAAAAGGGAGGGAAGAGACTCAAAGTGAGAAAAAGGCACTTATGGAAGCTCAGAATTAAACAAAGAGGTCTTTTTGAGTATTAAGAAACAAAAACAATGGATCCAGAGCCATGGAATGGTGCCCAATGGCCCCAAATGCTCATTTGCTTTTAAGGTTGTTTGGGTTTTAATTAGTGAAGCTTCGCCCAGAGGGATTAAAAATCTTGAACTTTGAGAAGAAAACAACTTTGCCAGGCCAAATGGGAGGAAGGCTGAGTGGATGCAGATGGCAGTGCAGAGCTCTCAGCTTGTTTAGTCAAGGATTAGAACTCTAAGCTCTAAGGCAGGGGGGTAGTTTTATTTAAAAGAAAACTTCAGACAACTTTATTCTGCTTTAGGCACGAGATCACACTTACCAAGAATCAACTTACAGAAATGATGGTTTTTGTTGTTGTTGATTTAATCCTTTTGCATTTATCAAGAATCAGTAGCTCACATATCCCCAGCATTTGGTGCCCTGGATCGTATTGAATGTTACATCATTCTTCCGAAGCGCAAGTGTTTCATATTATCTAAGCCCTCTGCGCATAATGCTCTTCTCTGCTTTTACCTGTGGTCTCCGGTGTCCCCTCCTATCCTTTTTCTCTCTGACGCCTCACCAAATTTCTTGTCATTTACTTAAATCTACTTCTGTGGTTACACTTATCACATTGTGTTGTAATTATCTGATAGTAAAAGAATGGAGGCAGCATATAGGTACATTTTAAATAATAATACATTTTAAAACTTTTATGTACCAACCAAACAACTTCAATAAAAGAACATTGCCAATAACTTAAAACTTCTTTCATGACTTACCATCCCTCTGTTTACTTACACGGCAGAGATTATACTAAAGAAATTTTATATTTGTCAAACTTTTGCTTTTCTGTCTAATTTTTTTCCATATGTATGTATCTTTAAACAACATATTGTTGGGTGTTGTCTGTTTTGAACCGAATGTAGAGAACTACATGTGTTTCTAGGATTTATCAATCTTGATGAATACATGTTGCATTTTTAATGGGGTGAAAATTGGTTCTTGGAGGACATAAAACTTTTACTCTTTAATGTATAATGCAAATATATACATAGAGTATATAAATAGAGTTTGCCTGTAGTATTAACATTTTATGGGGGTTATTAGAAAAAAAGTCTGAAAATACTTTTTAGGGACGTGATAATGAAAAAAACATTGCGAAACAGTCTGTGAGTCATACGCTCTCATTGCTGTATAGTATTACATAGATGAGTAGACTATAATTTATTCTAATGTTGATGGACATACAGGTTGTTTACATTTTTAAAAATTAATAGTGTTGTGCCCACAAACTTGATAACCTAGATGACATGGACAGAGTCCATGAAAGACACAATTTGCTAAAATTCACACAGGATGAAATACACAATCTGAATAGGCCTATACCTATTAAGTAAATTGAATCAATTATTAATAACCTTTCAAAACAGAAAGCATCAGGCCCAGATGGATTTGCTGATGAATTCTATCAAACATTCAAGGAAACAATTATACCAATTATCTATAATCTCTTCCAGAAGATAGAAGGAATATTTCCTAACATATTCTATGAGGTCAGCATTACCAGTATTTGGCGTAATAACAAAAGAAGACAAAGACAATAGGAAAAAAACCCCAGATATTTCTCATAAACATACATATAAAAATTCTCAACAAAATAACAAGTCAAATCCAAAATATATAAAATCTTATATACCACAGCCAAGTATGATTTATACCAGCTGTGTTCAGTTCAGTTCAGTTCAGTCACTCAGTCGTGTCCGACTCTTTGCGACCCCATGAATCTCAGCACGCCAGGCCTCCCTGTCCATCACCAACTCCCGGAGTTCACTCAGACGTGAGACTGATTAAATATCAGAAAATCAATTAATGTAATACATGACATCAACAGACTAAAGAAAAAAATTCACATGATCATATCAATAGATAAAGGAAAAACATTCGACAAAATCCAACATACATTCATGAAAAAAACTTTCAGCAACCTAGAAATAGAAGGGAGTTGCCTCAACTTGCGTGGATGTAAAGAACACGTACAAAAAACCTACAGCTATTTTTTAAAAAAACAAACCTACAGTTAAATTTTTCTTAATAATGCGAAACTTGAAGATTTCCCACTAAGATTAGAAACAAAGCAAGGATCTTTCTTCTCACCACTGCTTTTCAAATACGTACTGGAAATACTAGCTAATGCAATAAGATAAAGGATGATTATTCAAAATATACAAAGAACTCTTAAAACTCAGTGAGAGAAAAATTAACAACCTAAATAAAAATGGGCCAAAGACTTTAACAGACACCTAACCAAAGAAGGTGCACAGACGGCAAATAGGCACGTGAAATGATGCTTCACATCATAACATGAGGGAAATGCAAATGAAAACAAGAATAAGCTTCTGCGTGTGCATGTGTGTGCTTACTTGCTCGGTCATGTTCAATTCTTTGCGACCCCCATGGACTGTTGTTGACCAAGCTCCTCTGTCCATGAAATTTTCCAGGCAAGGATACTGAGTGTGTTGCCATTTCCTACTCCAAGAGATCTTTTTGACTCAGGGATCGAACCCATGTCTCTTGGGTCTCCTGCACTGGCAGGCAGGTTCTTTACCTCTAGTGTCACCTGAGAAGCCACAGAGATGCTGCTGCTGCTGCTGCTGCTGCTGCTGAGTCGCTTCCATCGTGTCCGACTCTCAGTGACCCCAGAGACGGCAGCCCACCAGGCTCCCCCGTCCCTGGGATTCTCCAGGCAAGAACACTGGAGTGGGTCGCCATTTCCTTCTCCAATGCGTGAAAGTGAAAAGTGAAAGCGAAGCCGCTCAGTCGTGTCCAACTCTCAGTGACCCCATGGACTGCAGCCCACCAGGCTCCTCCGTCCATGGGATTTTCCAGGCAACACTGGAGTAGGGTGCCATTGCCTTCTCCAACAGATCTACTACTCCTTGCATATTAGGAGGCCCAAAATCCAGAACACTGGTGATACCCAAAGCTAAAAATGATGTGGCTCAACAGGCCCTCTCATTCATTGCTTGTGGGAACACAAAATGGCATGGTCCTTTTGAAAGAGAGTTTGACAGTTTATTACAAAAGTAAAGGTACTCTGGAGGAGGACATGGCAATCCACTTCAGTGTTCTTGCCTGGAGAATTCCATGGACAGAGTGCTGGCGTCCTGGTGGGCTACCGTTCATAGGATCCCAAAGAGTCGGAAACGACTAAAGCAACTTAGCATGCATGCAAATGTCCTCTTAACATACCACCCAGCAATCACACACCTTGGTATTTATCCAAATAAGTTGAAAATATATGTGCACACAAACCAGCCCACAGATATTAATATCAACTTTATTCATAATTGCCAAAACTTGGAAGCAACCAAGATGTGTAGGTGAATAGATAAATAAACTGTAGTATATCTAGACAGTGGAATATTATTTAACACTGAAAGGATATTTTGAGAATATTATGCCATTAAAAGATATGGAGAAACTTAAATGTGTATTACTAAGTGAAAGAGATCAATCTACAAAAATATTTTATATGATTCCTTTATCATATTGTTCATGGGGTTCTCAAACCAGCCATTCCTTATTCACTGAAAGGACTGATGCTGAAGCTGAAGCTCCAATACTTTGGCCACCTGATGTGAAGAGCCAACTCATTGGAAATGACCCTGATGCTGGAAAGATTGAAGGCGAGGAGGGCAGCAGAGGATGAGATGGTTAGATAGCATCATCAACTCAATGGACATGGATTTGAGCAAACTCTGGGAGACAGTGAAGGCCAGTAAAGGCTGGCATGTTGCAGTCCATGGGGTTGCAGAGATAGACACGACTTAGCAACTGAACAACAACATATGATTCCACCTATTATGGCGCTCTTGAAAAGACAAAACTATGGTAACAGTGAAAAGATCAATGGTTGCCAGGAGAGAAATGGATAAATAGGCAAAGCACAGGGGATTTTTAGGGCAGTGAAAATACTCCATGTTGATACTACAATGGTGGATACAAGACATTATACATTTGTCCAAATCCAGAGAATGTACAGCAAAAGTGAGCCCTACTATAAACCATGGGCTTTTGGTGATAATGATGTATTAATGTAGGTTCATAGATTAAAACATGCAGCCTTGTGTTGTGGGATGTTGATAGTGGAGGAGGCTGTGTGTGTTTTTGTATGTGGGCAGGAACTCCAGGTGACTCAGTGGTAAAGAAGCCACCTGCCATCCATCAATGCAGGAGTCATAGAAGCTGGAGGTTCCATCTCTGGATCTGAAAGATCCCCTGGAGAAGGGAATGGCAACCAACTCCAGTATTCTTGCCTTGAGAATCCTAGGGGCAGGGGAGCCTGGCGGGCTTTAGTCCATGGGGTCACAAAGAGTTGGATGTGACTGAGCACATAGGCACACACAGGAAGCATATAAGAACTCTTTGCTTCTGCTCAATTTTTTGTGAGCTTCAAACTGCTCTAAAACGTTGTCTATTGAAAAACAACTACAGTGTTTGTCTGTTCAGTGGGGAGTCTTGTACCAGTTCTGTTGGTGCCTATGTACATTAGGTAACTTAGGAAATGCTTAGAAAATGATTGATTGTTTATATGGTACTTGCATGTCCATATTTATTAAGCAATGCCAAATTATTCACCAAAATAGTTGTCTCATTGTACACTGCTATCAGCTGTGTATGAATTCCCGTTACTCCACAGTCTCACCAAAACATGGGATTGTCATATGTGAAGTTTGCCATCCTGTATGTCATATGGAAAATTTACTGTGGATTTAACTTAGCATTCGTTGATTGTTAATAAAATGGAAAATCATTTTATATGTTTACTCAAATGCAAGTTTCCTTGTCTGTAAACTGCTTATTTCTGTTCCTATTTTTAGTTGTGTAGTTTTAATGATTGGGAGGAATTCTTTGTGTTCTGAATACTGATCTTATTCTGCTAATAACTGCTACAAATGCTATTTCCAGCATGTGGTTCTTTTTTTTTTCACTGTATGGTATGAATAGAATTTATTGATTTTAATGTAGTCAAATTTATTAAACTTTTACTTTTAATATCTGCTCTTATTTGTTAACATTTTCCCCTCTACTTTCTTGGGGTTTTTCCTGTTCTAATTCGAAGGTCTTAGTTTTTAGCCTTCTTTGTGTTCTTATAGACATTTATAAGGTATTAAATTTCCCTCTAAATATTATTTTACTCTATCCATTATTTTCAGTTGTATTTTTAAACTTGCATTGTAATGTCTTTTACCCATGCCTACTCTCACAATGTATAAGGTTATTCTAATTATCTTTTTGTCATTGATTTGAAATGTATTGGCATGGTTAGGAATGTGGTCTGTAAGATACTCTGATATTTTATAAGCCCTCTTTTATGGCCTAAAATGTGATCTGGTGCCTAGGTGTGCTTGGGAAAAATGTACGTTCTCTAGTTATTGGTATGGTGTTCCATAATGTCTGCTAGATAAGTTTCTTAATTATATTGTGTAAAGCTTTCATATTTTATTTCTTGAATGCATGAGCTATCACTTATTGGGAGAAATGTGCTAAGTATCTCCTAGTCTGATGGTGATTTGTTGACTTCTCTTTTCAGTTTTGTTGGTATTTACTACACATATGTGATTGGTTATTAAGCACATACAATTTAGAATTACGTTATATTCTCCATCTCACTGTTGCTTTTTGCCTTAAAGTCTGTTCTGTATAATGTTAATATAATGACAGTATCTTTCTTTTTGCCACTATCTGCCTGGAGTATCAGTCACGGTTTGATTAGGAAAACAGAAACCTCCTTAAGTATCTGAACAGAGGGACTTTAGTTTAGGAAAAGAGCTATACATATAATAGAAAATCTGAAAAACCCAGCAGAGATGATGAGACAGCTTGGAGATCAGCAACAGCAAGAAGCTGCAACCACACATAGGGTTGGGAAGCCACGGGGGGATAAAATGGTATCAGAGCCCAGAAGTCATGGCCACTGAGCAAAAGGGGAACCACAAGGACCAGGAGGGGGCTGCAGCAACAGAGGAGATACCCTCACTGCTGGAGACTGTCTTAAGGAGAAAGTAGGGAAGAAGCCTCTGGGGACTGACTTTCACTGTCTGTTCAAACTCAGCTTCTCATTGACCAAACATGGACAAAACCCAGCAAGCCTGGAGAAGACAGCTGTATCACTCTGATTTGACCAGTGGGAGTCCCTTTCACTGGCTTCTGTATCTTTTTGACATGCTCCCAGTGTTCTTTGAGCACTGCCTTGATTTATGACACAAAAGATGTTCCAGACTCATCTCACTCTTTGCTGCTGCCCTCCAAGGAGATCTTCCTCAGCCTGCTCTGGCTCTGATGTCTCATGCAAGGCCCCTATCCTGAGTAGCACTCTCCTTACCTCCCTGGACCTGATACCTCTTGTTTCCCCAGAGCAGGAGAGTGAGGCCAGGAGTCTGAGGGGAACAGCTTGGGACATTTTCAAACCTTATCCCAAAGGTCTAGGTGTGGCTCCTGTGAACTGCATAGATGGAGTCTGTTTTTGAGTCCAATCTGATCATTTATCTTTTTTAAACTACAGAGTTTAGTTCTTTTTAAAATTGACTTTGATCACTAATACATGTAAATTCCACCATCTCAGCAGCAGCAGCAGCAGCTACCATTTTGCTTAGTACTTTCTATTTGCCGCCCCCACTTTTAAAAAATTTATTTCTTATTTTTTTCCTTTTTCACCTTTTCTTACATTGAGTCAATGTTTTCCCCTTTCCTTCATTCCATTTTTTCCCCTTTCTGCTAGTTTGGATGTTAAATATTCTATCTCTATCCTTTTAGGGATTACCCTGGAACATTTAACATGCATTTTTGGTTTCAGTTCAGTTCAGTCGCTTAGTCGTGTCTGACTTTGCGACCCCATGAATTGCAGCACTCCAGGCCTCCCTGTTCATCACCAACTCCCAGAGTTCACTCACACACACTACCATCGAGTCAGTGATGCCATCCAGCCATCTCATCCTCTGTTGTCCCCTTCTCCTCCTGCCCCCAATCCCTCCCAGCATCAGAGTCTTTTCCAATGAGTCAACTCTTTGCATGAGGTGGTCAAAGTACTGGAGTTTCAGCTTTAGCATCATTCCTTCCAAAGAAATCCCAGGGCTGATCTCCTTCAGAATGGATTGGTTGAATCTCCTTGCAGTCCAAGAGACTCTCAAGAGTCTTCTCCAACACCACAGTTCAAAAGAATCAATTCTTCAGCGCTCAGCCTTCTTCACAGTCCAACTCTCACATCCACACATGACCACAGGAAAAACCATAGCTTGACTAGATGGAACAAGATTTAAAAATAAAGTTCTTCTTTTTCCACTTCTTTTTCTATTTTCTCTTCTCTTCTCTCTCCTTCCCTCCTCTTTACTTCCTGTTTCCTCTGTTTTTCCTGCCTTCCCTTTCCCTTCCCTTCTCAAGCCATTGGTCCTAAATCTGTAAGGTGGCCATAACGAGACAGATGTTTCACTGGACTGGAAGTGGCAGAGCTCAAGGGAATAAAGACAGTAGCTCAATGGTTGTGCAGGGGTGGGCCCATGTGCCGTGAAGGCCCAGGTTGGAAAGAGTGTCCCTGTAGGAGGGTTTGCTAGAACAAGTCTTATGGTCTGCTCGGAATGAGTATGGTTTCCTTATGAAAGGGCAGTTTGTTAAGGGGTATTGAACTTGAGTGAGTGGGTTGGGTATACCCTCTGGAAGGTAACCTAAACAGGGAAAAGAGATATCTATGTAAGAGTCAGAGGTGTTGGGTAGGTAAAGATAGGATTTTTACCTACCCACCAAGGTATGTAGTTGAAATCTACTACCTTCAAGGTGTTGAAATCTGAGAGGGTGAAGAGGGTATTCATTGAAACGGGAAAGCAGCCTGCAAGGGTGGTAAAATCCTAGCTGTTAAAGAGGTTTTCCCACCAGGATGGGGGCTCTGCATAGGACATCAGAGCCAGAGCCGGGGGAGGAAGGTCTTTATGTGGGGGCTACAAAAAAAGAGAACACAGTAAGCCTGGAACATCTTTTTGTGCCATAAAGTAAGGAAATATTCGAGAATGCTGGGTACATTTCAAAACAGCACAGAAGTCAGTTTCAAGGGGCTCTCATTGATAAAATCGAGGACAATCTGAACGTCAAAATAAATAGTGAACATCATGGGTTTAATGAAATTTAATAAAAACTTAATAAAATAAGCCTAGGTCCATAGGACATAAATCACTGAAAATTTGATGAGGAATCTGCTATTTAACAGTTTTATTACACTTTCCAGCAGGTACTTATTAATCACCAAAGGAAACAAAAGTAGATTTCCACAAGCTTGGCATGTTCAGTTGTGTCTGACTCTTTGTGACCCCATGTCCATTGGATTCTCTAGGCAAGAATACTTGAGTGGGTTGCCATTTCCTCCTCCAGGGGATCTTCCTGACCCAGGGATCAAACCCATGTCTTCTGCATTGGCAGGCAGATTCTTTACCACTGAGCCACCTGGGAAGCCCACAAGCTTGGCAGATATCACTTTAATCAAATGATCAGATTTAGCATCTCTAGAAAAGGACAGCCACAGGACAGAGGGCAGTAAGAGCACAGCATCACTTCTGTGCTATTTCTGCCAAAGCTGCATTAACTTAGATGGGATGCTAAGGAAACATCAGACAAATCCAAATGAGGGACACTCTTTAAAATCACTTGTCTATAATTTTTAAATATCAAGGTCATGAAAGTTGGGGAGGAAATGATTGAGACCTAATAACTAAATGCAACCCATGATTCTGAACAGAATCATTTCACTATAAAGGATATTATTAGGACAACTGACAAGATCTGAACAGGTTTGAGGATTAGAATTGTAGTGTACTGATGTTAATCTACTGATTCTGATGGATAATTGAGGCTTTAGGAGCATATTCCTTTTCGTACAAACCACACACTTAAATCAGGGTGAATGAGGTATCAGGTCTACTACTTACTCAGAGGAAAATATTATTTATAGTGCCATTATAATTCTTCTATAAATTTGAAAATAAAATTTTTTTAAAGATAATTGATATTTTTACCCTTCTTTGAATCATTTTGCAAGAGTTTAAATTGCTAACTCCTTTTTTATTTAAATACTACTGTGCAGGGTTTTCATTATATTTTTTTAACCCAATGGATTAAACATTTTCATTACTTTATACATCAAGATTCCTTTAGATTTTCTGAAATGTTTATATTTTCTTTGCTACCAATTATGTCTGACACCACAGACCTTCCTTCTGAGATTATTTTCATTCTCTCAGAAAGAAATCTTTCAGGACCTCTTTTAGTGAGAGACCATCTGTTGGTGGCATCCATACTTTTTGTTTACCTGAAAATATTTGTACACAGTCATAACTTTTGAAACATAGTTTTGCAGGTTGTGGAATTCTAGAGTGGCAATGACTTTCTTTCAGCATAGTGAAGATATTATTTCTCTGTCTTCTGATGTCTACTGTTGCTTTAAAGACGTTGTCATTTTAATGGTTGTGTCTTTGTACTTAACCTGTCCTTTCTTTCCAGATAGTTTTAAGGTTTTCACTTTGTTCTTTGGTATTTTACAGTTTCACTTCAAAGTCCATTGGACTTTCTGAATCTGAAATTGATATCTTTCATGAGTTTTAGAAAACTGTCTCTCCCCAGTTGCTTCTGTTAGCAGCTGTGGAACTCCAATAGGCATTTATGCTTCACTGTTTTCAAATTTTGCATTACTAAAATTGTCAATACTCTTCTATTTTAAAGCATATTAAATAATATAATTTATCAGATATGTCAGATAACTCCAACGTCTATAGTCTTTGTAGGTCAGATACCATAGTTTGTTGTTTCCATTGACTTTCAATCATGGTGGCTTATTCACTCATATGTTTAGTCATTTTTCATTATTGGCACATGTTCCTTAGAACAATTTATCCATGGTAACTCTTTTGAATTCTTTAAAGTCTAGTCTTTCAAATAGTATTTCCATTGTTTCTGCCAGATGTCTGAGGATACTGTCATCTGAGACCTTTTAAACTACACTTCACCTTGTGGTTTTTTCAGGCTCCAATCTGGCAGAGTGTGGGTTTGTGGTAAAAGATCCTTAGGAGAAACATTTCTCTTACTTCTACCCAAAGCCAAGATCCAGAAATATATATACTCCTACAATTTCTGTCTTTTTAAAATTTCCTTTTATTTTTCAAGTTCACATCTTACAGGGTTTCTGTTGGATTTGTGCAAGAGTTAGAAGTCCTTCAAATCCTTCTCTTCCCATCCCCTTCCCATTTTCCAGATGAGGAAGCCTCCCATATAGGATGTTACTTTGTAAAGGAGAAAGAGCCTGGTAAATATCAAGACCAAATTCTTCACTACTCTAAAGCAGTAAGGTCTAGAAATCATACTTGATTTGATTTAAAACAAACAAAGCAACTTCCTTGTAGCTCATATGATAAAGAATCTGCTGCAGTGCAGGAGACCTGGGTTCGATCCCTGGGTCGAGAAGATCCTCTGGAGAAGGGAATGGCAACCCACTCCAGCAATCTTGCCTGGAGAATCCCATGGACAGAGGAGCCTGGTGGGCTACAGTTCATGGGCTTGCAAAGAGTCGGACACAACTGAGCGACTAAGCACGCACAAAGTAAATGAAATACTGCCTGAGGCCCTAATCAAGAAAAATATGATTTTTCTCACTTTCAGCATGAGGTAGTTACTTTTGCCTTGATCTTCTATAGCAATATGAATCAAAGAATCTAAACAAAAGAATAACAATAACAGAATAATAAACTGGGGAGATAAGACCTCTAGTATAAGGGAGCGGGTGATGACAAAGTACTTTCCCCCAAACCATCAGTAGCTATTATGCTTCCTGCTGTAATCTCTCCCAAATCTTTACACAAAGAAGACTTAAAAGTTGTTGCCAACTAGGTTGTAAGTTATTTGAAAGCAAGAATGATATCTCCTGGTTCTACAAAGAAAAGTGAAAACATACAGAATACTTGATTGATTGGTAGGGCATCTCCTGTAACCTTTACTTGAGAAGAGACTACTAAATGGACAAAAAGCATCCTGGCTTTGAGTCAGGTCTCCTGGTTTCAAATCCACACTCCATTTCTTGCAAAAAATATGACCTTAGGTGATTCTAAGCTCCATTTTTGAGCTATGAAGCAGCAGTGGCTTTGTAATGAGGGGTTCCTAAGCTAATTTGGGTGAAGTGATTATTATAGAAAGGACAGTTTAGAGAATCTGTCAAGGAAGCAAGTTGTAGAGAAGTTGCTCAGTCGTGTCCGACTCTTTGCGACCCCATGGACTATTATACAGTCCATGGAATTCTCCAGGCCAGAATACTGGAGTGGGTTTCCTTTCCCTTCTCCAGGAGATCTTCCCAGCTCAGGGATCGAACCCAGGTCTCCTGCATTGCAGGTGATTCTTTACCAGCTGAACCACAAGGGAAGCCCAAGAATACTGGAGTGGGTAGCCTGTCCCTTCTCCAGCAGATCTCCTGACCCAGGAATCGAACTGGGGTCTCCTAAATTGCAGATGGATTCTTTACCAACTGAGATATCAGGGAAGCTGTAGAGAAGGAAGCTCTAACTACAGTCTTGAAAAACGGTGAATATTTAGATTAGTCAGGAAGAAAACATAAGAAACTTCTCACATAGATACATTCAGCTTCCTAATTCCAGATGGATTAGAAGAGCTTCTCAAGCCACTCTGCATTTCAACTTCTCTCCGGATTCATGGAGGAAAACACCAAGTCTTACATTCTCAGACTGTGGATTCATTGCCTGGGGTCAAATCATAGAAGCAGAGGTCTACCTGGCTTATTGGCTATGATAAAAGAAAGAGGAAGCCTCAGATTTTTTTATCTGAAAATTGGGAGAATACTCACTGTACAGTTTTGAGAGGATTAAATGAAACAACTTATGCAAGTGTATAATATATACCAACTACTCAATCAATATTAAATTTAAACTCTTCTTATTACTAATATGATCACTTCCCCCTAATGTTTCCTCCTCAAATCCTCACTCTCTGGAGTGTGGCTGCTCCTGCTAGCTCTGCCTTCCTCATCCACCCTTTGCCCTGGGTGGAAGGACACATTCCCTGATTAAAGGGGGAGATCCTGCGAAGACTGACTATGGAGGCAAGTCCACAATAGACAGAGAGACAATGCAGTCTTGTTCAGGGCAACCACCAACAGTGATGACAACAGCCATCAATAGGCTGGGGTCAAAGATCAGCAGTCCCTCTGTCACTCCATTCTTTTTCTGGCTCCTGATGGAGTTCACAGGAACTCAATCTCAAATCTCAAATCCAATCAAAGCCCGTCCACACAGGTCCAAGCTAAGGACACAAAGTGAACAAATTCACAAGGCAAAACAAAGCCTACACTCAATCTTCTGAAAACTAAGTTCCCCATCCCTTTGGCAGTTGTGGGAATATGGTGCAGCCACCAAGCAAGTGGGAGACATGGGGGAAAACCGGTGATTCAGACCTTGGTGATAGGGATTAGGGATTAGCAAGAGAGCTAGATGGAGATGCTGGACACCCTCAGGAAACACCAGAGTGAGAGCAGCCACAAACCTCCAGGTGAGCATCTGAGGAAGCTTAAAACGCAGGATGTTTCTGACAAAGCTCCTTTCTTGTCTCTGCCTCTTGGAAAACAGGAATATCGGCTCCCTCGGAAACCATTAGTGTAGTTGATGCCCTTCCTATCCTCCTCAGGGCACGAGCATGACATTTGTCCTGGATGCAGCTGGAATCCATTCTTTATGGTGCATTTTATCCCTTGATGCCATTGTCTGCTGGGAGATTGCCCGGATACTGAACGTGTGCAGGCAATACTTTTCAATTACTGTACATACGTTCTGACAATCTGTGCGGCCTTCACCAATTTGCTGTACAATTTGTCTTGATACTACCCACAAAGCAGGCATCTTGATAGTATGGACAACGTAATGTCTCTCTTTAGTTGCCTGGGCATCCTTTTATAGGCTTCACTCTCTAAAAGAGCTATGCAGATCATCACGTGGAAGAACCCCGAGTGGTCTCCACTGAAAGAGGATGGGAATGGCAATGCAGAACTGTGGACAGGGCCCCTGGGGTGAGTTTGGTTTAGCAGACTTTCTCCTCTGGAAAAGGATGCATTCAGATCAGGGAAACCCAGCAACTGCATCAGTACAAACAACTCTGCTAGGTAAGCCTGGTACTCTGCTTCCCCTTAATGTGCTTGTTCAGTTTGTCTTGGGATAATCACATTGTGAGAGCAACTGTTTCCAACCTTTTTGCTCAATATTTTAAATATATGACCTCATTTAATCCTCACAGTAACTAGATAAGGTTAATAGAGTTGTCTCTACAGATGAGAAAACTGACACCCAGGCTTCAGGAACTTTGTTAGAAGGTAGAACTCCAACACAAGCTTGGGAGAGTCTAAATTATATGCTTTCAACCACATTGATATCAATCTAGGTTTCTCGAGATACCAAATCTGTCCTCCTCTCTGTTGCAGCTCAAAGAGGTCCCTCAATGGCTGAGGCTGCTACAAAGGGTCTTAGAAGCACAGAGGCAGATCTGGTCACTACTCAGAGTTGTTTGGATACAAAATGATGTATAATTTTCCTGTTACATTTCTGTACTTACGTTGTTTCAGACAAAGTTATTTCTCCCTGTTCTGACCTATCCCATGTATCATCACCAGAGGAGTCTGGTCTAGTCAGTTCTCTGCTTGGAGACTTCTCAATGCCTTCTGATCATCCCCAGGGCCAGGCCACTCTTGAATGTCTAAAGCTGGCCACATCCTGCTTTCCCAGGCTGACTTCCTACATCTGTTTCCCAGCCCTTGGGTTTCAACTCTGCTCTGTGACTCTCTAGAGCAGCCAGGGTATGAGACCAGAGAAGTTCTGCTTTCAATATTTTGTGGGTCTGCAGAAAGTCTGACTTCAAGAAGGGTTCAGAGGTTTTACAAAGTTTGTAAAGTACTTCTCTAACCCAACTGCTCTGTGGATCATTCGCCTGGATGAATGACTCTCCCTACTGTACGTCTCTGCTCAATCTCATTCTTCTCTTGAACTGTACTTCCTTCCAACGCTATCTTTCAATATCTTACAAGTCCTTCAAGGCATGGTTGGAATCTCACTGCCTCCCTGTCCTTGATGTTCTTCCATAGCTCTGTGCCTACGCTGCTCCTGTAGAACTTGCCACATCAAACCCTGCGGTGTGGTTATTTGTGCTCACCTCATCTTGTCTCTCCCACTTGACTCTGATGGTCCGTCGCAGGGTTGGGCAGACAAAGACCATGCCCCTATTTCCCTCACTTCTATGTGTCATCTGAGCATCTACTATCATGTTCTGATCATGCCCGGTAGCTAATAAATATGTGCTGATTTGAACTTAACTGATATTGGTGATTCGGTATCACTCGAAGCAGTGAGTTTTGTAAACTGATTGGTAAACACCATCTTTAGTTCTTGAAAACTTTCATGGTTTATTTAAGTCCCATTCAAAAAAGATATGCTGCAGTCCTAACCCCCAGTACCTCAGAATGTGACCTTATTTAGGGGTAATCAAGTTAAAATGAGGTCATTAGGATTAGCCTTAATCCAATACAGCTGATGTCCTTGTGAAAAGGAGATATTTGAAAACAGAGATGACGCGTATAGAAGAAAGATGATACGAAGACACTAGGGGGAAGATGGGCATCTATAAGCAAAGTAGAGAGACCTGGGATAGATCTTTCCTTCATAGCCCTCAGAAAGAACTTGATTTTGGACTTCTGGCATTTAGATGTGTGTGACAAATTTCTGTTGTGTAAACAGCCCATTGTGTGATACTTCGTTATGGCAGCTCTAGCAAAACACTAGAGAAGCCAAACGTTATAGGGACCAACAAAAGTAGCCTGTGCCAGCCCTTCTAAATCTTTCGAGCACTCAGCAGTAAAGCAGTAAGTGCTATTTTCATTTGCTTCCTTCAAAGGATCGTTAGCCAGGCATGGAGGTGCCTGCGGTTGTGTGTGTATTTACAGATATCCTTCAGCATATTGCTTTCTTCAACTGGTGGTCTGCTGAGGCATGGTGCTGAGCTGGGACATGGCCCAAGCTCATTCATGGCTTTAGTTTTCTCTCTTTCCAAGTTTCCAAATTCCTTATGCACAAGAATGGTGACTTTCATTCTCTTTTTCCCTCCCTGGCATGTCTCTATCTCTGTGGACACATTGTGAATGTCAAAATAGCAGAGACTCTACACCTCCTCTGAATTCCCGTATCCTGTCCATCCCTTCTGATCCTCGTCACTTTCTGAGTCTCCTTACAGCTATGTGTGTGTGCTTATTTCATCTTCCTCTCTAGATTATAAACTTTCTAGGCTGGAATCCATGAATGAACAATACCTAGTACTCAGTTATAAACGCATATTATACAATGACTAGGTAAGTGGAGTGGAGGAGAGAGAAGAAAGCAGCGGCTAGATCCCTACCTTGGAAATAATAGAGAGAAAAAGTTCATCCAAAAAGAAAAAAAGGAGGTGGATCATCATTCTTTGACTCTTGGTTTAAACACACGAGGCTGAGGTATGCCTGGGGCTCATTTAAAATTATTTACAGCCACTATGTCAGAATCTAATGGATAGAACCTAAAGATATATGAGGGAACCGATCGAATATTCATTTTGGCTGTCACTGACTACGCAGGACTTCTAAGAAAAACCACTCATATTAATAATAAGAACAATAATAATGATGATGATAATAATAGCTAATGTTTATTGATCTCTTGCTCTGGGTCAGCCTCTATTCTAAATGGTGTTTATACACATCATTTAATTTAATCCTCCCCAAAACTGTATAAGATAGATGACATCTTTAAAATATAGCTTCATGAGATGTTAAGTAAAATACTGAAGGTCTCAAGACAGGAACTGGTGGAGGTTCCAACTGGAATTCCAGTCCAGCTGGTACAAAGCCAGAGAACAGACTCATGACCTCTGCAACAAAGACTATTTGTCAAAGTTCCTTGACAGAAGCAGCCAAAAGCTTTAGTCCTGTTGGCAAGGTTGTCTTTTTGTGACAAAAATTATGAGAAAAATTTTGTTTTACAGTGTATCCTGTTTTGTTTTGCAATGTGTAATTTCCTATACATCTATCTGTATCTAACTAAAGAAAGAGAAGCAGAGATTTGGATGGGGACATCTTGGTGAGGATAGAATACCAAATATTTCAGGTAAAGTTTGGTTTTTCATTATCTACCAGTGTCAATAAATGTTCATTTAATTGAATGCATTCAGTTTTCTTGAACAGTCACGATTTATTTCTGGATGGCAGCCTTTGGATGCTGTTTGCTCCTCATGATGATTTAAATCAAAAGACCAGAATCACCATCATCATTGAGACTGGATTTGAGTGAGAGCAGGGAAAGGAGGAATAACTTCGAATTGTATCTCATGGAGTGGCCCTCACAAACAGTTTAGGGCTTTTGGTTTAGAAGTCAGTGCATTCTTTTTTTCTTCCCTAGAAAATCATTTGTTTATTCAGCAGATATTTGGGAGTACCATGCACCAGTTGCACCCTCCAGGGATACAGTGGTGAGCAAGACAGTCATGTTCTCTGTCCTCACTGAGCTTACAGTCTAGAGGGGGAGACGGTGCTAAACAGTGTAGTCCTGTGTAACAGGAGCAAAGATGGCAGAAATAGGGTGCAGCAAGAGCAGGTGGGGGTAATTTCCCAGGCCTACGAAGTCAAAGAAACCTTCATAAATTCTAGGATCCTTTGGTAAATTTTTTGAAGAACTAAAATTTTTTTAGATGAAAATGAAATATTACTGCATAAAGCATATGACTCAAAGATCCTTTTGTTAAATTTGAAAGATGGCAGAAGGTCTTAAATGTGTCCTCTTGGCAAATGGCTAGTTAATCAAATAGGATAACGCCCACCTCTTGGAGGGTCATTTCAATAGAATTGTCACCAGCTGAGGAGGGAGTGCACTTTCTTCCTCCACCAAATGGATGTTTCCTGAGTCTAGAGATGCTGAATGCTGGAAGAGAGTTTTATTATATATCTAAATCTGTCCTGAATGACACCAGGGAGCCTGTTGATTGCTTATTTAGATGCCTTTGCGTCACATTTTCTGCTGGTGTATTTATCTTTTAATCACATATCACAGTAACTGGAGTTACCTGGTAGGAGTTCCTCCATACCAACTTTTCCACCCTTGGATGCAATTTCAGAACAGCACCCCATCAGAAAGAGCAGCAGGACTCTATTAGAAAATCTCCTATCTAATACAGAAATGTAGGTCCTTCACCACAGAATCTTCCAGTTCACAAACGCTGAGCATTTCAATAATATTACAACCCAATAATTCAGTGCAATAATTCTAGTTTTTAAACAGTATAGTGGATTCATCGCCAATACATAGATCTGGCTTTCCGTGTGTTGAGATGCCACCTAGTGGACTGAATTACATACAAAAAGTAAAACTTATCTTTTATAAGTTAACAATCTAGCAGTTTCTTCCTAACATTTGAGGTCCCAGAGACAAATCTGAGCTAGGCAGAGCTCTTAAGTTTAAAATGTAACATCATATCTTCAGCATAGGTTCAGCTTGAAAGGGATCAGATTTGAAATTCCCTTTAAACATTCTACCAAGGGAGATATAAAAGGAGAGTATCAGAAAATATCGGCATCAAAAGAATTGGTTTTGAGTTATCATTGGTGGTAGTTGAAAGACACGCTGATGCAAAATAAAAAGTAGCCTATTTTATCTAAGGTGATAAAGATTTGGAGCAAATGGAAAAATCAGACTTCAGAATTCAAAGTAAATAACAAATTTAAACGATTCACAACCTCTTATAGGATTAGGCACCTCTGAAGTTCCTCTGTGTTTGGTGAGGGCTGATGTTCGAAGAATGTTTATTGACCATTCACTGTGCTGAGCTCTAAGCTGGAACTAAGAATAATGAACCAAATAATGGACAGAAAGCAGAGAGTTATTACTTCAGAACATTCTGGATTTTGCCACTTAATTCTACAGCATGATGTCACTGTTTCACTCATGTTTTCTTTGGGATAATACTAATGTAATTGATTGTTCTGTTCCTCAAGGACAAAGAGCACTCTGCTAGATGATATGAGCTCACTGACTTTCTAGAATTCTAGGACTTGTTGGAGGATTGTAGCATCTACAGCAGGAAGCTTGTTGAAGCAGTTTGATCTTTCCTTTGACTAAAGATCAACCTTACCATCTGCTACCAAGGGCTCTGGGAGTATTCTTCGTACTCACCTGGAGTTGGCTGTGAGTTGCTCACCTTTCACAGCTGGTGTGCTCAAATCGTTTCCGTAAGGACCAGGCCTCAAGCACTGAAAAAGGCTTATGTTAGCCACTGTCATGTCTGAGTCTTTGCAACCCTATGGACTATAGCCCACCAGGCTCCTCTGTCCATGGAATTCTCCAGGCAAGAACACTGGAGTGGGTAGCCATTCCCTTCTCCAGGGGATCTTCCTGACCCAGATATCAAAACCAGGTCTCCTGAATCGCAGGCAGATTCTTTACCATCCATGACACCAAGGGCTCCCTAAAAGACATAGTGCCAATGGAAAAGACCAATGTCCACGAGTGAAAATCCAGTGAACACCTTCATTCAGATCACCCCCGGGATTATTTGAGTGAAGGGGGAGAAGTTAAAGGGCTGAGCTGAATGGCTTACTTTTCTGTCATCCTGGTGGAAGAAATAATTGCCTTTTGGCTCCCCAAACCACTCCATGGAAAACAAATCAAAACTCCCAAGAAATCTGAATCTAAAGCCCAACCTGATGCTTTAAAGAGTAAAAAAAGAGTTCATGAAAGTGTAGGCACAACACTTCCTACTCCCCCACAACCTGCCCCTACTTTTGATACACTGTTAGTCCTAGGATCCAGCAGTACAATCTCTGTCAAAGATGTATCACGCAAGTGACACGAACCAATAATGAGAGCCCGAGCACTGCAGGTCAGCAGACAGGCTGTTAAAGGTTGGTGAACTCTTGGTGAGAACGGGTCAGGAAGAATAGCAAAAAAAGCAAATAGAGTGCCAGCAACATTAACAGAAGTACAGTGAAGTAGAGAGTATGAGAGCTCTAGTCTCAGGGACACCCAGGTTTGAATCTCATTGCTACCACTTACTAGTGGTGAGAATTTGGGGTGAGTGACTTAACTTCTCAGAACCTCTGTTTCCTCATCTGTAAAGGAGATAACAACAGAATCTTTGAAAGAGATGTACAGAAGAAATTAAGTATCATAAGTAAAATGCTTATCAGTTTTAAATTTAGCTCAGTTAGGTATTATTATATGACTTATGATCATTAATACTGCTGCTGCTGCTAAATCACTTCAGTCGTGTCCGACTCTGTGTGACCCCATAGACGGCAGCCCACCAGGCTCCCCCGTCCCTGGGATTCTCCAGGCAAGAATACTGGAGTGGGTTGCCATTTCCTTCTCCAATGCATGAGAGTGAAAATTGAAAGTGAAGTCGCTCAGTCGTGTCCGACTCTTAGCGACCCCATGGACTGCAGCCCACCAGGCTCCTCCATCCATGGGATTCTCCAGGCAAGAGCACTGAAGTGGGCTGCCATTGCCTTCTCCACCATTAATACTGTCATGGGCTTTATTTGGATGCTGCTTGGCTACTGCTAAATGACACAGTTTAAGGGAGGTACAGTGTGATAAATGAGAGAATTCAAAGAGCTTTTGACCAGCTAGCTATATCATGAAATTATGTTGCCCAAGGTCTAAGAAAGTTATGCTGGAAAATCATCACATTAGACTTCAACTATTGAAAGGCCTCTCAAGTGGAAGAAGGGTTAGGCTTGTTTCTTGTAGGCTCAGAGTGACTAAAAGTCAGAAGCATGTATATTTCAGGTAGCTAAAGAAGTTTTCGCCTTAGGGTGATCTGTCTGGGAAGGTGGTAAATTTCCTGTCTGTGGAAGTGCTTAAATCTGGATGACTAGTTGTCATAGGTATTATGTTGGGGGGAAGGAGAGAGGGCTACATTTCAAGCACTGGACAAGTATCTGGCCGAGGAGATTGTCCACATCTCATTCAATCCTGAGATTCTCTTGTTCTAGGATAATGAAGAAGAAGATAAATAAGAAGAAGAAGACAGAGGCAAGAGGAGGAAGGCAGCCATCCTTGTTTTCTTCCTTTACTCCTTTGCTTCTGGGTGATGTGGGATTTAGCAAAGGCCACCACTAGCCCCTAAAACACTTTGGTACAAATTAGAAAAGTGGTGCAGTGGTGAAGAATCTGACTCCCAGTGCAGGGGACATGGGAGACATGAGTTCAGCCCCTGGCTGGGAAAGATGCCCTGGAGGAGGACACGGCAACCCACTCCAGTGTTCCTGCCTGGAGAACTCTATGGACAGTGGAGTCTGGTGGGCTACAGTCCATAGGGTTGCAAAGAATCAGATATGACTGAGGGACTGAGCAAAAAGGAAGGAACTGCTCTGGGCTGATGTACTCTTTAATTGCAGGGCTCAGCGAGACATCGGTGTCTTCCGTGAAATTGCAAGAAGGAGCCTCCGCCTCTGGGCAGGAGTGTGGTGAGAGGAGATGAATTCCAGCCCCCGCTTGCCTTCTCAGCTGGGCACTCCTGTGTAGTGGATAGCCTGTGCCACTGTGTGTGGCCATCTGAGCTCTAATCGTCTGGTCCCTTCACTCAAGACAAACTGGCAGGTGCCTTCAAGTCTTCTGCAGCCCCGAGGACCTGGGAATGCGCCGCCAGCAACATGATCATTATGCTCGAGGACACGTGGCCTAAAGTGAAAATTCTATGGAATGTGTTACAGAAGGCTAGATCAGGAATGATGGACATTTATGGGCTTTGGCTGCCAAAGTAAATATTCCTTTATTATAATATCCTAATATCTTCTCGTGTCCATGATTGAAGTAAGAGTGTAATTTCAGGGCTGATCTTCTACAGATTTTCTTTTTTCTGCCCCCTTGCACAGTCAGGATTGGACATGTAAACTGAGCTTAGTCAAATAGGTGTCATCTCTTTGGAGACTTGGGATTTGGGCTTTGTGACGTGCGAATGATACAGAGCCACTCACCTGCCTGGCTGTCCTCGACGCCAGAGGCTTCTGTGTCCCCTTGCTCTGCTTCCTGCCTTCTGCTTCTTGGGCTTCCTATTTTCAAGGCCGGTATCCCCCCATCCTGTAAGGCTCCTGCTAATCTTCCAGTGATCTCCTGGTTGCTTATTTGTCAATAGTAAATTTCCATAGCTTGCAACCAAGAACTCTAACTAAAATACCAACATACAAGTTGATAGTAGCAGGCATTGATTAACAATATGAAGGGCTTCCCAGGCGGCACTGGTGGTAAAGAACCTACCTGCCAGTGCATGAGACGTTAAGAGATGTGGGCTGGATCTCTGGGTTGAGAAGATCCCCTAGAGGAGGGCATGGCAGCCCACTCCAGTAACCTGGGGAATCCCATGGGCAGAGGAGCCTGTCAGGCTATAGTCCATAGGGTTGCAAAGAGTCAGACACAACTGAAGCAATTTAGCACACACACGTTAAAAATATGAAAGTCTTGCAAGTCAAAATCTCCACTGCTAAAGGTCAAACTCTTTCCATGTTGGGATTATGTATCACCTGCTAGTCCAAACTCCATTCCTAGAATAACAGTAGTTATCATGTTAATGTTACATTTACAGAGCATTAATTGAGTGTTAGGCTAAGGGTTTTATATACATCACCTCATTTAATTCTCACCACAACTCTTTTAAAATAAATACCAATATTATACTCATTTTTAAAAGATAAGGAAATTGTGGTTTAGAATAATTTACTCAATATCAATTTAAGAAGTGGCAGAATCAGTATTTAAACCCAAGTCTGGGTCACTTCAGGACCTGTGCTTATACTCACTCTAATATTCTGCCTCTTGTTCCCCATTATTTACTTATACATAGTGAATACTTGATCATTATTTCTTCAAATAATGAAATAGTCACAATAAATCAAATAATGAAAGTGAAAGTGTTATTAGTCCCTCAGTCATTTCCAACTCTTTGTGACTGTACTGTCCGTGGGATTATCCAGGCAAGAACACTGGAGTGAATTGCCATTTCCCTTCTCCAAGGGATCTTCCTGACCCAGGGATGGAACCCAGGTCTCCCACATTGCAGGCAGATTCTTTATTCAGATACTAGGAAGTTGAAAAAAGCAGGTATTTACAAGCGATGAACTAGCTCTAAGAAGTCTTAAATTCAGCTCACGTACGTAGCCGTGTCTCAGCATTTGCTCTTTACATGTTCCAGTCAGGAGACCATGCTCCCCCATTCCTGGCGCTTGGAAGCAGTTGGACTACCTCAGCTGGTCTTTCCTGCCTGTTAAATATCCCCTGGACTGAGCCCTCTCCAAGCTCCCAGCAAGTTCATTAGTTACCTGAAAATACCTACCTCATCTGTCATCAACACTCAAATGGCCTGCGGGATTTTTCATTTCCACTCCATTTTCCAAACCCTTTCTAGCGTTTACCTCCCACATCTGGAATCAATCCTGACCAGAAGCAAAAAGCTGAACGGTTGGGCTCCTCCTGGGGCAGCCTTTCTCCAGAGGAGTGACAAGAATATGTCGCAGATGAATTAGCCATTCTCTTCTAGAGGAAGCCGCTGTGGCAGAGGCAGTTTTCATGCATTTTAATTTGCTCATTTACCCCCTTCGTCTTTACTTGTTTAAGCAAAATATTTAGTTTAACATTTTCAGTCATTACAGCCTAAAACACGCTCGTGCTTGAATACTAGATTTATTTGAGTTGCAAATTGTGAGAATCCTTTAAAAATACCTCAGCTCATTATCCTTTTATCTGTCTCTGTAGAAAAGATGTTAGATAGAGTCTCAGAAAACACTGCTGACTTTCAAGCCTCCTACCGCCGCCCACACCCCTGTTTCTGTCTGTCTGATACCCACTCCAGAGAGAGAGAAAAGAGTGTATCAGTTTGCCAATTACAACGAAGTCAATTACAGGATTTTGATTTTATGCTCTTTTCTTTTTCTAAGCAGCCTGGAGGCCAACATCATAGACTTCTAGAACTGCTTTCAGGTGACAATTTTCAGATCCTTGCGAAGAGAAGCTACTTTATTTGAATTTTTCTTCCTTCCTTCGTTCCTTTCCTCCCCCACACCCCAACTTCTTTCTTTCTTGGTGGGGACTGAATAAGAAAAGGCCACCTCAGGATATTAAATTCTTTGGAAATATCTTCACGGATAAAAAAAAAAATTAAAACCCCCAAAACAAATGGTGATGAAAGCTGCTTTCTGACAGCCCCTAGGAGAATATGCGTATGCATATGGAAAAAGTCAATCTCTTGATTAGATAAACTGCATTATTTTAGTAATATGGCACATCCTGTCCTTATTTTAAATAACCAAAAGATTGTTTTTTAATAGTTCTAGAGGAAACAACAATTAGAAACATCCAAGATGTCCAATATATACCAAGATTCAGCCCTCGGCACCTGCAGGGAGATTATCTCTGCTGATGAAGTGAAATATGACTATGGATAATAGAAAGTTACAGAAAACGTGAGAAAAAAAATAATGAGAGGCAATCAGGAAGCTCGAAGTTTTCTATAAAAGAATTCATGATTTAAGAGAGTGAATCTGAATATTTTTGTCCTGTTTTCTTCAAAGTCGGGAACTGAGCTGGGAAGAGGTTTTGAAGCAGAGTTAGCTTTACGAAATTGGAAAGGGTCTTGGCCGGTGCCGGTCAAGGTGCTAAGAGCCTTCTGTGCCGTGATGGCCTCCATTGTGCAACCCCGCACGTGTGCTAGGCACGGTGGGGAATGCAAACCAACGCCCCCACTCTCCTTTTCTTACACCACCGGGCAATGCAATGGGGAAACCGCTGAGAAAGCAAATCCAACCTCCGGATTGAAGGAACAAAAACAATGTGAACAGTGAGCTCTTTGAAAAGAAAACTGCTTCCCTATGGTAGAAAATAAGGGGCCGGGGGCCCAGGCACGGAGCCCAGCAAGCAAGGAAGGTGGGCCCTGGGGAGTGTGATATTACACAGGAACATAATGGAGTAGACTTCATACTTGTCTAATTACTGGAGCTATTAGAATCTCTATAATTTAGATTCAGGCAAAAAAAAAAAAAAAAAGCTTATATAAATGCACACACGTGCTCCTGATTGGATTTTATGAATCCACTCCTCTAGATTCTGAAAGGACACCACCCTGCTGTGTACATGTGGCCACTAAACCTGCATGACCTCCTTCCTCTGGCCCTGCCCCAGCCTCCAGACGAGTGTACTCTGTTACTGTAATAAGCAGTTAGGTTAGATAAGGCGACAGGTGATGGGATCATCTGTGTTGAAGCCAAATTAGAATGCCTCGGTCAACGGATTTAATCTAAACCAAATGTTTTGGGATTCTGAAAGCTCCAGCAACAGAGAAAGTGTAAGTTTTATATTCGCCCAAGTTCAAACAGAGAGCAGACAGAGAGCTTCCAGAAGCTCAAAGAGTGGTAGCAAAAAAAAATGTTGTTTCTCCTGAGTTCAATCAAAGAAACAAGTAGAGTTGCTCTCTTTTTTCTTCAGCCGTACTCTCTTTTTTCTCAACCCAGAGGAGGGTTATCCTCTGAATGTCAAACTGAACTTGATCAAAGAAGTTCTTAGCACATAGTAGGTGCTCAAATTAATTAATTAATTAATTTAAGAAATTAGTACTTCTCGAATGGACAAAGGGAGTGGTGGTCAGTGTGGGAGTTTAGGGCCCAAGCTTTCAGCATCAGGCTTTACTTTGCCCCTTCTTCAGTGCCTCAGTTTCCAGATCTGCAAAATGGAGCTGATACTACTTGTGAGGACTGAACTGGTTAATGAATGTAAAGAACTAGCATAGTGCCTTATACAAAGTGGGTATTTTCACAGCTGGTACTCACTGCCTCTGGCATCTGCACGTCCACCTGTGGGTGACATGTCCCCTTCTGACAGCCTGGTGGTGATGGTGGAGGTCAGTGATGACAAGGTTTTCTTGAGCCACCGAGAGAAAGAAACAGAAACTCAGCAACATTTCTGCAGACATCTCAACATTGGTCAGACTTCACCTCTTCCGGAAGCCAGCACACCGAAATGTTTAGAGTCTTCTGTTGAATCCGATAACATTTGCCAGGTTGTAGTCAAGATACAGATAGGATAGGTGAGTTTCTCAAGGTCACACAGCTTGATGAGAACAGCATACGTAATTCCTTACTTACTAACTCCAGGTCCACTGTGCTCTTCCCAGAATTGTAAAAAAGGAGGCTTTCAAAGTAGCAAATTAGCTACTATTCTCTGGAAATGATACTTTTATAACGCTGCTCCTCAATCCTCTGAACAAATTGTTTTTGACAGTCATGTGCATTTGGATATTAACTTGTCCAGTCACTTTCTATCCGTTTATCCAATGTTCATTTCTTCATAGCATTTATCCCCAGTTGTTTCCTTACCTCTTAATTTGCTTTCTTTTTAAATCAGTTGTGTGCCTTCACTAGGCCAGTAAGGTCTCCGAGAACTAAGAGTGTCTCATTCGATATAGCCTCTAGAGCAGTGCTGGAATATCACAGAAATTTCATTATCATTACATCAATAACCAATTCAAATTTCCTCTGAGTATAGGGTATTCCTTGCTGCTCGAATACTGAGTAAACCAGAATCCTCTAAATATATGTTATCAATACACCCCTTTAAAATAATTTTTGCTAACTTTCAACTACATAATTTGACCCCTTCTCCCCTAATGAGGCGGAGAAGGCAATGGCACCCCACTCTAGTACTCTTGCCGGGAAAATCCCATGGACAGAGGAGCCTGGAAGGCTGCAGTCCATGGGGTTGCTAAGAGTTGGACACGACTGAGCGACTTCACTTTCACTTTTCACTTTCATGCATTGGAGAAGGAAATGGCAACCCACTCCAGTGTTCTTGCCTGGAGACTCCCAGGGATGGGGGAGCCTGGTGGGCTGCCGTCTATGGGGTCACACAGGGTCAGACATGACTGAAGTGACTTAGCAGCAGCAGCAACCCCTACTGAGGATCAGAAGTTACCTTCTCCCAACTTACTTGACTGTCATATAACCCTTCCCCCACTGGCCACAGGGCAAGTCTGAGATGTCTTAGTTTGCACCCATGAATGAAAGCAAGCCCATAATTTTGATGCCTTAAGTCCTGGAGTGTGATGGTCCTTTACTTCTAGCAATGGAGAAGTCCCCTCCTTCATTTCAGCATTAAAATTCTATAAAATAAAAATTATCTTGGGATTTCCCTGGTGGTCCAGTGGCTAAGATTCTGTGCTCCCAATGCAGGGGGCCCGAGTTCAATCCTTTGTCAGGGAACTAGATCCCACAAGCCCCAACTAAGGATCCCGTGTGACACACGAAGACCCAGTGCAGCAAATAAATAAATGACAAATATCTTATTTGAATTATTAGTCTGTGAGCTCTTTCTCCTACAAGAATACAACGGTGCTTACTTCTTTTATATCTGCATGAGATTGTATGCCTAATTTTGAAGATTACTCCTTTCTTCAGGTCAAAAAAGGAAAAACTGATTTTTCATGCTTTATCTCATCTGATGCAAAAAACAGCTTTTGGAGGGTAGAAGGAAATATTATTCTCATTTCACAGATGAGAAAATAGATATGTCCCATGGGTAGTAAGAAGCACAGTAAGGGTTGAAACTCAGCTCCTCATTTGATGCTTAACAAAGATTTAATGAGCACCTACTGTGTTGCAGACTCCATGCGGGGCTCTGGGAACACAGCAGAGAGCACTCAGGGCACTGTGCAGGCATCTTTAGTTTCAGATCCATTGTCTTCTTCTAATCGGCGAACTCCAGCCAAGGACAGTGAAATTAAATCAGAATCCAACTTATTTTCATATAAAGATTTTACTGTTTTAAGGAAGTTTCTAAACAAAACCTTAAATGGGGGTTAAATAACATTTTAACATTGTTTCTGACTGTACAGCACACATTGACTAAATTGAGTGAAGTAGAGTTGTAACATGACTTGGAATAAAATAATCCAAGCATCTAAACATTTGACAATGTCACTATTTTATGGAAGAGGAGAAAGCACAAATGGGGGTTCTCAGGACACCGTGTTTCACTTCAGCTTAGCAGCAGTGACTTCGGCCACTCATCTGCTCAGTTTCAGCTCCCAACTTCCAAGGCTGTCAGCGTTCCCTGTTATTCTCCCGACAGACAAAAGGGAAACAGCATGTATTCCCTTCTGTCTAAAAGAGTAGCAAGTAAAAATGGCTTTGTGATTGTAAGAAACATCGACTTAATTAGCTTTTTCCTTCCAGGTAATAAGTGCTTTCTCCAAGGAATGCCCAAAATGAACAACACTGTTTGAAGAAGTTTATCTTTCCTTATCTTTTCCCACTTAAGATCCGTAGATGCAAAAACCACAGTCAAAGATGTTAAAAAATCATTGCGGTTTATCACTTTTGAATACAGCAAGGTAACATTACCACAGTGAAAGTTAGAATCTGCCTCTGCTGATGTTTTGAAATGTTCCACTGAGAGGTATGGATCCTATGTCCCCCTGCAAACCTTAAAGGTGTCAGAAATATTTTCTATCAGTTCCTTGTTTGGAAGTTCACTAATGTTTTTCTGGTGGGTCTGTGAACACCATGAAACGGCATGAGAAAATTATTTTTTGTATGTCATTTTGTAAGTTTATGGCTTTTCCAAAAATGCTCAAAGGAGTACATGAACCAAAACAGTATGACTCCTTTACAACCATCTACTGAGGTTTTGAATGTTGTCAATACATCCATAAGTCATTTCACATAATTTTTGGATGTTTCTTCTAACTTGGCATTTGAGACCAAAATGTATAATCATCATAGACACACTTTAAGAATATGTGATGCCTAGTTTACACCATGAAATTTATTTCATTTGCTCAATTTTGAAGTGTTTCTTGCCTCTGAAAAGCAGGAAGGACTAACTGTAACTCGATTTAACTTGACTCTGAGGATCATAGCTCCTCAACAGCTGACTGAAATCCAATTCTATATAGCAGACCCTCTATTCTTGTACTGCTGTAATTTTGGTTTGTGGTTTAGCACAAGGGTGGAAGTTGGCTGAACCTTGTCTTCCCATCACATTGCTCTGGTAGTGGGGCTGCTGGGCATTGTCACTGAGCCCTGTCCTGAGTAAGTAAAAATAAGGTTCTCAGGCGATGGCACCCCACTCCAGTACTCTTGCCTGGAAAATCCCTTGGACAGAGGAGCCTAGTAGGCTCCAGACCGTGGGGTCGCGAAGAGTCAGACACGACTGAAGCGACTTAGCAACAGCAGCGGCAGCCCTCTAGGCAATTATCATCTACTTGGAGAGAAAAAACATGTGCTCAGTATATAGACATCTTTTCCCCCAACAGTCCATGCTATAGAATGGAAAATTTACTGAGTGTATACAGGTTTTCACTAGAATACAAAATCCCTGTGGCTAACACTGCCCATTAATTATGTCTTAATGTGAATTTATGGATAACTAATCAGTGTCTGCCCATGAAAAACACAGTTATTTTGAAGGATAAATTCTAGCACTAAATTTTTAAGTAAACTACTCAGATTTCTTTTGGATGTTCCTGAATTCGAAGTCTTCAGCAATCTAAATAATTGGACTTTCTATCACGGTTTTCTGTTTCCAAGTAGGTGGAAAAAGTTTTCTTTCCTGTAAGGGGGAGAGGGAGAAAGAAAGACAAGGGGGGGAATAAATATATTGTACACATACACACATATATACACTTATTTATATACAAATGCACATATATATGAAGTTCAACAGAAGTTGCTACTTTAAAAATATTTGTCAGAATAGGTGCATTAAAAGTTGATAAGGTTTGTAAAATTTATAGAGGCATTGCCTTCAAGGCCTGATGTGAGTTATGAAATCTAATTTTGTTTTCATAGCTCTGTGATAAAATTTTATCATTGTTATAAAAGGGGTCTTTACTAAGACTGACCGGAAATCTGAACTATCTGGCCAGGCAATAAAAACACATTCCTTAGCTGCAAAGTGTCAGACAAGCAAGGTTTAACTGAAATTGATCGATAAGTCTTCCTTTCACAGTTGAGTGCATTCACTTTACCTCATAGGATAATAGTTTTCTTTTTAATGGTTTTTCCATTAATATCAGACTTCAGTGTTAGTAAGAAACAAGAAAGACATAAAAGGGAGAGAGACATGCCATCAAGAGAGAGTGTTGCAATCTTTAATGGTAGAGCACCTGTGCTCAGATGAAGTGCTTGTGTGAGTGAGGGTTCAGACTTTCATTACTGATTGTTATGGGTGGAATTGTGCCTCCCCACCAAAAATCCACATGTCAAAGTCCTAAACCCCAGTATTTCAGGATGCGCTCTTATTTGGAAATAGGGTCGTTGCAAATGTAATTAAAGAAGATGAGGTCCCCTAATCCAATATGAGTGGGGACTTTTGGACACAGGACATGTGGACGGTGCCACATGAAGATGAGGCAGAGATTGGGACGATGATTCTAGAAGTCAAGGAACACCAGACTGTCTGCAAATCACCAGAGGCCAGAGCAGAGGCAGGGGACAAATCCTTTCCTCACACCTTTCAGAGGAGCCAGTCCTCCTGACACCTGGAAGTCAGAATTCTGACCCCAGAATTATGGGAAGAGAAATTTCTGTTGTTTAAGCCACTAGCCTATGGTACTAGCCCTAGCATCTAATACACAGATGACTACAGCCATTAGATCAGAGAAGTAAGATACCCTAGCGGGCTTATCATGTCCTGATAAGCCAGTGAGGCTCCTCTCCTATGAACAAGGCAGTGCCCTACACTCCCTCAGGTTGGGCGTCCAAATGTAGCTCATTATGCCTAACTCAGCTGTCATCAGGGAAATTTTCTAAGCAGGCAGTGACTAAACCATAAAACTATTCTTTAAAGGCATCCAGTGAAGTCACTGAACCCAATTTTAGAATTGCCAATAACCATATCTGAAATTTCTACAGGCTATGTGATTAGACAGATCTGGGTACAAATATCAGCTCTTCCCTTGACCAGCTGAGGGCTTTGGCAAGTTATTTCACCTTCTCAGGAGCTCAGCTTCCCCATTCTTAAAATGTAAAAGTAGAAGCAGGAAAAAACCACCTATTTCCAAGGGTGGTCATGAGTATGGAATGAAAGCAACAACAACAGTATGAAATCCAGCAGGGTGCCTGGCCATGTGCATACGCTCTGACAGTGTTAGTGACCTTCCCCATCCATGTTTATAGTTGATCTTATTTGATGCTTATACCAACAGGCTTGCCCAACAGTGCAGGAGGCAAGATTCTACTCAGGTCTTGACACCAAGATCTTTTCCTGGAAGGAACCACCTCTGCTCCTCGGCCTCCCTCTGTCACTCTGGTGAAATCTGGGTTTGAACTCTGTGGGTGCGGAGAATCTGGATGCAGGTCCTAGTAAACACCTGTATAAAGACTGCCAAGCAGAGAGACAGGCTCTCTGGTCAGCTGGAAGAGTGGCTGGCACAACACTTGTTGCCCAGTCTCATCTAGCGACTGAATCAGAATCAGACTTCTAAAGCTGAGTGGGACTTTAGAGATGGAAGAATCGACTCTCCTTATTTTATGGATGAGGAAGCAGCAGGTCCAACGGTTCCAGCTGGCATCAAGTTGAATGGTCTTATGAACAGCAGTTGGTGTTCCTTCCATTCTATGGTTTCCCCTCCTCACAGAGCCAGCCCAGAAATGAAAGAACCAGAATAGATCCAAAGACATGTAAAATACCCTCAGAATAAACCTTTGCCTGAAGAGAAATGTAGCTTTCGTGGAATTGAGGCCCTTCCTAGCTCTATGATGCTTAGACCAAGCCAAGGTGAAAGTGGACTTCAAAACGGAGCTGGACCGCCGTTCATTCAAAAAAGGGGCAGTCAGTCTGCTCTCTGGTGGGGGCTGAAGCTTGCTCATCTTAGCCCTGAGCACTTAACAGCTCCTGGTGGAGCTCACCTCAGCAGCGGCAGAGTAGGCCGAGGGGCCAGGGGGTGGCGACTCTTGTTTGCAAAATCTCCTGAATTGGCTGACTCCCATTTACATGCTGTTTCTGGCAACAGAGATCAATCTGGGTCACCTCTCTGCCACTGAGTAAGTATACTGAAAATTATTACCATTTCAGACAAATGTTTAACTATTCGCAGATTATCTGTGACACCACAGGCCAAAGTCACAACAGCCTAACCTGGGAGTGGGGTTACTTTACCTTGTGATTTATGGAATGAGAATTATGGGTGCTCTGTGGGACTAATTTAATATGAAACATTCAGATGTCTGTCTTATAATGCCATTCATCTTTCCTTAGCCTGCCTGCACCAGGGGGCATGTGGTTCAGAGAGCATGCTCTCCCTTCTCAGCCACAAATCATCACACTTGTGCAAGGGGGTGACATGTCTTCTCTCCCAAGCTGGGCTGCCTGCAGCCGAGTCAGGCAAGCAGTTAAGGGTCCGTCTGGGTGATGATGGGAGAAGAGTGTTTTCCATTCTAGCAGGCCTTAGGAGTGTTTTAAAAGTTACAGTGGGCAAAGAAGGGAACATAATCAACGTTGCTTTGGTTTCACTTGTTGAAAAAAGAAATATAATCAGCCTATACTGTCTCATTGCGTACAAGACTCATTTTATAAGAAAGCTATGTGCTATATTCTGTAGGTGGATGTGATGTGTGTCTTTTCTCAGATTGCTATAACAAAGTGGTGGTGGTTTAGTTGCTAAGTCACGCCCAACTCTTACAACCCTGTGGACTGAAGCCCACCGGGTTCCTCTGTCCATAGGATTTCCCAGGCAAGAATACTGGAGTGGGTTGCCATTTCCTTCTCCAGGGGATCTTCCCAACCCAGGGATTGAACCCAGGTCTCCTGCATTGCAGGCAATATTTTAACTGGCTGAGGCACCAGGGAAGCCCTATAACAAAGTTCCATAAGCTTATAAACAACAGAAATTTATTTCTCACAGGTCTGGACCCTGGAAGTCAGAGATCAGAGTGCCAGTGTGGTCACGTTATGGGGAAAGCTGTCTTCTGTGCTGACCTCTCATTATATCCTCACAAGGCAGATAGCAGAGCAAAGAAGTAAGCTCCTTCGTGACTCTCACAAAGGCACTAATTCCATGCAGAAGGGCCCCATCCTTATGATCTCACCTATTTTTAATTATCTCCCGAAGATCCCACCTCCTCATACCATCATATTGGAGCATAGGGTTTCAACATACAGATTTGGAGTGGGGGACACAAACATTTAGTCCATAACAATGCATGTGAGGAGAAGAAAGTTCTACAAGCAAATCAAACTCTGATTCAATGCTTCTACTAAAAAGCAGGAAGTTTTTTTAACTAACCAGTTATCTTAAACCTTACATTCATTCAACAAACATCCCTTAATGCCTACTATATTCAAAGAGGAAACAGATAGAACAGGCTCCATCTTAAAAACAGGACTCCATCTTGGGCCGGACTGTGGACTTTGAGCTATATGCCCAGTATCTATGGAAATGACATACCAACTGAAAAACCAGACCCCCTGGATGGAAGAGCCCAAGGGCTCATACCTAGACTCTCTGTTGCCCAAGAGAATACCCTAATTATCTGTGTAACCAAACAGAATCATAAATTCTATTATGCTTATTGGGTATGACCACAGGCCTATTGATAATTGTCCACTGTTAATTAACTACCTAGGCTTAAGGCATATGAATCATGGGTTAACTCTGGCTGTATCTTTCTTTTCCTTTGTTCAGACTAGTTTCAGGGAATTTGGGGAGGTGGGTTTGGGCCAAACATACACTTAGAGTATATAAGGTTTTCACAAAAACTGGTCGGGGTCCTTGGCTAGGAGGAGACTCTGCCTTGAGCCCGCCGGTGTCATAAACTGCACTCCACTATCTGCATTGTCCTTCTGAGTGAGTTTGTTTCCCGGAACGCATGGCTACAACAATATGATATGGAATATTCAGGCACTGGAAATATAGATGTGAACAAGCTGGCCTTTCATTCGAGGAGTTTACCAACCAGCGGAAGAAAGGCTATGTCAACAGTAGTAAGTGCTACAATTGAGGTAAGCAAAGGGGGAGCACATGGAAGGCAGTTCCCAACAGAACTGGGTGTAAGGAGGGGTCAGGGACTTTTCCCCAGAAAGCTGTCGGAGGAGAATATGTATAGGTAACACACGATCTGAGGGAACCAAGGGCACTTTTACGATGAGTGGAATACAAATCTCTGTGAACACAGGAGTGACAAAACAGACTGCACGGCGAGGGGAGCATAGTCTTCCCAAGGCGTGGGAGGAGTGTATTCTACATTTAGATGACAGTCCAGGGCCACTGGAAGTTTTTAGGCAAGATAGTAACATGATTTGATTTTCATTCCAGAAAGATCATTCTGGCTACTACTTGGATAAAGAATTAGAGAGGAGTGAGGCTGGGGTTACACCATGACTAGTTAGAAAAACCACCAGAATTGTCCATGGAGGCAATGGCAGAAGTGTAAGTAAACAACTTTGAAGCACTTAAAAGTCCCACAGATGCATCCCATTTTTCTCATAAAGGCAGCTGCAAGTTGCTGAAATGAAAATTGACTTTTGTTGCCATGTCCGGAGTGAGACAGAGGGCGGGGCTGCAGCCTGCTGCTCATGCTGTCTTGCGCACTGTGCTGATTCTTCCCCACTGCCGCTGAGAATGCCTTCCTAGGATGCCTCTTAAACACACAGCTTTAGTCCAATACATCACTGTGGCCCATATCAACTTTTTCATGGGAACTGGGCAATATCTAACAGGGAATGCCACTCCTTGGGTGTCCTGGAATGTAACAAGGATTGGCAACTCAAACACACTTGATGACAGTCAAGTTCAGTGAGTAGAACTCACAGTTCAGCATTGAGGAAGTTGCTAGCCAGGCTGACCTTGCAGAGTGGAGAGAGAAGGACGTGTGATAACAAAAATCGAAATCCACAATGGAATCCAGCCTATCAAAATGATTGCATTAAACAAGAGGCAAGGAAAAGTCTGATTTAAAAAAAAAGGTATTTGATTTTCTGAACTGATTTGAGAAAATTCCCTAGATGACAGAGTGTCTTAAGTTTTGCCAGGATGTCTCTGCAAAATCCACTTCCTCAGACAGACTTGCTTGTATTCAAAAGTATAACTTAAGAGTCTATCCTGATATTGTAAGCAAAGTCACAGATTCCATCTTCAAGGTCATGTTGCTTGTATAGCGAAGACCACCAGTGTTACACCATCGAAGTCAAATTTGAGGATGCACCCAAGGACAAGCTTCTTATTGACTGAAGAGGAATAGAGTCAGCCTAGCGGATACCATGCTAATTTCATCCCTCAGGGGTGAAGGGAGAAAAGAATCATAACAAGAGCAGAATTATGGGTTTTATACTGCAAATACCATGGAGCCCCAAATGCCAGCCAGGTCCACAGCTTCCTGAGGAAGGATCAGCCCACACCACCATTGCCTACACAGGCAAGCTGTGCTTTGTATCATGGGATCCCTGACATCCTAATCTAACGGAATGAGTAAAAGGCAGCTACTGGCTGGCCTCCAACCATTCAGTCTTCCATCAGGAGACACAAAGGAAGTAATTCAGAGGGTAGAGTGGCCCTAGAGCCAAAAGAAATACAAAAGGGAGGCAGGAAACAGAAGCCGGGAGGCAGCAGAAGCCCTGAGAGAAGACAAGTGAGCGTCTTAGGAAACTCACAGATCAAGAAGGACAGGTATCACTTAGCTTGTAGTAGGAGAACGGTTCTCATTCTGAAGATGTAGTTAAAATTCTTTGAATCCATTATTGGAAAAAAATATATATAGCTCTGTAGAATACACTATTTAGGACAACTTTAGCTATTGTAAAACATAAAATCCCAAGTAAATACATTCCATTGACTTAGTAAAATTTCATTGACTTAAAAAAAAGTACAGAGGAAAGCAGAAGTGAGGAAGAGGAAGGGTGAACTACGAGGTGCCCATTTGGACAGAGTCAGGCTGTGTCTCTGGAACAGAAACCACCATGAAGCCTGTGTACTGGGCTCTCCCATGCTTTCCCCTTTCTTTGTTAATCCTCCTAACAAACCTCCACCTCTGGAGGTAAATTGAGTGTGTCTCTAACGTGTAACCTGAGCAAGCTTAATTTAACATACAACGTCTAGTGCAGCTTTCATGTTATTAATAGTTCCCTTTAACCACTGCACTTAAAATAGAAAAACCCAGACCAGTTAGCATGACCTACAAGGCCCTCCACAGTCTGGGCTGGTGCCCACCCCTCCCACCTCAACTCATGCTTGTCACCCCAACATCGCAGCCTGTTCACTGTTTAAGTAGTCACCCACCTACTTCATTCACCTTTACATGCCCAGTACCCAGAACAGTATCTGGAGGTAGAAACATATGAATTAGGTCTTCGAAAAGCTTATTTGCTTTACAGCTTCTGTCTTCTAACGAAAGTATCTCCCAACCTATATGGATTTCATTTATGGGACAAGAGAACTACTCTCAAAATTAATTTTTCTGAGAGCCCTTGTTATTGAACTGAAATAATATCCCATGGAATTGTACACTGTTAGATGAGCCTGCCAGGGATATGGGTGGCTCAGGCTTCTGTATTAACTAAACCTGGAGGAAACAGACAAGAGAGGCTCAGCCTTCCCCATAGTAAGCAGCTCCTTCACTGGAGAAAGGGTTGTATGTGCTTAGCTGCTTAGTCATGCCGGACTCTTTGCAACCCTATGGACTGTAACCTACCAGGCTCCTGTGTCTATGGGATTTTCTAGGAAAGAATACTGGAGTGGATTGCCATTCCCTTCGCCAGGGGATCTTCCCCACCTGGGGATCGAACCCATGTCTCCTGCCATCTCCTGCATTGCAGGCAGATTCTTTATCTGCTGGGAGAAAGGGTTACTTTGGTAAATAAGACCCCTGTCCCTGTTCCACAGCTCTCTCAGTTTGTACATACAAAAATGCATAAGAAAACCCCAGGAAGCTGGATATTTCCCCACCTTCAAAATTATTCTGCTCTTCGATTCATGTACCATAGCCCTGACATTATTTCTGTGACCTTTAAAATAGCAGATGTTATCAGCACTGACGGCAGCTTATTTAACATGGGAGGCTTCAGCACCTCAAACTCCCTCGTGTTTCCTCCAGTGTCTACGTCCTGGTTACCATCTCTGGGTGGTTAGTTTCCAACTCCTTTCTTTCTCAAGGAAACAGTGAGGAGTAAACCTGACAGCATTTAGACTCCAACCCCCACACAGGCAGTAATTGCTTCTCTGCCTTCATAGCCCCTGAACACCAAGGTAAAAGGGGCCACATTGTTCTCAGAATTGGTGTTTAGTGCTTGAGCCATGCCCAGCTCACAAGCACAGAACCCTGACTGAGTTTCCACACGTGTGGTCAGCTACCATCCTCCA
The DNA here is from genome assembly GCF_001704415.2 of Capra hircus. Lineage (NCBI taxonomy): Eukaryota > Metazoa > Chordata > Mammalia > Artiodactyla > Bovidae > Capra > Capra hircus. The sequence goes on along the minus strand of NC_030822.1, from coordinate 21,226,609 downwards.
TGACTGGGGCTTGCTACCTGCAGACTCCTTGCTCCACTTCAGGGGTACAGAAGAAAAATTTCCGCCACTGAGCCTGGGACTCTGTATTTTATCAAGCTCCCCAGGCGACACATGCTCAGGAAGCTCTGAGAGTCATATTACGGAAGCATCCCTCGCTGATCCACAAATTGCTACGGGGAGAGTTATTGTTAAAATGAAAGACAGGATTTAAAGGCCCTCAGAAGAGAAAAGGGGCTTCCCTGGTGGCTCAGACGGTAAACAATCTGCCTGCAATGCAGAAGACCCAGTTCTATCCCTGTGTCAGGAAGATCCCCTGGAGTAGGAAATGACAACCCACGCCAGTATTCTTGCCCAGATAATTCCATGGACAGAGGAGCCTGGCAGGCAACGATCCACGGATTGCAAAAAATTGAACACAACTGAGCGACTAAGACACACAGAGAAGAGAAAAAGTAAGGGAGATTGAGGAGAAGACCGAAAGGCAAGGAGAGAGAAGCACTGGAAAGAAGCAGGGAAAGAGTGGGAGCGATGAACACAGAGAATCAAATCTTATGCTTTGGGGGTGCTAATCCTAGCAGTTCTGTAAGGCTCCCACCTCTCCTCCATTCTTTCTGGCAGAGTCTGCAGGGTAATTAAGGAGAACTGCTGGTGGTGGCATCTAGACATTGACCCCTCAACTGTTCTAGCTAGGGTCTGCCCAGAGCTGACATTTTTGGACAATTTTGCTGGGGTTAAAACCCCAAGTTTAAAACTTCTAGGGCTGCTAGAGACAGTGTTCATTGCTGGGTCATGTCCAACTCTTTGTGACCCCATGGACTATAGCCCGCCAGGCTCCTCTGTCCATGGAATTCTCCACGCAAGAATACTGGAGTGGGTAGCCATTCCCTTCTCCAGGGGACCTTCCCAACCCAGGGCTCTAACCCAGGCATTCTGCATTGCAGGCAGATTCTTTACTGTCTGAGCCACCAGGGAAGTCTCGGACTGCTAAGTCAGGACCTGATCGATCCAGCGGTTGACTGAACCATCTATATACCCCTAAACCAGCACAAGAATGCAGCGGACAATGAATGATAGCACATCCAATTCAGAATCACCACTGTACTTGCCGTATAAATATAATTTCCTGTCTCCTTTCTTCCTCCCTCCCCCAACCCAGTTGCACCCTGGGCATAAGCACTTCTTCTCTCCTCATATATTTCTATTTGCACACATGGCACAGGGTGACAGCCTATTGATAGTGTTTCATATTACAGACTCACAGACCTAGGAAATACTGTAGCTGGCAGCAGGCAACCACTGAATGTCCGTCATTACTTTACTCTCATCAGCACTCACCTGAGTGGTCTTTGTTGATTCTGCTTTGCGTTTGCTTTTGGCCAAGCAGCCCCAAACCAGGCCTTTTACTTAGAATTCTCGCTTATTGCTTTTTGAGAACAAAACTGCTGCTCTTTCTTTCTGCTAAACCCCACTTGAGGAAGCGTTGAGATCTGCTCAGAGGCAGGAGGGAACTAGAGCCACTGATTTAATAAAAACAACTGAGGATCACCACTGGGTCCAAATTCCATTTAACTGAGGACATTTACATCTGATTTGTGAAGATCTAGAATAACATGGACTTAAGTGGTTTGATCACTTCCTTCTAAATGATGTCAGAAAAAAACATACTGTTTGGGTGAATTTTAAGTCTCAATAACATTCAGCAGCACACGGGGCTACTAATAAAGGCTAGCTTACAAATGCTGCTGCCACTGGCCACAATTTCTAAGTGATTCTCTTGCAAAAGAGAGCAGAGGTATTTTTACCTTTTTGTTGTGGTTTGCTTGTTTGCTTTGTTTTCTTGATCCATACAAAAAAAATATTCAGTAATTATGAACAATCAAGAACAAAATGGAAATTCAGGGTTATCACGCCACCAAACTACATCTGGATTTTGAATCACTTCTAACATGTCCTGTTTTATAAACCTGCCATAAGTACACAGATATAACACTTATTTATAAGTGGTGCCATAATTTCAAAATGTTTGTCAAGCATTCAGACCCATTGTTTTCAGTTAGTTTACTTAAAAATATGCAGCTTCATCCCAACACTTAATCAGGTAACAAAGGCTAGAGGTGGGACAGAAACATCCAGAAAATTCTTTGTCCCAAGGACAATCACAAACGCGGGTACATGGTTGATTAACATCTGGATCAACTTAAGGGTGTTTGCAAACCAGCAGGAAATAAATTTTGGGAGAACACCACAGACTTGAGGATGGTTGCTTTAGTATTTAATAATAAATGATTTCCAGCTATAGAAAAATATTGAAATGTGACTTATATATATGAGGCTGATTCAAATTTGATAAGCATGTCCCCAAAGGAAATTACTGGGTTTATTAAAATCCTCGGAGGGTTGAATTGAATTAAAATAGTCTTATCCTATAGTTCTTGCTGAAGGTAGAGTAACTGCCCTCCAGTCCACATGGTTGGTGATCATAGAAGGGCAAAAGAGCAAACTGTTGTGTATGCAACTTGAAATTTTGCCTCAGTGTGCTCTGCTTTTAGTGGTGTCAGTCCACATGATCCAGGCGATCATAGAAGAAGGTCAATAATAAAGAGCAGCGCAGTTCTTAGTCTGAAGTTAAAAATGGCTACGAACTGCCAAGATACTCTGCGTAAGCCATCGTCAACAAAGTACATGTCACTGCCTTGCTGGTAATATGTGATGTGTTGATGACTGTTATATTACATCTAAAATCACATTTACGAGTAATAGAGAAGTTCAGTTAAGAGTTTTGCCTTACGTCTCCTGGTACACTGATACAGTGTTGTGTGATATTACCAATTTTCGCTTCAGACATGTTCACACACAACAGTGAAGACTTCACAAGAATCTGCGCATTTGATCCATGGTGAAATCACAGCATTTTCATAGCAAATCAACTTTTCCTTGGCAGCAAAATGATAGGTACTTTTTCACCTAGAGAAATGCCCTTCTTTTCAAGGAATCTGGAAAAAAATAAAACTAGTTCTATGTCTCTGGGGATTGTAATCCAGTTTTTATAAGAAGAGGCCCAGCAGGTAAGAATCCTACTGGCCCACTTTGTGACCAGGAGCATGTTCCTTAACCCTTCTCGTTCAACAAAAGGAAAAGCGAAATAGGGGCACATGCGATCTTTCTTTCATATGTATCACAAAGGTGTCCTGGAATGCCTTCACATCTCTAACACTGCACAACACATAGAGAAGAGGTCTGCAAAAGGGCAAATTGTTGTGTATGCAACTTGAAATTTTGCCTCAATGTGCTCTGCTTTTAGTAGTGTCAGAGGCAGCAGGAATTTATTCATGCGACCTGACTGATTTGCAGACTGGGAGTAAATGCTAGGCCTTTTGCAGCGATTACCAAGAGCCCCCTTCAGTAGAAATGATCTACTGCCTTCCTGCACCACATTACAGTGGTGGATTGAGGAGTGAGCCCAGATGAGCCATTCTGTACACTTCTAGCCAGGCTGCGATTTATACTCAGATGGAGATGCCAAAGGCTTTCAGAGGAAAAAAGAAGAGCATTTCTCTGGAACATTTTTTTTACCAGAACTAGAAACCAAACTCTGGTGTGTCACTGATATTTTTCTTAAAAAATAATTCTTTCTTCATAGCAGAAAGAAATTAAAAGGTAAATTATCTTCCTGTAGTATTGTTACATATGACTGCTAAGGATCTCCCTTGACCCCTTAAGAAAAATCCCCACGTGATTTTTTCCCTTCAAGTGGTGCATATATCCTTTCCTTAAGTTTCGGTATTCAGGACACAGTCCACGGCTTTTGGTTACTGAGCTTACGTCAGAAATGATCCAGCTTCACTCTGTGAACAACATCTAGCTGTGCTCGTGAGGAGTCCTATTACCACAGGCCAAACCAAGGGGAAGTGGGAAGAGGAGAAAGCAATTCATGTGGGGTTTGGTGGCCACCAGCCATTTCATTTTCATTTAGCAAATGTAGGATTTTAGCATGGAACCTTGAAAAATGAAGTGGCTGAGCCAGAAAAATGTCGGTTTGACTCAAATTTAGCATTAGGTAGTCAAAGAGTCTTTGTTACTATCAAATTATATATACATATATATATAATTTATATATGTAATATAAATGTATTTATATATAGTACATATGCTACTTGACCCTACTAAATATAACTATATATATATACACACACTACAATTATCAGTCTGTTTTATTATCAAATTATATATAAGAATAAAAAATATTTTGCTGTTGTTGTTTAGTCACTGTATCATGTCTGATGCTTTGTGACCCCCATTGACTGTATTCCACCAGGTTCCTCTGTCCATGGGATTTCTCAGGGAGGAATATTAGAATGGGTTGCCATTTCCTTCTCCAGGGACTCTTCCAGACCCAGGAATCGAACCCAGGTCTCCTGCACTGAGAGGCAGTTCCTCTACCCCTGAGCTGCCAGGGAAGCCCATGTAAAATGAATAATATAAAATTATTTCTATATATATAGTACATATACTACTCTTGATCCTACTAAATTTAAATACATATGTAAATATATATACACACACTACAACTGTTAGTCCATTTTATTATTAAATTATATGTAAGAATAAAAAAGTATATATAAAATAATATATGCTATTTGATCCCACAAAACTATTTTTCAGTAATAACAAATATTTTCCTTTTTCTTTTCCTGGGAGAAAATACACCTAGGATAGATCACTGTCATTGCTTTGTCGAGTTTTGTTGTCTTTCTAAGAACAGATTTGAGGCATCAAATGCCACTGTGTAAAATGGAGCGAGTATGGTATAAAATTAAGAACGATGGCTAATCATCATATCACATCCTAGCAAACACATAAGTTTGTCCACACACCTACCCCAGTGAAACAGAACACAAACTAGGATGGCTCCGCCAGGAATTCAGCGCGTGAAGGTACCAGGGAATGCAGCTTTGTGGATGGCGACAGCATGATGTCTGTGGCTTGAGGGCCCTGCTGCCTGCAGATTCGGGCATAATTTGCTCTGATCTCCACCAGTTGCTTTAACTCTGTTAAAAAAATTATTTTGAGAGACAAGTCAATGTATTTACAGCAAATAATTAAAAGTTCAGGATGACGAAAAACTCGAAGATCCTTCAGAAACCCTCAACTCCCACGCCAGACTCTCTCATTACACACTTGACTTGCTTATCACATCAGATATGTGTTAACATTCTTTGGATTTCTACAGAATGGCAGTTGCTAGAGAGGGCTTCCTTCCAAGCTTTTTATAAAGCCTGAATTGGAAGCTAACCTAGAAGTGGTCTAAAAATTGAACCCACTGAAAAGATGGTAAACACAGCATTGAGAACCATGTTCAGAGTTGAAGACAAATGGCATAAAGCACTCTTTTAATTTTGTTAGGGGTTTGTGTGAAAGGCACCATTCTAACAGTGTCTGATTTGTTTTGCCAAAACAAATCCATTTTTCAAAGACCAAATGTGATTCTTTGGTTACTTTCACATGCTGAATGTTTTTACATTATAGTACATAAAATAAGTTCTTACTAGGCGTTTAGTTTTGAAAATCCCAAGCTGCCTTATTTTCTACTACATACTTAAGTCAGTAGGTCACAGAAGAATTATGAACAGCATGATTCATTAAATGTCCCTTCACAAGAGTATATATATACATGTATATATATACTAGTAGCATTTCTCTCTTTTTTAAAGCATTCTGAGTGTTTAGACGTCTACCAAATGATTATTTCTCATTTAATTATTTCAGGAAAAACAATAAAATGGCAGTTCATATAATAAAATAACTTTCTAATAGCAACTAAGTTAGACTCTCTGCTATCAGTTAGATTTTCTAGAACATATATCACCCGCTGAAAAGATCTTAGACAACTGGGGGAAACTACTAACACTTTCACCATTAAAGGAATATGAGGACCCATTTTAAGAGGAGAAGAAACAGCTCTTTCACATCATAGTAATTGATGTGGTTAAAGAATTGAAGATGCAAAAATGAATGTCTATTTAGCCTTGTCAAAGGTCTACAGAGCTAACACGGAAGAAAATGGTAGGAAGAGTAATGTTTGCATTTTCAGTTTTCTCTTTTCCTTTTTCAGTTTTTATGTGTAACAAGCTTGGTTCTGGGAAGGTAGCCTACATTTCTCTCTGTGTTTTGGATACCTCTCTGGCTAGGTTGGAAAAGGCAATGGCAACTCACTCCAGTACTCTTGCCTGGCAAATCCCATGGATGGAGGAGTCTGGTGGGCTGCAGTCCATGGGGTCACTAGGAGTCGGACACAACTGAGCGACTTCACTTTCACTTTTCACTTTCAAGCATTGGAGAAGGAAATGTCAACCCACTCCAGTGTTCTTGCCTGGAGAATCCCAGGGATGGGAGAGCCTGGTGGGCTGCCATCTCTGGGGTCACACAGAGTTGGACATGACTGAAGCAACTTAGCAGCAGCAGCAGCAGCTGGATAGGTTTCCTGTTATTTATCTGAAAGGCCCAGTGAATACAGTGGGGCCAGGAGGGTGAGGTCCAGTTAATAGAAGGCCATCCCAAGAGTACAAAAGATTAAGCATAAATAACAAAAGGACTAGGAAGGTAGCTTCTACAACACCACTTACTAGTCAATTACTTCAAGTGTGTTCATATACTTAACTAGATCCAAAACTCTTTCAGGGAAGGAAACCTGGCTTACATTTCTTTTACTAGCTATGGAATACAGAAAGCTGTCAATTAGTACTTCCTGTTAAGAACAACATCACTGGTTCATTCTAAGTAATTCTTCTAAATAATTACATAGTGAGGGTCACCAAGAACTGGGGTGAGGTGTAATGGTGAATGATGGGGACAAATACAAAGAATATAAAGATTAATGCCCTTCTTTGATGTAGGATGGTGCTGGGGGAATCTGTGTGGTATCCTCAGAATAGTGTTAGGTATTTACATAAATCCTTGTCTTCCTGCATTTTAGTTTTCATTCCCATATTTTTGCCCTTTCTAGGCTAAGTGTAAAGATAGGATTGCAACTGTTTTAAATTTTTTTGGTTTATATATCTTATATATGACATAGGTCCATCTAGTCAAGGCTATGGTTTTTCCAGTGGTCATGTATGGATGTGAGAGTTGGACTGTGAAGAAAGCTGAGCACTGAAGAATTGATGCTTTTGAACTGTGGTGTTGGAGAAGACTCTTGAGAGTCCCTTGGACTGCAAGGAGGTCCAACCAGTCCATCCTAAAGAAGATCAGCCCTAGGTGTTCTTTGGAAGGAGTGATGCTAAAGCTGAAACTCCAGTACTTTGGCCACCTCATGTGAAGAGTTGACTCACTGGAAAAGACCCTGATGCTGGGAGGGGTTGGGGGCAGGAGGAGAAGGGGATGACAGAGGATGAGATGGCTGGATGGCATCACCGACTCGATGGACATGAGTTTGAGTGAACTCCAGGAGTTGGTGATGGACAGGGAGGCCTGGCGTGCTGCGATTCATGGGGTCTCAGAGTCAGACATGACTGAGCGACTGAAGTGAACTGAACTGAACTGAATAATAATTTTATGGTGGCTTTTAAAAGCGATAACCTAACATTAGTTATTTTTAAAATCCCAGGTAATTCATTTCTAATGTTTTTTTCCCACATCACGTGGCATGTGAGACCCTAGTTCCCTGGACCGAGGATTGAGCCTGTGCCCCCTGCAGTGGAAGTACAGAGTCTTAACCACCGGACTGCTATGATGTCCCCTGAATCTTCTGATTTCTTTTAAAATGTTATCAGTTTTTCAGGATATCCTGAACATTCTGTCTTTGTTAATGTAGACCTACCCCAGAAAGGGGTTTTAAATTCCTCAGGATAAGTAGGATGAAAGACAAGAATTGGTTTAATACCAAATGTTATATTCTCTTCCATTTCTAACATTTATCAAAAAAATTATTGAAAGATAGGCAAGATAATAAACAAGCATATATTTACTTATTAGTAAACAAAATAAATCTGTAAAGTGTATATTTGTGTTTTAAAGAAACATTAAGTTTTAAATAACTTGCAAAGTAGGAAATCAAGGATGCCTCACTTTCCTTGGGTCCATGCTAAAAAATGAATACCTTCAAAGGAGGCCTTTTAAAATTTCTACAACTAAAGCCCCTTGGATAAAACTCAAGACTAACAGAACTTTCATTGAATGCTTTAGATCAAACAGTGGTAACAGTGAGCTTCCAGCAAATAAATACATGGAATTTAACTTTGGTAATATGGCATACAAAAGTGTGGAGTAGGATAGTCATTAAAAATCATCATGATGGGATATAAAATTTAGTAAAAAAAAAAAAAAAAAGCTCTTTGAAGAAACAAGTGAATGCTTTAATTCTTCAAAAACATGATGGAAAAGAAATCATCACTCATACCTCGCTGCGTTCTAAAGCTACGCCCTGTAGACACACAGATGACCATGTCTCGCTCTACGTCATCCCACGAGTGAATTGGCTCTCCATCGGGGGTGTACAGTGCTCTGGCCGGGTGGGCCAGCTTGAGACGAGAGGAGCAGTCATTCAGGAGCTGAAACACAAAGAGACACATGCTGGGTGGGTGTGTGATGTCACAACATGTTTAAGTATTAAAGAATCAACTCCTTGAAGAGAACTATATCATGATATAAGTATTCATTTTATTTATAATTGCTAGAAAGAGGTATACTGAGTAGCAAAGGGAACTCTTCCCTATACTTTGTAATGATCTATACGGGAAAATAATCTTAAAAGAAGAAAGAGTGGATATATGTATATATCCTGATTCACTTTTCTGTATACCTGAAACTAATACCACATTGTAAATCAGCTATACTCTGATAAAAATTTTAAAAGAAAAGACAGAGGTATAGAAGGAGATGAGAAGGGTTTACAAATGTTCCCTAATGCAGTTAGACAGTGAGGAACTTCAGTGCTTGTCAGTGGATTCGTCCTTCTTGTTCTCTTCAGTTCAGTTCAGTTGCTCAGTCATGTCTAACTCTTTGCAAGCCCATGAACCACAGCACACCAGGCCTCCCTGTCCATCACCAACTCCCAGAGTTTACTCAAACTCATGTCCATTGAGTCAGAGATGCCATCCAACCATCTCACCTTCTGTCATCCCCTTCTCCTCCCACCTTCAATCTTTCCCCGCATCGGGGTCTTTTCAAATGAGTCAGTTCTTTGCATCAGGTGACCAAAGTATTGGAGTTTCAGCTTCAACATCAGTCCTTTCAATGAACACTCAGGACTGATCTCCTTTAGGATGGGCTGGTTGGATCTCCTTGCACTTCAAGGGGCTCTCAAGAGTCTTCTCCAACACCACAGTTCAAAAGCATTAATTCTTCAGCACTCAGCTTTCTTCATAGTCCAACTCTCACATCCATACATGACCACTGGAAAAACCATAGCCTTGACTAGACGGACCTTTGTTGACAAAGTAATGCCTCTGCTTTTTAATGTCCTGTCTAGGTTGGCCATAACTTTCCTTCCAAGGAATAAGCATCTTTTAATTTTGTGGCTGCAGTCACCATCTGCAGTGATTTTGGAGCCCCCCAAAATAAAGTCTGCCACTGTTTCCATTGTTTCCCCATCTATTTGTGATGAAGTAATGGGACTGGATGCCATGATCTTAGTTTTCTGAACGTTGAGCTTTAAGCCAACTTTTTCACTCTTCTCTTTTACTTTCATCAAGAGGCTTTTTAGTTCTTATTAGCTTTCTGCCATAAGGGTGGTGTCGTCTGCATATCTAAGATTATTGATATTTCTCCCAGCAATCTTGATTCCAGCTTTTGCTTCATCCAGCCCAGCATTTCTCATGATATACTCTGCATATAAGTTAAATTGTTCTCTATTTTTCCATATAGAAGAGACTCCTTTCTGTTTAAAAAATGGCTCAGTGTGAAAGATCTTGACTTGAAGAATCTAGATTTGTGAGAATAGCTCAATTATTTTTTTCCAATAAGCAATGCGTTAGAAGGACAAAAGCACTGACCTGGTTCTGGCCTCTGTCTGACCTCAAACAAGTCAGGCAATGCGCATACAAAACAGTCTCTTCAACTATAAAATCAAATTTTGGTCTAATACGTCTTGGATTCTATGATTCTATTATCATCAAAGGTTTTTTTTTTAATTGGTAAATTAAAAAGCTATCTGTTAGAGCCTGATTCAATTTCTCTCAATTTTCCCTGAAACAGTAAAAAAACACATGCACAGATGCAAAGTGTCAACAGTTTTAAAAAAGATCACTCAACCTGTTGCCAGACCCTGAAGAGTGGTTCCATTAGTGTGCAGAAGACTTTAAGACAGAACATATAAGCGAGCAGGAGGAAAGTAAGACATTTCCACACACCTGCCTGACTTCTACCTATCATCCAGGCCAGACAGCAGCTCTCCCAAAATGAAAGGGCCAGGTTCACATAGCTCCAGTCACCTAATACTTCTTTTTATACATCAAATTAGGGGCCACAGCTCACAGCAATTGAGTTGTAGAACTGGGCAACTTATGGTATCTTGCGTCTGGAAAATGGTTCAGAAATGTGAAGAAAGACAAGAGAGTGATGAGATAATGCAATTCAGAGACTGAATTTTTCACCCAGTATTTTGAGCAAGGGATGGATGCACTGAATTGAGCAGTAACAGAAATTATCCCAGAATACATTCCTGTTGTAGAGGGAGTAATCAGACAGGAGCAGTGGGAGGAAAGACTTAAATGCAGTCCCACACCCCTTGCTGAATAATAGCCAGTCAGCAGCAATTTGATTCTGATTCAGGATATACAGGAGGATCCTACAGCTCCCAAGTCAAAATTTAGGGGAACAAAAGAAAACTAATGTCTCCTTTCAATAGAGCTCTCCTTGTACAAGGAGATATAAATAGAAAAATGAACCTCAGCAATAAGAGGATTGTGAAAATATTCTACAACATAAACAGTAGCTGTACGCAAGGCGAAGAGGTTTTTTAAGATTTAGAGCACAAATACATTTTAGAGTATCTGTATTGTGCTCCCCCAAATTTTAATAAAATATGACTTCCACAGAGACACACACAGAGAAGTGAGATGACAACAGCTTAAAGGAAAGGAGCGTTGCTGAGATGTAGACAGAGATAATGATGGTGATGGTGACGATGGTCATCATAATAATAGCAGTTTAGATTTACTGGCACATTTCTATGGGCTAGAAACTTATTTAAAAGTTTCCAAGGATAACATAATTTTATTTTGTGGGAATAATTATTATCCTCTTTTTCTTGGTGAAAAAAATGGAGAACAGAGAGGCTAAATATCATAACCAAGGTCACACAGCTGGTAAGAGAAGAAACAGAGTTTTAAATCGATATGAATACAGAGCTAAATGAGAGGCAACAAAATAAAAGATTCAGTAGTAGAATCAAACTCTGCCTTACAAACAGAAAAAAAGCAGACTGAATAGTATAGAAAACCAAATTGTATTAGAGAGGACTAAGTTGAGAAAATCTCCTAGGATACAGAGAAAGAATAAGACAAAATTTATAAGAGAAAAGTTAAACAATGTCACATCAGGACATCAGATATTAAACCTATACAATATAGGTATTAGTGGAGAAGAACTCAGAATATATAAACTTAAGGAATTATAAAAAAAAAAAACAGACGAAAATCCTCTTTTTTCAAACATGTCTTCATATCAAATAGGTTAACCCAAGATACGGCAAAGTTAATGAAAAAATGACTAACATTTAACTTTAACTGGGTTAAAAGTATGAATTTCAGACAAGGGGGGAAAATTCAGTTATGTTTAGACCTGTTTTCTGTAATACTGACTACTAAAGAAAATGAGCCTTTTAGGGGAAAAGGTTTCAGTGTAAGAATTCAGTTTCCAGCTAAATTAATACTTTGGTTACAGGAAACAAAAGATATTCTTATATGTAGAAAAATTCAGAAAACATATAGCTCAGATACATTTCAGATTACTTAAAAAATGAATGAAATTCCTTCACCATGGAAAAGTCATAGTATAAAGTGACTAATATTAAGCAGTAAGATCACTAGAACATGATACAACTGTTATAAAAAATGGTTAGAAAATAAATCAATTAAAAATTTTAAAATAAGTTTTTATAGGGAAAGTAAAAATGTAAAACATCACTAAAAAGGGACATGGGAAAGGAAAAAATAAAAAACAAAAAATTCCAACTTTCTAGCTATCTATGGAGGGGAAATGATCCTGTTTCTTCTTTTTTTTCCATTGTTAAGAATATTTAAGACCTTCTAGAACTAACACCCCAAAAAGATGTCCTTTTCATTATAGGGGACTGAAATGCAAAAGTAGGAAGTCAAGAGATTCATGGAGTAACAGGCAAATTTGGCCTTGGAGTACAAAACAAAGCAGTTGAAAGGCTAATAGAATTTTGCCAAGAGAATGCACTGGTCATAACAAACACCCTCTTCCAACAACACAAGAGAGCACTCTACACATGGACATCACCAGATGGTCAGTACCAAAATCAACTGATTATATTCTTTGCAGCCAAAGATGGAGAAGCTCTACATAGTCAGCAAAAACAAGACTGGGAGCTGATTGTGGCTCAGATCATGAACTCCTTATTGCCAAAATCAGACTTAAATTGAAGAAAGTAGGGAAAACCATCAGACCATTCAGGTATGACCTAAATCAAATCACTTGTGATTATACAGTGGAAGTGACAAATAGATTCAAGGGATTAGATCTGATAGAGTGCCTGAAGAACTATGGACAGAGGTTCATGACATTGTACAAGGGGCAGTGTTCAAGACCATCCCCAAGAAAAAGAAATAAAAAAGGCAAAATGGTTGTCTGAGAAGGCCTTAAAAATAGCTGAGAAAAGAAGAGAAGCTAAAGGCAAAGGAGAAAAGGAAAGATACACCCATTTGAATGCAGAGTTCCAAAGACTAGCAAGGAGAGATAAGAAAGACTTCCTCAGTGATCAACGCAAAGAAATAAGAGGAAAATAATAGAATGGGAAAGACTAGAGATCTCTTTAAGAAAATTAGAGATATCAAGGGACATTTCATGCAAGGATGGGCACAATTAAGGACAGAAATGGTATGGACCTAACAAAAGCAGAAGATATTAAGAAGAGGTGGCAAGAATACACACAGAAGAACGATACAAAAAAGATCTTCAAGACCCAGATAACCACAATGGTGTGATCACTCACCTAGAGCCAGATATCCTGGAATGTGAAGTCAAGTGGGCCTTAGGTAGCATCAGTACGAACAAAGCTAGTGGAGGTGATGGAATTCCAGTTGAGCTATTTCAAATGCTAAAAGATGATGCTGTGAAAGTGCTGCATTCAATATGCCAGTAAACTTGGAAAACTCAGCAGTGGCCACAGGACTGGAAAAGGTCAGTTTTCATTCCAATCCCAATGAAAGGCAATGTCAAAGAATGTTCAAATTACCACACAATTGCTCTTATCTCACACGTTAGCAAAGAAATGCTCAAAATTCTCCAAGTCAGGCTTCAGCAGTACGTGAACCATGAACTTCCAGATGTTCAAGCTGGATTCAGAAAAGGCAGAGGAACCAGAGATCAAATTGACAACATCTGCTGGATCATGGAAAAAGCAAGAGAGTTCCAGAAAAACTTCTACTTCTGTTTTATTGACTATGCCAAAATCTTTGACTGTGTGGATCACAACACACTGCGGAAAATTCTACAAGAGATGGGGATACCAGACCACCTGACCTACCTCCTGAGAAATCTGTATGCAAGTCAAGAAACAGTTAGAACTGGACATGAAACAACAGACTGGTTCCAAAATCACGAAAGGAATATGCCAAGGCTGTATATTGTCACCCTGCTATTTAACTTATATGCAGAGTACATCATGAGAAATGCTAGGCTGGATGAAGCACATGCTGGAATCAAGATTTCTGGGAGAAATATCAATAACCTCAGATATGCAGAGGACACCATCCTTATGGCAGAAAGTGAAGAACCAAAGAGCCTCTTGATGAAAGTGAAAGAGGAGAGTGAAAAAGTTGGCTTCAAACTCAACATTCAGAAAACTAAGATCATGGCATCTGGTCCCATCACTTCATCACAAATAGATGGGGAAATAACGGAAACAGTGAGAGACTTTATTTTCTTGCACTCCAGAATCACTGATGATGGTGACTGTAGCCATGAAATTAAAAGATGCTTGCTCCTTGGAGGAAAAGTGGACATCACATTAAAAAGCAGAGACATTACTTTACCAACAAAGGCCCATCTAGTCAAAGCTATGGTTTTTCCAGTAGTCATGTATGGATGTGACAGATGGACTATAAAGAAAGCTGAGCACCAAATAATTGATGCTTTTGAACATCATTTGAAGAAGACTCTTGAGAGTCCCTTGGACTGCAAGGAGATCCAATCCGTCCATCCTAAAGGAAATCAGTCCTGAATATTCATTTTAAGAACTGATGCTGAAGCTGAAACTCCAATACTTTGGCCATCTAATGCGAAGAACTGACTCCTTGGAGAAGACCCTGATTCTGAACGACTCAAGGTGGGAGAAGAAGGGGGTGACAGAAGATGAGATGGCTTCATGGCATCACCGGCTCAATGGACATAAGTTTGAATAAACTCCAGGAGTTGGTGATGGACAGGGAAGCCTGGCGTACAGCAGTCCATGGGGCCACAAAGAGTCAGACAAGACTGAGCGACTGAACTGAACCGAAGGATATTTATTTTTACTACTATATTTGTTGTTGTTCAGTCATTCAGTCATATCCAATTCTTTGCAACTACTTGGACTGAAGCATACCATGCTTCCTTGTCCTTCATTATCTCCCAGAGTCTGTTCAAACTGATGTCCATTGAGTCAATGATGCCATCCAACCCCCTCATCCTCTGTCACCTGTTCCTCCTCCCGCCCTCAATCTTTCCCAGTATCAGGAACTCTCAACAGTCTTCACCAGCACCAGAGTTCTAAAGCAGTAATTCTTCGGGACTCAGCCTCCTTTATGGTCCAACTCTCACGTCCATACATGATGACTGGAAAAACCATAGCTTTGACTCTATGGACCTTCGTCAGCAAAATGATGTCTCTGCTTTTTAAATACACTGTCCAGGTTTGTCATAGCTTTTCTTCCAAGGAGCAAGCATCTTTTAATTAATCAATACAATAAAACAAAATCAAAATAAAAGAAATGGTTCTTCTGAAACAATAGGTAAAATCATCACCATATGAACTTAATATGATATCATTGTTAGAAAATTTATGTAAATGGATGAGAAATTAATAAGAAGAATGCTTAATAAAGTTGTCAAGCACAAAATAAATTCTAAAGCATTGATTGTTTTTTGTTGCTATTCACCAAAGATATGTATTTAAGAAATACAGTTCATTCCAACATCAACACTACTCAGAGTGACAATTAATTTAAAATATTAGGCCATTATAAAAATTTTAAAATTTTATTGAAGGATAAAAATATTTATATATATATAAAACAATGTCACACAATTCAATCTGGCTGTGAGGATTGAATATTCTAAAAGGTGTCAATTCTTATGAAAGTAATTAATAGCCTAACATAGCTATAGTCAAAACTTTTGTAGGATGATTTTAGGGTGCTGAAGTGCAATTACAAAATTCAACTATAAAAATCAACAGGGCGTCCCTGGTGGCTCAGTGGTAAAGAATCTGCCTGACAGTGCAGGAGAAATGGATAAGTCCCTACTCCAGGAAGGTTTCTCATTCTATGGAGCAACTAAAACCGTGTATTGAGCCTGTGCACTGGAGCCCAGGAAACTGTAAGGACTGAGCCCACAGGCTGGAACCACTGAGGCCCACGTGCACCAGAGCCCGTGCTCTGCAGCAAAAGCCGCCTCAGTGAGAAGGCTAGGCACCTTAACTAGAGAGCAGCCCCTACTTGCCACAACCTGAGACAAGCCTGGGCAGCAATAGCCAAAGACTCAGACCAGCCAAAGCACGTGAATAAATAAAGACATTTTAAAAAAGACCAGCAGACAAGGATGATTAAGTAGAAACCGAAAAGCACAACAATAGGAAACTCCTATCAGATTTTAAAATAGATTAAAGCTATAATAATTCTAAAAGTATCAGCTTAAAAGAAGACGCTAATTAGAATTCAGTATTTATAACCATAAAGTTTGTATTCCAACTCAGTGGGAAGAACAAAATGATTATTCGGGAAGTAGGGCTGAGATAGTAATTTTAAGCCCAAAATAAAGTAGAGAAAATAGCTTCACTCAAATTTTACACCAGAAAAAAGTTTTACACAGTTTAAAAAATAAGAGGGAAACAGACGATTATAAAAATCTTAAGAAAAAATCATATGAATCTTTTTTTTTGGTCTGTTTGTTGTTTTTATTTTTTATTATTATTTTTAATATAAATTTATTTATTTTAATTGGAGGCTAATTACTTTACAATATTGTAGTGGTTTTGCCATACATTGACATGAATCTGCCATGGGTGTACACGTGTCCCAATCCTGAATCCCCCTCCTACCTCTCCCCATCCCCTCCCTCTGGGTCATCCCAGTGAACCAGCCCCGAGCACCCTGTCTCATGCATTAAACCTGGACTTGTGATTTGTTTCACATATGATAATTACATGTTTCAATGCCATTCTCCCAAGTCATCCCACCCTCGCCCTCTCTCATAGTATCCAAAAGACTGTTCTATACATCTGGGTCTCTTATGACACAAAACAGTGAAAGTCGCTCAGTTGTGTCCGACTCTTTGCAACACCATGAACTGTAGTCTACCAGGCTCCTCTATCCATGGAATTCTCCAGGCAAGATACTGGAATGGGTAGCCATTCCCTTCTACAGGGAATTTTCCTGACCCAGGGATCAAACCCAGGTTCCTACACTGCAGGAGATTCTTTTCCATCTGAGCCACCAGGGAAGTCTTATATGATATAAGGATAGTAAAATACTATTGGAACTTGAAAAATTAAGAATAAACTGTAAAAATACATTAATTTCTGCACATTAAAAAATCTCTCAGACACCATGGCAAACTGGAAACTTGTCATAATAAATCTGACAAAGTTATGCATAGCTTATTGCCATAGAAAAAGAAAATTTATATTAGTGTGAAAAATATTTACAGACTACTAATAAATGGTAAAAACCAAGCAAAACAAATAAAAATCACTGTTACAAGTAATGAAGACATATAAATTGAAACACGGATATAACATTCTCTCCTGTCAACTTGCAAATACATATTTCTAAATGACTGCAATTAGCATTGTTGATTACTCATGTAAACAGCATGTTAGTAGGAACTCTCATTCAAACTTGTGGGAGCATCAGGTGCTGAAATATTCCTAGAAAACAATCTGAGGATAGCTGTCAAAATTCTCCAACACATCTACATGATTCGACCTAGAAATTCTTCTAAGAATTTATTTGGCAGAGATAATCAGAAATTTTAAAAAGATTTATGTGTAGATAATGTTATTTGGATTATGTTTTATGATAGCAAAATTAGAAACAATCTAAATGGCAAACAATAGAAAACTGGATGAGTAAGTAATAATCCAACCATTTGACAGAACATGATGATGCCATTGCAAATAATGTTTTGTTAAAGAATATTAAATTATGCAGGCAAAAAGTTACAAGAGCTTGTTTGATGAATAATAACACATATTAATGTAATCTAACATGATGACAATGGCAAACAAATGTATAAATATATAGAAACCATGTGAATAGATCTATTAAAATTGTAATAATTGTGGTTATTTGTGGGAGTCAGAATTTTCATTTCCTTCTTGGTGCTTTTTCTGTTTCTAATTTCAATGCAAAAATGACTGTATGCTGTTCTACAATTAGAAAATAGAATAATCTATTATTCAAATAATCCAAAACTTCATATTAATTACAACAGATTCATGTGGTTTCATACAGTTTTGCAGTTTTCCTAAATTTTCCATAGTAATAGTCGCTATCTTCTGCGTAGGCTGCCAAAACGAATACCACCATTTCCGGAGGCTGCTAAGTCAAGACCAAGCTGTGGTTTAATATGGTTTCTGGTGAGAGCTCTTCCTGGCTTAGAGACAGCTGCCTTCTTGTATTGTTCTCATATGATGGGAAAAAAGAGAGAAATTTCTCTTTTCATTCTTATAAACCACACATTATTTCAGGTTAGGGCTCCACCCTTAAGGTCACATAACATTAATTACCTCTTCAAAGCCCTGTCTCCAAATACAATCACATTGGAGGTTAGGATTTTAGCATAAGAACTGAAAGTGGGGGAAAGGGGGACCACAATTCAGTCCTAGCAGCTATTATTATGTGTTTTTTTCCGCTCCAAGGCAACCAAAGGGTACGATAACTGAGTTTCTACCTTGACTGGGAGAAGTGGGGAGCTGTCCTAGAAATATGTAGATAGGTCTCTGGAAGAAATTCCTGCAGCTTGAAAAAACCCTGATGTTGCTGCTAAGTCACTTCACTTTTGTCCAACTCTTTGCAACAGATTGTAGCCCATGAGGGTCCTCTGACAATGGAATTCTTCAGGCAAGAATACTGGAGTAGGCTGCCATTTCCTTTTCCAAGGGATTTTCCCAACCCAGGGATCAAACCCAGGTCTCCTGTATTGCAGGCAGATTTTTCACTGCCTGTGCCACTCCGGAAGGCCCTGAAAAAAATCCTACATAAGGATAACTCTTCTATTTTCCCCTACTTTACCACTAAAATGTCACTGCTGCTGCCGCTGCTAAGTCGCTTCAGTCGTGTCTGACTCTGTGCGACCCCATGGACGGCAGCCCACCAGGCTCCGCTGTCCCTGGGATTCTCCAGGCAAGAACACTGGAGTGGGTTGCCATTTCCTTCTCCAATGCATGAAAGTGAAAACTGAAAGTGAAGTCGCTCAGTCGTGTCTGACTCTTAGAGACCCCATGGACTGCAGCCCACCAGGCTCCTCTGTCCATGGGATTTTCCAGGCAAGAGTACTGGAGTGAGGTACCATTGCCTTCTCTAGTCTATAGAAATTGTGTTTCCTGTTTATAATTAGGTGGGTGCCCTCATGCTAAATTGCTAAATTCATGCTAAATTGCCTGTCATGTCCTACTGTTTGCAACCCTATGGACTGTAGCCTATCAGGCTCCTCTGTTCATGGGATTCTCCAGGCAAGAATACTGGAGTGGGTTGCCACACCCTCCTACAGAGGATCTTCCTGACCCAGGGATCGAACCTGCATCTCACGTCTTCTGAACTGGCAGGCATGTTCTTTACCACTAGCGCCACCTAGGAAGCCCATTATAATCAAGTGAATGAATGTTATTTAATAGAAACGTATACTAAATACAAATAGGAGTTAAATCTATAGCCGTTTCACTTGGTTTTCACAAAGATCTATTTTACACCAGACTCAGTTAATGAGTTTACAAAAATCTTTAAAAAAAATAAATTTGAGAGGAAAAAAAGACATTTCAGTACAATTAGGTTCTAAAATGTCCAGTTAACTTTTGACCTTTAATGATGTTCTTAATTCTCAGCTTTTCAAATATATGTAAATTTACTCAAGTTCCTCCTTTAAAGTGGGTAATATAAATTACATGTTTAAATTCGACAATAACAAAAGCTCATAATAAACGAGCAATGCTCTTTACACAATTCTTCACCTATTTTGTGAGTTCTCATAGACCCGGTACTCTCAGGGTGGTACACATGGGCACCACAGAACTATTTCATACTCCCTGAGGACATGAGGCACTGCCCTCTACAAATTAAAAACAAATGTTTCTCATTCATGCAGCTTCCACTCATGCATTCAGAACTCTGCTTGGCTGTGAGAGAGCACATTGGTTTTGAAATTCTGTGGAATCGGAAAGATATTGCAGGGATGGGAGAAGACAGATGCTACAGGGCCATAGAAGGAAGGGCTTGGACAGGCATAAATCAGAGAAATATGATGGCCCTGAAGAAAGAGCCACTAACCCTGTGGGGCAGGGGACACACTGATGACAAATGACCCTGCAGCAGCTGGAGATGAGAGATGCTCCAGCCACGTTCAAAGACTGGGTAGGAAGCATGTGGTTAAATCATCCAGAATAGCCACAGCAGTGAAAGAAGTTGAGGGGAAAACCTGCATTAATGGGATTCAAACACCATCTGGGGGTTTCATTGTAGAAAGTAGAGGGAAGCACTCTGAAAAGCATTCTGTTCCTCATTCTTCGGGTGAAAGTACCAGCCACTGAAACTCTGAGCTTCTCTGGAATTGGCATTGTTAGCCAGATTCACCCAGTAAAATCTGAACCCTACTCTTCCTGTAGTTTCACACCCACAGTCCATTTTCCTGGAGTATTCTTTACAGGCTGATGGCCTGAAAAGATACTTTTCTAATTGATCACGAAGAATCTCAAACAGATCCCTAAAAACAAAAACAGAATGGAAAAGGAAAGAAAAGAGATTAGAAAGAACATTTTTTAACAAAATGAAAGAGGAAATAATATGCAGAAAGCTTTCTAGACATTGCCTAAGTATCCTTCTATATACCAAGGCCACATTAATCTCCTCCAAACATTGCCTTTACTATGCCATTGCCTGATTCAGAGACAACTAGTGGCTCATGTCTGGGGTAGTGTAATGGACTTAGTCTGGGGTAGTGTAATGTCTTAGTCTGGGGTAGTGTAATGGACTGAATTGTGTCCTCCCCCAAACTCATAGGTTAAGAGACATTAGAGTGCGCTCTCTCTCTCTCCACGTAAGCACAGAGGAAAGGTTGTGTGAGCACACAGTGGTGAGAAGTCAGCAATCTGCCACCCAGAAAGAGAGTCCATATCAGAAACCAACCCTGATGGCACCTTGATCTTGGAATTTCCAGCTTCCAGAGTGTGAGAAATACATTTCTGTTGTCTGGGCCACTCAGTCTGTGGTTTTTTGTTATAGCAGCCCACGGAGAATATACAGAGAGTATATGGTGTCCACCATACACGCTTTTAAACAATTTCTCCAGTTGTCTGTATCTCTCCCTATTTCTTAGTTCAAGTACCATCTATTAATACGTATTTGGTTTATGAATCTAACACCCATACCTCTGTGTGTGCTGCTCCTCATCCTTACTCTGCCTAAATGTTGACTCTTCCCCATTGATCAAATTTCATCAGAGGTCCTGATCAAGTCCACTGTGGAGCTTTCTCCTTCACCCCAGGTGGGCACGATGTTCCCTCCTCTGAACTACTGTTGAACTTCCTGCATGGACTACTGATCTGACCTTCATCACATGCTGTTAGCACTTCTCTAAAAGGAGTGGCAGCTCCCTTAGCAAATGCATTCTTCTTACAATCTGGGTTCAGCATAACAGAATATGGTACACATAGAAAAACACATAATAAAGAAAGACCGTCTCTATTAGATCACCAGTAATAAGACCATCCAATAAACACTTCCAAAAATAAAATCCATTCAGTCTTTTTCTTTAATGTGTGTGCATACATGTTTATAGAATTCAACTCTATATGCTCTATGTTATGCTTCTTTCATTTAGTATATCTTCAACATCTTTATTGTCATTATTCTTTCTAAAGTTGATTTTATTTATAATATCCCATTCTACATACTATAATTCATTGAACCAACTCCCTATTTGTGAGATTATTTCTAATCTTTCTATGCTGTAAATAACCTATGATAAATACTATTATCAAATAACCTTTGCATAAATTCAAGAAAATATCCTTGGGATAGGATTCTATAATAGAAGTGCATTTTCATATGATTTGTATAGCCACATGGTCCTGCAAAAAGTTGCACTCCTATTAACATGAGAGTGCCCATTTCTTTACAAACCTAAGTAAAGCTTGATGTATTTTCAAATGTTTTGCCAATTGTAAATATGAATGCAATGAGAACAAGGCTCATGTGCTATTTTATGTCTCCTATTGCTACCACTACTATTGAGGTTAACCTGTCAATTATACTACACTATAAACTTTTCAAACTCTTTTCACACACATAAATTAGAGTAATACTTTTCAGCATCTAGCACAGTGCCCTTTATGTACAAAGCTCATAAAATAATTGTATGATCATGGAATAATATGTATGGAGTGCCTTTTACATGCTACATGAGAGTCACATAAATCCAAAAGTCATTCCTTCACTAGGTGTATGTAATTTTTTAAAAAGTTACTGTAAGTTTTTGCTCTCCTGAGTTTTAAAATCTATCTTTAATCCTATTGTCTCTGCTCTACTCTTTATTTACTAATCATTTCATATTCCCTCACTAACATATGAGTTCTTGTTGCAATGGTTAGGTACAATTTAATAAACCGTGATTTTCTGAGAAATGCTTCAGCTTTTTTACAGAAATGGTTCTAGGACATTCTCTCCTAAAAGAGCTCTCATTCATTTTTTAAAAATCACTTTCTTTTTCTTCATGTGTATAAAGTCCCTTTGCTTATATTCCTAGTTTTGAATGCATTGTCTGCATTTTTCTCTTTCTCAAGCACAGCAAATCTGTTGTCAACTTCTGAGATGTAATTGCTTTCACAGTTGTTATTCAAAGTCCTTGTCAAAGTAGAGTGGTCTCCCTCACACTTTGAAATCACCAACCGTGAGGGGCACAGCCCTTCTGCAGTGCCCCTGATACTCTAGGTGCCCCCAGCAGCCTCCATGAACTCCTCCAGGCTCATCTGTTGCACTGTCTTGCCTTTTCCTCCATCCTCCACCAATATCTCATCCTTATGTGACTTCCTCTTGTCCCAGAAAAAGTTATAAAAACATTTCACAAAATAATAATAAGAACATTTTTACAATGTAAGATATCACTACAACAAATAAGAATTTTTGAAATTCTACCAAAATCCATTTCCTAGGTACCTAAAGTTTTTATTTAAAGATGAAGACAAATATCAAATTTCAGAATTGTATCCTGATATTGCAAACAATAAATGAACTGTTACTCATCTTTTCCTTAGTCAGTCTTTTAATTTTGGAAAGCGGAAAGTCTGCCATAATTCTCAGACTCTGGGCATCAAGAATATGACAGGTTTCCTCTAGTGAATACTGTGGTTTTCCCCACAGAGAACATATCTAGAGGATAATCATGCTTTTGTGAACCAGTCTTAAAATGGAAGAGGAAAACTATTTTAAATTATTTTCAAGTTTAGACTTTACTCTTTGACTGCTGTGGGTTTAAACGTTATTGTTCTCTGCCAGCCAAGAATCATATTCTGGTGCACACATTAAGTCACGCAGAGTTGTACTCCAGATTTTCACACACATAAATTCATTCAATCATCATCTCAACCCTGTGAGGAAAGTATTACTCTCCCATTTTACAGATGAGAAAATGAGGTTTAGAGAGGTAAAATAATTTGCCTGATCTAACAATCTAGAAATGTCACAGTTGGAATTTGAACCTAGCCTTATGAAACATTCTCCTTTCACACTAAATTTACCTCTGAAATAGTTTTGCCCCAGGCATAAGTGCCATCTTCAAGTCTGCCTCCATTTAGGTAAATCCATACTCGTTTTGCATTGGGCTGTTTATACAGGTTGCTCTGCTTGAATGCTATACATTTAGGTGCAATGAGAGAATTTCTCTTGGATTGCAGTTCTTGGACTTCAGAAAGGTGTGCCTGTTAAGAAAAGTAGAGTGCCATGGTTAGAGAACTGTCTGTTTTGTGTGTGTGTGTGTGTGTGTGTGTGTGTGTGTATGAAGGATATGATGAAAGACAGGAATATCCTATCATTGTACATCATGTTGAAAAAAATTTAGGAAATACATTACCATCTCCTATCACTGATTCTTCTGTAATTCCCCTTGCTTCAGTGAATCACTATAGGCAATAATAGCCATTAGAGTAGTACAATAAGGCACTTACTTTGGCAAAGTACTTAACTTTCATTTATAATTTGGAGAAATGAATAGAGATGTGTTTTTGGATTTGTGCATGGTGTTTCTCCTACTGAGTGATTTCTCTGCATCTAACAAATGAGTTTTTTTATTAGAATCACAACATCATTTCCTTTAACCAAGAAACGCTTAAGGGAATGTACATGACTGTTGTTTAAATCTTTACTCTCTCTTTTAAAATACAGCAACCACCCTTATACTCTGCCAGATCCCTGCCAGGCAGCTTTTCATCCTACTTCAAGCATGTCCTAGTTCAATGCTTTGCATTCATTCCCTGGTCAGTGATTTATCCTTCTTAGCTTGGCAAGAAGTCATATTTCTAGCAATGTCAATTTCTTTTTTTTTCTAGTGACCTTGACTTGGGCACACGCCTAAGATTTAGATTGAACACATTTCACGATTTGAGAAACCCCATTAAATAAGAACACATCATTTTGATGAAAAACTTCACAAAGCAAAAAGTTTTTCCCAGTCTCTATCCCCAGCCCTCTCTCAACAGCTGACCTTTCTTGTCTTGACTTTTTTATTTCTGGCAATCCTGACTGATTAATCAATTGGACTCAAACTGCTTTTTTAAATTCCTCACTTCTGAATGTCTCCATTGCAATTAGTATTTTGCTCCTTCCTCTTTTTACAGATTGAGACATACCCTTAGGAGTGATGAGCAATGAAGCCATAAGGCTCAACTTGACTACACTTATTATAATTACCTTTGTACATATCCACTGGGCCTTTTTCTCGTCTTTGCTAAGGTCATAATTTCTGGTCTCCATTCAAACAAAACAGACTTTCCTAGGAGCTGGCTGTCTCTTAGATAGCTACTTTCCAAATGCCAACTCAATGCTTGGCATATGCTTATGTGGTCATAACTGACCAGATGCTAAGAATAAATTAATGGCATAATGTAAAAAAAATTTAATACTGTAGTTTTAAAAGCTTATAAAAGAGGCTGAGCCTTTAATGTCTGGAGTCCTAAACAGCATACCTCTGTATGTCTTATGAGGTCCAGGAGTTTAATTTCCTCTTGAGTCTGCTCAGTCCAGCCTCCTTCCACTACCACCAGCTGCACAGGGCTTTTGTTGGGAACCATGGTGGCTGGCTGACATGCTGCTACCCGCCGCCCTGGGGAAAGAAGTCACTAGAAATGTTGTTTCTGATGATAGGCGTTCAGATTTCAAATAAATTGGTTTGGCTTTCTATGCATAAATCATTCCACTTGGGAGCAGAGGCTAAAATACTAAATATATCATAAAAGCGAAGATGCCTAAGGTAATAAGATCTAACAATGGCTCTTCATATGGGAGCTGGAGGCTTTAAATAGCCAGGATATGCATACTCACTGTACAGATAGAAAAGAAAGATAACATGCTGACTTCCACACTGGCCCCAGCCTCTCATCCACGATATGGTTCAGTGGTAATTTAGTCAAATAGAATCCATGACCTATATAGCCCATCATCTCTTCCAGTCATGGAACATATGTTTTGTTCTCTTCACTAATAATAAGCCTTTCCCCCACAATTAGCTTAGCAGCCTGGGGATTAAGTATTTCTAAAATAATATTAACCCAAGAGACAGGAGGCCTTTTTTTTCCTATCTAATAATACCCTGCGAGCACGATTAGTTTCTGACACCTCTGCTGTGTCCTTTGCGCTCTTAAGAAGCTGTAATAAGAGAAAATATTTATTAGAGTACTGTATTCTAAAGAATCACAGGCATAAGTTAATAAGTGTGGTGATTTGTATTTATATATTCTTTCAGCTAGATGACTTTAAATCATTATAAAAGAGGTTTAAAGGTCACACTTATTAAATTGTTTCCTTTTTCTGGGTTGAAGATATACTCAGCACTGAGTCTCAGACTCAGAGAAGTTGATCTCCCAACTTCTTAAGGTACAAATAATGTTTTCTCTGGTATATCCCTTCTAGAAATTGATGTTGAACACCAGCTATGAGTCAGGCATTGTGCTAGATGGTGCCAATCCAAACATTTAGGAGACCAAGCCCTTACCTCAAAGGCTTACACTCTGGAAAGGAAGCCAAATGTCAAGGAAATGATTACACCAATAATTGATTGTAAGTGTGTTGCACCCCTGAAGTAAAGGGTGTGTAAAAAATCATGTAACAGGCCTTTCTGACCTAGTCTGCTGTGTCAGAGAAGGCTTCTTTGAGAAAGTAACACTTAGATGGATAAAATAATAGAAATACTGAAATGAAGTCGAGTCCTAATTTTGTTGCCAGGGGACTCTTAAAATGCAGGTTTTCATACCCTGACTATGAACACAGCCCTCTGGAAATAACTCAGTATTTGTAGAGGATAAAGCATTGGTGCTTTTATAGCTCAAGTTTGTGAAAATAGATCCAGCAATAAAAATAGGTGGCAGCAATGACTTTTCAGGGAAATCAGAACTCTATGTACCTTATTATCATTCATATGTAATTTATGGATGTGAAGAAAACATAATTGAATCAACAGCCAATGAATAACAGTGACAATGCCATTAGCCAGCATGCTTTGGAGGAGAACATAGTGGCACCAGAAAAATACATAACACACATTTATGTTAAATATAGTTTTTAGCTGACTCTATTCATAATGTGCTGGTAGCATTAATTTAGGACAGATAAATTCTTATGGATAATATCTCAATAAATATTTTATTTGTAATGCATTTTGAACACTAAAATTTTGCTTAACTAAAGGCAGTTCTCTGATAGCTTATCATTTACACTGTTGAGAGCCAGGATTTGAACAAGAAACAGCAAAAAACATTATGCATTATTTGGTATTTGCCAACTTGTTTCTAATGATCTTAAGAAAATGAAAGGACTTGCCAGTATCTTTAGCCAGCATGTTTTGGAGATGTACAATGCTTTAAAAGGACATAATGTCATCACAAAAGGTGTGGGTTTGGGGAAAGGTTTTCACAGCCAACTATTATTTATGTAGGTAGGAATAATAAATAGAAACCCCAAAAATGCACTGAACAAATTGTTTTTTATTTTTGTTATATTTTCCATATTTTCTGTTTTATTTACATGAGATTGGGGGGGGGGAGAATCATGTGTGTGTGCTGTGTGCTAAGTCACTTCAGTCATGTCTGACTCTTTGTGACCCCATGGACCGTAGTCCACCAGACTCCTTTGTCCATGGGATTCTCCAGGCAAGAATGCTGGAGTTGGGGAAGTCAAATCTAACTATTAGAGCACATGAGTACTTTGCTGTTCTTTCTGACTCTAAGTCTCACCTGAATAGCTCTCTTCGGGCCTCTTCTTTATTGGGAGGGCCCATTGTGGTTCAGCACCATACATGCCTAGAAGGATTAGCCCACCTCACTTGGGATTTCAGTTGGCAGTCCCATTTAGCTCTCACACTAAATACAATGTTCCAGCATTGCCTTTATATGTAACAAAGGTGATATTTTGGCCTGATCTCCCAGCCCCCAGTTTTGTTTATCAGTTTCTAAGACCCTAAGTGGGAAAATGGACAGCCTTCTCAATATTTATTGAATATTTATTCTGCGTTAAGCATGTATAAATATTTGACATCTATAACTTAATCATAAAAGCTGTACAAAGTTATTACTAGTATTTGATTAATATTAGCAAAGATAATGCTTACAAATGAAATGTAAAATCAGCTTAGTACAGTATATGCTCACTGAACATTTGCTGCATTTACCAATGGCTAAAATAGTAAGATATAATCAATTTCATCACTATTCATATCTTCCAAACCTCCTCTTTCATCCAATACTCAAGAAGCTCACAATCCAACAGGGACTGCAGGTAACTGAATTTAAACTTGTTCTTATCAATTCTCATAATCCCAACAATTATTAATAGAAAAGACCATCCTCAGAATAGGTATTTTAATAAGACCTATTCTGAATTTACATTTAATAGCAGAAAATGTGACAGACAAGATTTATCTAAGAGAAACTACATTAATGGATTCCCCCATAATGGAAACCATCTGACCAAATAGACTGTTTTCAACAGTGATATTGTAGATGATGCCAACTGAATTTTAAAATGTCTTTTTAATGCTGAATTATAATAAAAGTTAAAGACATAATATAAAATCAGAATTCAATAAAAGCAGCTCTGCCAGGTACTATTTTTAACGTTACTTTCTATTGATTTAATTGGATAAAAATTTAAATAGAGCTTAGAAAACTCACTGGGGTAAGTGGTTGAAATTCCGGTTATTCTTTAATTAAATAATTCCACAAATACTCAGAGGACAAATAAGAAGGGTATAGAAAAATTTATAATGTAACATAGGAGAAACAGTCATATGATCCAGTATGTAATAAAATGATAAGGGCTATCAGATGGGAGGTTTAAGATATGATAAACCATACTATTCCTAACCTAGAATGTTAGGAAAGTAAGGGGAAAAGTAAATTATGAGAAGCAATCCAAAAGAGCAGGAGAGAGCTAAATTGTGTCAAAAGGAAACTAAACTGTATCAAAAGTTCAGAGTTAAGAAAGCATATAAGTCTGCTGCTGCTGCTAAGCCGCTTAAGTCATGTCTGACTCTGTGCGATCCCATAGACGGCAGCCCACCAAGCTCCCCTGTCCCTAAGGACTCTCCAGGCAAGAATACTGGAGTGGGTTGCCATTTCCTTCTCCAATGCTTGAAAGTGAAAAGTGAAAGTGAAGTCACTCAGTCGTGTCTGACTCTTTGTGACCCCATGGACTGCAGCCTACCATGCTCCTCGGTCCATGGGATTCTCCAGGCAAGAATACTGGAGTGGGGTGCCATTGCCTTCTCCACCTATAAGTCTGGGGGACTGAAAAAAAAAAAAACTCCACATGGGTGGAGTGGAATGAATAAGGGGATGAAGAAGTTTCCAGAGAACCAGATCGTGAAGGACAATATTAAGGGCTTTCACTTTTGCCATAAAGATAATGAGGTACTTTGAAGGGTTTTATGCCTGGAGTAGTGTAACTCCTTTGCCTTTCTGCATTATCACTCCAGGTCCAGAATGTCACCTTTATGCATAGGATGGATACTACTATCAAGATGGGAGGCAGGGAGAGCAGTTAGAAAGCTGGTGCAGTAACCTAAGGAATAGGCAATAATAGCTTGAACTTGGATAACGGTAGTAGGAATTAAGGCCAGCAGAACTCATTTGAAAATAACATATTCAAAACAATAAGACTTAAGGATATTTGCTTAAAGATAGTAAGAGAGGGAGATGCCAAGGATGACTCCCAGGTCCTTGGGCTGGAATACCTCAGTGGGTTGTGGCAATGTATACAGAAGAAATAAAGGAGGCATTGGTGTGATATATAATATGATATGAAATAAAACAGTGATATGATGGCTTCCCAGGTGCTTCAGTGGTAAATAATCCACCTGCCAATGCAGAAGATGCAGGTTCAATCCCTGGGTCAGGAAGATTCGTGGGAGAAGGAAATGGCAAGCCACTCAAGTATTCTTGCCGGGAAAATCCCATGGACAGAGGAGGCTGGCAGGCTACAGTCATAGGGTCACAAAAGAGTTGGACACAAGTTAATGACTAATCACAACAATAACACGGTCATCACATGGGGATATGACAACTTTAGTTTTCATAGACATGTTCATGGTACCTTCAAATGAAGATATCCAGAAGTTAGAGTGGTAGAGGCAAGCAGTAGAAATAGATGCTTCTCAATTAGATGCAGCAATTCTTTTGGTAAAAACTGAAAAACAGCCATTTCAACCCAGAGTGCACTTAAAATGAATTGTCTTATTTATTGAAGTGAGGTTCACATGTTTCTGACACCAGACAGTACAAACACTCAGGAGCTGAAATCCTGCTATGGCAATTACAGAGCCTGAAAGGGAGTCCTTCTCAGACTAAGTCCAGAATTGCACTTTCATCCTCAAAGAATCATTTAGTGCTTCAAGTACTGGGAACAATATAAGATCAGAAACTTAAGATTCTGTGACAAAAAGAATGAAAGAAGAAGACTAATAGTGTCAATTTATCACTTTGTCTCTGAATAACATATCTTACGCTGCATAAGAGAGAGCCCTTCTGAGATAAAGACACTAATCTTTGAAGAACTTAGATTCAGTCCTTACTCAGATTAATTTAGCAAAACTTCTTCCCAAGAAATACTCAAGAAATAACAGAAAGCTTTGTTAATGACTAATTCCAAAGTCCACAAAATGTCAGTTCAGGAACTGTTTCAAAATCAATAAGCTGGTTACAGGATCCACACATCCTCCAAATTTAAAAAATGCATCTATATAAATCATGTGATATTCATATTAATATAAAATTTACAAGTATAAAAGTCAGTACTGAAAAGATATATTATTAAGTTTTAGACTCGCTCAAGTGATTTTTGTAATATAAAATATTCAGTTAAACATCTGGTATCTAACGGTAGAAAAAAAACTACCAGAAAATTGAGACTACACTTAAACATTGTGATACTTGATATAGTTCTTACTGACCTTTTAACTGTCTCATTTTGTGTTTCATGACATCTAGATCAGCCAAAATTTTGTCCTTTTTAAGCCAGTTCTGTTTTTCTATTTTTTCTGCCTTCTTCAAAGCTAGAATAATAAAAATACATGATGTTTTATTTTGCATTCTTTTTATCAACAATAATTTATCATGCAAGCCAATAATTTATAAAAAGAAGTTTCTGCTTCAAGAAATAGATTCAATTAGAAATAAGTAATTAAAAGGTAAGGGTCATTAAAAGAAACCTCATTTGAAAGATGACAGGGCTTAAGGCATTTTTTTATGGAATGCAGGGGGAAAAGAAGAACAGTGCTGTTTTATTATATAGATTTACCATATGCAATAGCCATATTTCATTTTCTACTTCCACAAACTATTTGGAAGTGATGAAAGCCTGGCTTGGAACCATTCATTTTTTAAACATCCACCTACTGCCTAAAGGGTGCAATTCTTAAAAATGAAAATGTGCAGACAGGTCGTCTTCAGTGTGAATTAAACTCATTTGTTATTTTCTAACGTATACCATTATTCTCAGTCTTATAGACCAAGAATCTCTTTATCAACGAAATTAGACATTTTCTATGCAGAATACTCCATTCCAGTAAGAAAAAAATAGGCAATTGTGCAAATATAAGAGTACAGCTATCCTTGTGCACATGTTAATTGATGAACCGCCTGTTCTTTGCATAGATGCGATGTTATTAGGTTGACATTGTACACATTTAATTTATTTTCCTATGGTGACAAAAAATTTCTCTCTCCCTTCATGCACTTGCTTGAAAGAAAGCAAAAACAAAACACTGACCATTTGGAGACAAAAATGGTTCACCACAAGATACCCAGATGGCAATAGGATTTCTGAGGATGAGGGTGAGCAAAGATGGATCTATACCATCCAAACTATCAGATGTCACAGACTTTGGAGATGATTTGGTTTTCACTTTCATTCTTGAGTTTCCTGGGAAACAAATGATACATTTATCATTGTTCAATGAATAATGAATAAATTTGCTTGCTGAATCATTTGTTTTTTCAAAATATTTCATTCTTCATTAATGACTTGATTTAAGCAGGTAAACACCAAAACCAGATGCAAATACATAAATTTTGATCAGAAACTTCAATGCAAGTAAATAATTTAAACTAATTGTATTGTAAATACACATTTTAATTCCTTTCTTACACTGTATCTAGTTATGAAAAAATAAGAGATAGCTTACCCAAATATCTACTCTGAAGTAGGGTAAAGAGATAAAAAAGCAAGGAAAGGGAGAAAGGAGCATAGGAATTGACCGAAGCCAAAGATAAGGGGCTTTAGAGAATTCATCAATTAAATGATTAATAGTACCTATCTCATTCTTTTGTTGGGAAGATTTAAAAAAGGGAAGTGCTTAGAAAATATTAGTCTATTTAATTAGTTTATTTAATTGTGCAAGCATCCAAAAATTCTAGATAATATTTTTATTATCACCATGATACTAGACATGAATACCACATTGTTTTTCTTTGCTTGAGATAAAGCACTATTTGGGCTCTGAGCATCCCTGTGGCTAAAGCAAAGAGGAGAACACCATTTCAAGATATGAATGGCTGACAGAAAGAGATGAATTCCTGAAAATACACTTTTCCAGGTCCTGAGATCTGAGAGAAACACTTCAGGATCTTCATAAAGGGGTTATTTGTCATTCAGCTAATAGTATCCTTCTATACAAATTAACACAAGCCGAGAATTTACTATGTACTGGGCATTTCACTAAGACCTCTACCTACATTATCTCATACAATTCTAAAAATGATACTCTGAGGTAGGTTCATTTCTCTTCTGCACAATAACTGAGACTTCATCACATAGCCAGGTGGGGGCAGAATCAGAATTAGAATCCAGGCCATCTACCTCCAGAGCCGGTGTCCTTAACCATCACCTTTATATTAATAGTAAGCCTGATACTGAGTTTTTGATTGATGTCTGTTTCTTTTAACTTCCTCAATGCAAACTAATGGCATAACTCCAAGTCATGATTCAGTAAAGGAGACGGCCAGCTAATCTAATGCACCTGAATGATTCAAGGATAACCTTTAGAATATGAGGGGAAGGGATGGTCATACCCTTTTGGTAGACCTGCTCAAAATCACATTACTTCCAACCAGGTTTTAAATAAGAATTTGAAAGAAGAATGTTCGAAATTGTAAATCTTCCAGAACCTGGAGAACAGATGTTCCATGTGCCAAATAAAGGCAGAACTATATACTTTAGTGATCAGACAGGCATTAAATGTTCACATAGTTATTTCTTTAAAACACATTAGAAAACAAAACAAATAACATCATTATAAAATCATTAGAAAAAAACATTGGTCTCTGCCTCCAGTTCCTGGCACTGAACTCCCCAAATTCTCGCATTTTCCTAAGTGGTAGAGAGCACTAGTGTCAGCTTTTGTTCTAATTACTGACATAGAGCTCCAGACTTCTCTGGAGTTTCCCGGATGCTAGCAGTTTCTCTGGTTCTAATGAGATGAGTCCTGGTGGACTCCGGATGGGGGCTGGTCACCAGGAAGTCCAAGCCATGCTCAGAAACTTGGAAGTGTCAGCCCTATTCCCTGTTCTTCAGAGAGGGACAGAAAGTGGAGTTGATGATGAATCCTGCCTACATGGCTCATCGTTAGTTCCACTTCTAGTCCCTCTCAGAAGTCTCCATGAAAAACCCCAAAGTACAGGGTGCAGAGAGCTTCTGGCTTGGTGAGCTCATGGAGGTGTGTGGTAAGTGGAGTGTCAGAGAGAACACGGAGTCTTCCTTACCCTATGCTTCTCTTTCATCTGGATGTTTTATCTGTACCCTTTATCATATCCTTATAGAATAAATGGACAAACAGTAAGTAAATGGTTTCCTTGAATTCTGTGAGCTGCTCTAGAAAATTAAGTGAACCCGAGGAGGGTGTCATGGGAACTTCCAATTTATTGTCAATCAGTCAGAAGCACAGGTCTGGACATCTGAAATGGGTGAGCAGGGAGCAGTGTTGTGAGACTGCACCCTTAACCTGTGAGATCTGACCTTATCTCCAGGTAGATAGTGTCAGAATCGAGTTAAATTGTAGGACATGCTGCTAGTGTTTTACAGTTGGTTGGTGTGGGGAAAAAATTTCACATGTCTTATGTCTGATGAATGTGATAGTAGTATGAGAATAAAGAAGAGACACATAGGCGGAAGAGCGGGTTTTCCTTCCTTAATCCCACACACAATAATGATAACTAACATCATTAAATTGGTAGAGCATCAACCAAGCATTGATCTAAATGATGTATATTCATATGTATATGTATTCATAATCATATATACTCTTGGGAATATACATTCATATTTATGAGCACTGAATGAGTATATATATATATATATATATATATATATATTCACATGTCTATTAGTGTTCTCATTTTACAAATGAGAGGACTGAGGGACAGAGAGTACCCGTGATCATTCAGCTAGCAAGTGATAGGTAGGAGCGGAACCTTGACAGTCTTAGGTCCAAAACCCACATTCTTAACCTTGAAGCCATGCCTCTCAATACTACAATGGATGATAACTGCTGAATCACTGCTAGCAAGACTCTTGTTCATGTAGCAATTATTGTTGGGGATACAGGCCCTGCCTTCAAGTTGTACACAGTCTAACGAGACGCACAAAGACGTAAAAAGATAAGTATAACACATTGGTCTAGGAGCTGCACTATGGGGACATTTGCTGGTGCTTCTGGGAGTTTCTAGGAGCAGTGGAGATGGGCAGAGGCAGGCTAGAGGAGTCAGAGAACAGCAGGTGTAGAGAGGATACTTTCTCTTCTAATCGTGGGAAGAGATTTGCTCTGATCTAATCCAGCTTTCTTAAGTGGTGTTCAGCTGGTTTTGATTCTGAATTTAAGAACCAAACCACTTAACAGCAGATTCACGTTGTTGTATGGCAGAAACCAGTATGACACTGTAAAGCAATTATCCTCCAATTAAAAATAAATTTTTAAAAAAATTATAAAATAAAAAAAAGGAAAACAGAACCTGCTCATGTTGCACAAAGTAGCCAAACTGTCAAACATATTTTATAAACACCAGGAAATTTGTTTATTGTCTTGATTCTGAAACCAAATTTGCATTAAAAAATTTTGTTCTTAGTATTCTGCAAGGTAAAAATGATATGAAAATTTCATAAAAGAGTAGCTTCCTGTGATTTTTTTAGTTCTCAAAGGAGTGACTGAATGAAAGACGTACATATAACTTTCATATGACCAACATAAGTAGAATCAGCTAAATCCTGTAGCATGTAACCAACCTTTCATACTTTTAACAGGTATCTCTTTGGTTCCAACAGGGTCTGCCTCTTCCTTTGGTTCCTCAGAATCTCTCTGAATAAAAGATTCATCCATAGCCCATAAAACCAGATTGCGCAAGGAACTTATGGTGGTTCCATCTTTGGTATATATTTTGGAGGCTGCTCTGGCCAGACCAAGTTGTTCTGTACATTCTGTAAGCAGCTAAAAACACGGACTATAAGGAACTGAGAAGAAACAGTGGTAGAACTGGGGATAATCAGGCAGAGTGTGTTATTTTTAGAATTCTGAGAAAATTCTTTAATTTGAGAAAATAGAAAGCAATAACTACCAACTTGATCTTTGATTAGAGATGATTTTTGATATTAGATTGTCCTATGTAATCTCACAAATTAGTCCAGTCCAGCTGTGAAAATTCTTAGCTCCAAAAATTGAATGCAGCAGCTGATGTGTGTTAATACATTTTATCATCAGAAGTATTTATTTCCTAAGAAATGTTAACCTAGAAATTGACTTTCAACCATGT
The DNA here is from genome assembly GCF_001704415.2 of Capra hircus. Classification (NCBI taxonomy): domain Eukaryota; kingdom Metazoa; phylum Chordata; class Mammalia; order Artiodactyla; family Bovidae; genus Capra; species Capra hircus. The sequence continues at coordinate 21,191,454 of NC_030822.1, read as the reverse complement.
TGCTTTATAGTGAATAAAATTATTCCAACACTTCAGATGAGCTGCTTTAAAATAAATGAGTTCTTGACTTTCAAACCAAGAACTGACATATTATTACTTCCATTTGGCAGATGGGAAATTGGGCTGAAAGGTTAACATTTTTCCCCAAGACCACAAAAGCTAGGGTCCCAGGGTGGATTTTGGAGCTGGTGACTTTTGTCCTTTGCCTAGACCATTGAGCAACAATATTTTCATTTAAAAAATCTCTTCAGACTCAATCAAAGGGGTGAGTGAATAATTGTGTGTATGTGTGTGTGTGTGTGTGTGTGTGTGTGTGTGTGTATGTGTTAATACTTGCAAAGAAATCTCCAGGGTAACTCCCCATCATATTTAACATTGCATATAAAATACATTGATAAAGGTATTGGCCAGAACCTACAGACATAAGACCATTACCAAGCAACTGAAGGACAAAGCTGGGTTTGGACCCCAGGAATGCTCCGTCCTCCCCAGGACCGTGGGGAACGGCCTCTAAGACAGAAGCCACATATCCCCTCCTAGCACAACTCCTGCGTCTCCAATCTGAAAATGACCCTGTCACCAAGCAAGTGCTCAGCTTCTCCAGATGATAAATGAGGTGGGATCTCAAAATATTCAGATGACGTACAACTTGAAGTGGGAAAGGAAAGGAAGGAAGAAAAAACTTTCTGTCTGTCACAAGAGTGAAGAAATTCTGGTAGCTTTGCCTTCCCCTTGCCTTTTTTTTACCCTTCTTTGCTCTGGAGCCAATCTGAAAACTGTATTCTGTTTTCTCATTTTTCTAAGTCTATAGCCAAAGAAATACAATCAAAAAGAACATCTTTAAGAAAACAGGGATCTTGATCTCATCAGCTTAAATGGGTAAAACTGGTCTAGGATATTTGTCACTCAATCCCGCTGCTTTTTTTTTTCTTGTCAGAAGAATCACCATTATCATTGCCTCTAAGGATGGGAGAAACATTTAAGTGATAGCCACTTACCATGGGGAATGTTCCAGCCACAATTAACTTTCCATTTCGATATCCATCTCCATTTTTGTATGCAATTATTTTCACTGCCTTCTGGTTCGTAACTGCCATGCCACAATGAGATACAACTTGCGTGCAGGTCTTCATCCGTAAAGATAATAGATGCTCTTCATAATAACTCAAAGTGTTTTCAGCCTCACGAGAAGATAAATCAGTCTGATTTTTTTTTTAAAGAAAAACAACCATAGATTGACTCAAACTTTTTTCCTTTTTAGTGTTATGTTGTTATACTTTAGCCTTTTAATTTGTGTTTGTACATGTATGCAGCATCTAAATTTTGAAATGCTCACTTCATATGATCATATATCATATAGGTATTTGATGCTGTAGTCAGAAGGACATTAGGTCCAAACTTCTTGGTTCTCCTCCCAGCCCTGTCACTGAGCCTCTAGGTGACTTTGGGACTCTGGCTTGTGTTTCTGGCCTTCTCCTGTTTTCTACTTTGCCTTGGAGAAGAAGGATGCTAGGGCCAGAGAGAGCCTGGGGATGAAGCAATGGACAGCAGGACAAAAGGTATTCTCTGAATCTTTAACTTTAGGATGATGTCATCCTAGGGTGGCAGATATAGATGTATGGGGAGGGGAATGAGCGTAGCCTTAACCACGTGGCAATCAGGGTGGTAAACACCACACTTCACCTTCCCTATTCATCCTTAGTCAAGAAGCTGGCCTGAGGGAAAAGCTGTGTCTGAGATGGTGTAACACTGGGGATTCTTTTCAATCAGCTCACCCACCCCCCACCTCCTTTACACCACCCCATTATCACCTCAGCAAAGCCAAATGCCTGCAGGCTTTCCCGGAGGACTGACTCCCCTTCTCCTTCAGAGTTACTGAGGTTTCAGTTGGTGTCTCTTATAACTGTGTCAGGTTTAGGGCAGAGAGGACGGCGATCTGGGAACAAGTTGGGCCAGCCTGAAGAGCAGACCAGGTGGAAGGTTCCTACCCATAAAGAACTGCTCCTTTTTATATAGGTGTGTAAGTTTCTCTTTAGTTCTACTTGCTTCTAAACTTGAAAGAAAGGATTTTTTTAAAGGTGTCATTAAAAATTTTTTTTGATATATCATTTTATTTTAATTAGCTAAAAAGAAGAAGAAGAAAAAAACCCCAAGATTGATGGCATTGAAAGAGAAGAAAGCATACATGGATAACTGATATGGAGACCAGAATGAAATACACATAAAAAAGCTACTACAAGAATCATTTTGATTAAGGACTGTATAATGTTGTTGTAAACTAGTGAGGTTTTGAAAATACTGTGAAAATATAGATTTTAAACAAGGCTCCAGAATGAAGAAGAAAGAAAAGAACTAGAAAAGAACTCACATTCATAAATACTTCAGAGGGATAGGTCTTGATAAGGGAAGCATGTTTTGTGTTTTTTTTTTAACTCTTTAAAAAAAACGTTTATTAATGCCAAATTGTCACTTTTAGTATCATGTTCTAAGACTTTGCCTTTGAGTTTTTTGTAGAAAATTTTACTTGTTGGTTTACAGTGTGGTGTTACTTTCTGCTCTACAGCAAAGTGAATCAGCCAGATGTAGACCTATATTCCCTCTGTTTTGTAATTCCTTCCTATTTTGGTCACCACAGAGCACTGAGTTCCCTGTGCTATTTAGGAGGTTTTCATTATTTATCTATTTTATACATAGCAGTGCATATAGATCAATCCCAATCTCCCAACTGAATGGTGCCACTTTAAATTAAGGAAACAGCAAAGCAGTAGAGACTTTTTTCCTCCATGATGTGATTAGTATCAGACACAAATGCACGAATTCAGGCATCCAACCTGAAGAGCCATTAACAACAGCACATCAAATGAGCCCTAAAATGTTCTATTATAGCATAAAAGGAGTTTACTCCATGGATGGAGGCAAAAAGCTGCTCCACCAAGTAAAGATTTGTAGTTACCTTCTCATCTAAAAGCAACACGGAGAGTAGTGCAAGGTGTCAGTAGATGATTAAAGCCTCAGAAGTGCCCAATTAACTTCAGAGTGTGTATCGAACTATTAACAGACAATGTATTTTAAGTGACGACGGGGAAAAGGAAATCAATGCAGGTGGAATGGTAAAGGGGCATCAGTAAAAGATGAATTAGATGAATTAGATGAGTGGAGATGAACTTGAGTGCAAGGCAAATAACGAATGCATCAAAGTTTCCAGACTCATGCCACACATGTATCAGCAGAGCTCAGATCATTACACACCTTGGCCACATCAATGACCTTGAAAGGCCCACGTGAGAAGGGCTTCTGGGTCTCGGAGGCCGAGGCACACAGGAATGGGAGCCCTGGAAGCAGCTGTTCCAGTCCCTTCTCTGCTCTCACAGATTGTCCACATGCCAAACAGAGCATCGCTTTCTTCTTTCCACTGGGTGATAGGTAATAATATCCCTGGAAAAGGATAAAGATGTTTTGATTTGGATGCATCTAAATTATGACAGCATTTTGTAGAATATTTTGCCATACAAATAAAGCACTGTTATAATCTCCAAATGCTAAATTTGAAATCACAACACGAGCACATTATTTCACTCCCTAATTATTATATTTTTTAAAACCACATTATTTCCAAACACTGTTGATTGAAAAAGCCTGGAGGCAATGACAGTTCAATATAGATGAGTATAATTATATTCAGAATCAGAGTTTCTTGGAGGAATGGTCCATTCCACATTTGGGACAGGATATACAGCAAGTCCTGTACATATGAACCTTCCAGTTGTGAACATTCAAAGGTATGAACGTGTTGCTGTATGCCAGCTGTTGTACCGTACTACTGTACTTTTCAAGGTACTGAACTGTAAGATTAAAAATGTTTCCTTTATTTTTTGTGTTTGTTTTTTATGTGTTATTTGTGTAAAAAGTATTATAAATCTGTTACAGTATAAGAATATATAGCTGATTGTGTAGGCTAACTTTGTTGGACTTATGAACAAATTGGGCTTATGAATGTGCTCTTGAAACAGAACTCACTCGTATGTAGGGGACTTACTGTATCCTAGGTCTCTTGTAGTATCCAGAAAAATAGAAGCCATCTCAAAGTAAAGGTATTATGTCAAAAAAGACACAGGAGCCACCATGATAAACATTCCACTGGCTCAAAGTGGGGCAATTTGGGGGCAAAATAAAATGATAACTGAAAAGCTTCAAATATGTTTGAATATGTAAAATCCCATGAGTTCATAATGATGTTAAAAATATAAGTAAAAAAAAGGCAATAAACAAATAAAAATAAAACCACTTCTTATTGGAGTCCATTGGAAGAAAATGCACCAATTTACAACTCTGAAATCAGCCTTTAGAAAGTACAGAAGATTATTTGCAAAGACGGCCATAATATAACCATCCTATTCTTGTATGTCCTTTTGAAATGTCATTTTGCTGCTCCTCCAATCAAGAAATAGTTTCTTTCTCCTTTCCTCTTTCTTTGAATCTGGGCAAGGTCACATGACTTGCTTTGGGTAATGTAGCATTAGCAAATGTGATGCAGGCGGATGCATAAGGAGCGCTGGCACACTGGAGCTTGTTTTCTTTTGGCTGCATTTGGAAGCCTGAGCCCACAATGTGAGCTCACTTGAGCTAGCCTACTTAAGAAGTCTTGAGGAGGGAATTCCCTGGCAGTCCAGTGGTTAGGACACTGCACTCTCACTGTCGAGGGCCCAGGTTTAATTCCTGAATGGGGAACAAAAGAAGCATTGAAGAGAACCAAGGCCCCCCAGCTGACAGCCTGTCAAACACCAGTCATGTAATTTGACCATTCAGATACCCTAGAACTGCCAAACTATTGGTATACGACCAAATAACTATAGTCAAATTAGTGACAGTGCAGAAAGACCAGCAGACCTGCCCAGTAAAATCCAGCCCAAATTGTTGACTCAGGGTATAAAATAGTTAAGTCACTAACATTTTAGGTGATTTGCTATACTATTCTAATAGGTAAGTTATATAGAACAAATATTTATCCTACCATCCTTTACAAACCATAATTCTAGGCAGTCAAATACCTAGCTGAAGAGGTAAAGTTCTTCCTTACATGAAAAATTTAGCTAATATATGTTGGGAAAAGTAATAGAATTAAACAAAATTGACCCTTTTGAAACTTCTAATGAAAATATTGATTTAGGCAATGATCACAGAAAGGCAACACTAAATGAAAAGTCACTGGGAATTGTTCTTTGATGTGAGATTAGGTTGTAATCACCTGAACCCGTGGATAACCGTTACCATTAAAAATGGAAAATCCACACCGTGTCCCTGCATAAGTGATAAATATGAAACACACAGTAAAATCTTTGAAGATTCATGGCCAAAAAAGAGCTGAATATAAATATAATTAAACTGCAGTGTTAAATCTCTCTTACAGGAGTTATGGGAGCCAGAGAAACAGGTTAAAGGATGTCACAGGAAGTGAACAGACAAATCCAAACAAGAGGAGGTCTTCTATAGGATGGATTCTGCGACCAGTAGCACATAGGGATTGTTTGAATCCTGACTCCAACTAACCATAAGAAGAATGTTTAGGAGAAACTGGGAAATTTCATTATTAACAGGGCATTAATCCCAGGGACGGAGGAGCCTGGTGGGCTGCCGTCTATGGGGTCGCACAGAGTCGGACACAACTGAAGCGACTTAGCAGCAGTAGCAGCAGCAAGAGGTCAAAAAACTTTTTAAAAATGAAACTGAAAGTCATTCAGTCATGTCCAACTCTGCAATCCCATGGACTGTAGCCTGCCAGGCTCCTCTGTCCACGGAATTCTCCAGGCCAGAATACTGGAGTGGGTAGCCTTTCCCTTCTCCAGGGGATCTTCCCAACCCAGGGAGCTAACCCAAGTCTCCCACACTGAAGGTGGATTCTTTACCATCTGAGCCCAGGGAAACCCTGGAGGCCAAAAAAGGTATCATTAATTTTGTTAGATGTGACAATGGCATAATGATTATAATTTAAGAAAATGTTCAAATTTTATAAGTGCAAGATCAAGTATTAGGAGAAATGATATCATGTCTAGGATTTGTAAACATTGCAAAACATTGATAATAGTTGAATTTGGATGATAGGTACATGAGAAGTCATTGAATTAGTCTGTCTACTTTGAAATATGTATGAATATTTTAAAATTCACTCTCTAATTTGCTTTGTTCCTCACAAGGCTAGGACTTCTCTGGTGGCTCAAACTGTAAAGAATCTGCCTGCAGTGCAGGAGACCTGCGTTCAGTCCCTGGTTTGGGAAGATTCCCTGGAGGAGGGCATGGCAACCCACTCCAGTGTTCTTGCCTGGAGAATCCCCATGGACAGAGGAACTGGGGTACAATCCATGGGGTTGCAAAGAGTTGGACATGACTAAGTGACTAAGCACGTCACAAGGCTAAAAGTTAAGTACAGCCAGAGTTAATAGCATCATTCTCAATTTACAGATGATAAAACAAAAGCTCACAGAGGGGTTTTTAATTCAAGGATACCCAAGTAGTATGCTGCAGAGCTGAAACATAAAGCTGTGACTTCTGACTCCAAGCTTTTGGCTTTGTCATATTTGTCTACTCTATTTAAATACTGAACATTACCTTAATTCAAAGCCAACATTTAGGTGATACTTTTGAAGATACAGTTCTTAAGTTCCACTATGAATTTCTCTACATGCACATCTGATTTCCATTTTCCTACAAATTACTTGGGGGCAGAAAATTAACATATTTCCTTTCAGATGGAATTCAATGAATACTCACACAGAATAATTTGTACAGAAAAACATGAACTTCATGATAAATCATGCGCCAATGATATTCCTTATTACACTAAAGAAGCCCATTGAAAGCATCCAGAAAATGTATTTTCAATCATTAAGACATCAATTCCCATGACTGTGGGGCTGCTGACTATTTTTATGTTACCCAAATTATTTTACTTTGGCAATGGTGCATATACACAATGTAAATTGAATTTTTGGTTAATTCATTCAAGCTTACTACAGACTTTAAACTGCTGCTGGAAAGGAAAAATGAAATATGTGGGGGTAGCTCCAAAGGATAGTCTGTGTCTACAGGATGCAAACGGAATTTAAAAGTTGAGCAAGTCAACAGCTGGCTCTGTACACAGAATACCAAGCAAGTGGTTTGCCTGATATTTTTCCTCTATAAAATCTCCATGACTTATTGAAATGACTAATTTGACCTGTTCATGTGACCTTATACAAACATGGCCTACGACATGGGGCTTGTTTGGTCAATAATGACTGGAAGAAACACAAGCTGGAATCAAGATTGCCGGGAGAAATATCAATAACCTCAGATATGCAGATGACACCACCCTTATGGCAGAAAGTGAAGAGGAACTAAAAAGCCTCTTGATGAAAGTAAAAGTAGAGAGTGAAAAAGTTGGCTTAAAGCTCAACATTCAGAAAACAAAGATCATGGCATCCGGTCCCATCACTTCATGGCAAATAGATGGGGAAACAGCAGAAACAGTGTCAGACTTTATTTTTTGGGGCTCCAAAATCACTGCAGATGGTGACTGCAGCCATGAAATTAAAAGATGCTTACTCCTTGGAAGAAAAGTTATGACCAACCTAGATGGCATATTCAAAAGCAGAGACATTACTTTGCGGAATAAGGTCCGTCTAGTCAAGGCTATGGTTCTCCCAGTGGTCATGTATGGATGTGAGAGTTGGACTGTGAAGAAGGCTGAGCACCGAAGAATTGATGCTTTTGAACTGTGGTGTTGGAGAACTCTTGAGAGTCCCTTGGACTGCAAGGAGGTCCAACCAGTCCATTCTGAAGGAGATCAGCCCTGGGATTTCTTTGGAAGGAATGATGCTAAAGCTGAAACTCCAGTACTCTGGCCACCTCATAAGAAGAGTTGACTCATTGGAAAAGACTCTGATGCTGGGAGGGATCGGGGGTAGGAGGAGAAGGGGACGACCGAGGATGAGATGGCTGGCTGGCATCACTGACTTGATGGACGTGAATCTGAGTGAACTCCGGGAGTTGGTGATGGACAGGGAGGCCTGGCTTGCTGCAATTCATGAGGTCGCAGAGTCAGACACGACTGAGTGACTGAACTGAACTGAACTGATATATATAATAGCTACTGTGAATAAATGATTCAGTTTCTTTATCAATCTTAATTTAAATAATTTATTGATATTATTGCCAACATCTGCTGGATCATCGAAAAAGCAAGAGAGTTCCAGAAAAACATCTACTTCTGCTTTATTTTCTATGCCAAAGCCTTTGTGTGGATCACAATAAACTGTGAACAATTCTGAAAGAGATGGGAATACCAGACCACCTCACCTGCCTCTTGAGAAACCTGTATGCAGGTCAGGAAGCAACAGTTAGAACTGGACATGGAACAACAGACTGGTTCCAATAGGAAAAGGAATACGTCAAGGCTGTATATTGTCACCCTGCTTCTTTAACTTCTATGCAGAGTACATCATGAGAAATGCTGGACTGGAAGAAGCACAAGCTGGAATCAAGATTGCCGGGAGAAATATCAATAACCTCAGATATGCAGATGACACCACCCTTATGGCAGAAAATGAAGAACTAAAGATCCTCTTGATGAAAGTGAAAGAGGAGAGTGACAAGCTGGCTTAAAGCTCAACATTCAGAAAACAAAGATCATGGCATCCGGTCCCATCACTTCATGGCAAATAGATGGGGAAACAGTGGAAACAGTGTCAGACTTTATTTCGGGGGGCTTCAAAATCACTCCAGATGGTGATTGCAGCCATGAAATTAAAAGACGCTTACTCCTTGGAAGGAAAGTTATGACCAACCTCGACAGCATGTTAAAAAGCAGAGACATTACTTTGCCAACAAAGGTCCGTCTAGTCAAGGCTATGGTTTTTCCAGTGGTCATGTATGGATGTGAGAGTTGGACTATAAAGAAAGCTGAGCGCAGAAGAATTGATGCTTTTGAACTGTGGTGTTGGAGAAGACTCTTGAGAGTCCCTTGGACTGCAAGGAGGTCTAAAGGAGATCAGTCCTGGGTGTTCATTGGAAGGACTGATGTTGAAGCTGAAGCTCCAATACTTTGGACACCTCATGCAAAGAGCTAACTCATTTGAAAAGACCCTGATGCTGGGAAGGATTGAGGGCAGGAGGAGAAGGGGCCAACAGAGGATGAGATGGTTGGATGGCATCACCAACTCAATGGACATGGGTTTGGGTAGACTCCGGCAGTTGGTGATGGACTGGAAGCCTGGCATGCTGTGGTTCACGGGGTCGCAAAGAGTCAGACATGACTGAATGACTGAACTGATACTGATTGATATTATTAATATTTATTATTTATGTTATTTATTATTTAAATGATATCATCTATGTAAAAATAAAGTTGCATCAGTATATAATATACAGTAGCTTTCTAGCATATAATAGTTACTTCATTTTAATTTTCTTTTTCTAAACTGGCCAAGCAAACATGGTCTAGCAAGGAAGCTCTTACTCTAAATCTAAACTGGAATTCAAGGGGGAGACTATGAACTCCCTGAATTCTCATACAAAAAGTTTTTGTTTACACATGTGCATTTTTGGGAAAAGAACATCCATAATTTCACAAGACTTTCAATGAGGTCTGTATCTCTGAAAAGGTTAAAAACTAACTACTTATTTGGAGGCTTTGGGCAGAGGGTAGGTTTCCCCAGACCTAAGAGAGATAAACCTTTCTTTTTTTTGAGAATCCCAGACTTGATATATTACTGTACTTTTCAAATTAACCACATTAATTCTATCAGATAGGTTATTACTTAACTATTAGGAAAGGAGAGTTCTCATCTTTTAGAAGAAATGTTGAAAATTGGAAGGTTTTATCCTTATCTAACAAATAAGAACTCTATCATACCTATAATATACCTAAACTTAATAATAAAACCATAATACAATCAGATATTCAGGTAGTATTCAAATTTCTACGATTTTCTCACTTTCTTACAATTTATTTGAAACAATCAAAATAAGGTCAATACATTATGATTAGTTAAATATCTAAGTCTCTTTGAACCCTTATGACCCTCATTTCTCTTTTTTCTTTTATTGTAATTACTCATTGCATATTTCCTCCAATTAGATTTTGGGGCACAAGAATGCTTCATAAGTGGTACAATGCATTTCTATCAAGGGGCAACTGTTACGACTCTTTTTGTAGTGTTAGTAGCTAATGATGGTCACTGCCTATATCCATTAATGTATTAAAGTTCACAACATAATGATATTCTGATTTTCTCATACTTTATTCATTTATTATCTGGGATATTTCTATGAAGTGAAGATTCTCCTTGTCAACTATATTGTTATCCTGAGGTATGGTTCATAAAGAAAGAAAAAAAAGAGCTTGATTCTTCATTTACTGGTTTTAAAAGTAATGGATTCATTTCTTAGCATCATCTAATTGTGACCACTTGAGCTGTTGCTGTTGCTTAATGTCAGCATGAACATATCTAATGTATGTCAATCCGATGCATTCAGTAGTCATATTGATGCTTACACTGTCTTATCTTTGGAGCCTTTTCAAGTTGACTCAATTTTTTTTTAACATGACATCAGCACTCTTTGCCTGCATGTTAGCTAACAGCTATGAGATCACAGACAAAGGAGAAAAAGTCAGAGGGGGTTAGCTTAGTGGAAACCAGAGACATGCAAAATGGTATGATACGTTTAACATCTCTTATTCAGGAGAGCCAGAGAACGATGAGCGAAGAAGCAGCAGGCAAGTTTAGCGACTTTTGAGGAGCAGAGTAAAGAGGGTCTTGCAGGGTCTTGTAACATGTATTATGAGATTTCAATATTTTGTAGGCCAGTGGTTATCAACCAAAGCAAGGTGCTTTGACCCACAAATATCTCAGACATCTATAAAACATGGTACAATTCCTTAATAGTAAAAACTAAAGTACCAAACTTTAGAAATTATTTAAAACTTAGAGTACACCATACTTAGCCCTACGCTTGGTATAATGTAATATAAAGTCACTTACAATCACTGGCATTTTTAAAACTTTTAATTTTGTATTGGAGTATAGCCAATTAGCAATGTTGTGATAGTTTCAGGAGGACAGCAAAGAGACTCAGCCATACATACACATCTATCCTTTCTCTCCCAAACTCCCCTCCCATCCAGGCTGCCACATAACATTGAGCAGAGCTCCCTCTGGTACACAGTAGGCCCTTGTTGGTTATCCATCTTAAATACAGCACTGTGGACCCCTCACCCCAAACTCCCTAACTATCCCTTTTCCCCATTCTTGGCATTTTAACATGCTTTCTGGAGTGGAGTGGTATTGAGTGTGACAAGCACACCTATGGAGTGAAGTGGGAGCCATTATCCTCCTTCATGCACGTTCTAGTGAGTGATGATGAACCGAAGTCAATGATGGTGAAGGGAGTCAGTGAAACAATATAAGTCGAGGGTAACATCAACATTCCTTCTTTCTTGACCAGAATCAGAGTCTGATTTCATTCACAAGTCAGTGTTTAATTTGTGTGAACTTAAGGTTTTCTGGGGAAAGAAGTTTCTTTCTTTATTAAACTAATCCATCCCTCCCTCCTCTTTTTTGTAGGAGGATGAACCACTTACTGGCTGATCAACCTTTTCTTCTCTAGTCACAGAAGATGTACAAACACCAGCATAGTTTGCAGCTGTGATCTCTTTATCCAGTGAAGTGCTATGAAAGGCCATAAAAGCTTTCGTACTTTTCATGTAATTCCACTTTTGATTAGAAGCCCCATTGTTATGTGGGTTGTATTTCTGAAAAAAAAAGGAGAGAGAAAAATATGGAGTCAAGTAGAAGAATTTATGATTTGTGTATAGCAATCCTAGTCTTCATTGCATAAATTCAGAAAATACAGACAATTACTCAAAACTCTACTATGTAGTGATAACTACTCTTGATATTGGATGATTATATTTCATATATACTTGCACTCTGATTTATAAAAAACAAATGGAATCAGAAAATACACAAAATTTGATAACTGCAGTAGTTTTTTTGGGTTTTTTTAAAGTATACATATTTTATTTGATCTTAGGGTATTTTACTTTACCAGTATTCAGCAGTTAAACATGTAGATTGTTTCTCAAATTTTCTTTACTATAAGCAAAAGAGCAACCAACAATCATAAGATAAATCTTTGTGTAAATCCATAACACTTTGAGAACAAACTCTTGAAGAAGAATTGCTAATAAAGGAACAGGATCATTAAAAAATTATGATGTATAATATAAAGCTTTATCATATCAAAATTTTTTCTAGAAAGGTTATTCTAGTTTACACTTCAATCAGTATTATATAAAATGGTCTCTTCACACTCTTGCCAAAGCATTGAAAATTTAATAAATGAAAAATAGTACCTCGTTGATATTTTAATTTACAGTTCACTGACTACCAAGAAGGTTTTTTTAAAAATATGAGTATACTATATTTTCAGGTGGGTAAAGAACCCACCTGAATTGTGGGAGAGGCATGAGACAAGGGTTCAATCCTTGGGTCAGGAAGATGCCCTGGAGAAGGGACTAGAAGCCCACTGCAGTATTCTTGCCTGGAGAATCCCACTGACAGAGAAGCCTGGTAGGCTACAGTCCACAGGGTCGCAACGAGTAGGACGTGACTGATGCGACTGAGCATGCACACACACTCTATTTTATGTATTAGAAACAGCATACTTATCCTGATTATAAAACTTGGTTTGAGCATAAGTTAAAAAATGAGTAGTTTCAATTTTAGGGAATTTAAACCAGTAGATTAGTTCTAACCAAACATATCATGACACTTCAAGGAACTTTATAATGAATAATACTTAACTTTACCTAAGAGAGATTGATAGTGAAGAGGAAAATAAATGAGTCTTAAGAATTGATTTAATAGGTCAGACAATACAGCATCCCTCAGAGGTATGCAAAACAAAGACTATATTTCAAGGAACAGGGAAAGGGTTTAGTAACATTAACCTAACAGGCGTCATTTTTATTATTTTACATGAACATTGATATATTCTTACAAACTGCTTCAAGAAATAAAAATGAAACAGCAAGTAAAGAAAAAACTCTTGAAAGGTAATACAAATTACCTTGAGATCAAACTCATTTCTTATAAAAATGAGAACCTTAGGGGAAAACCTCCATATCTATAATTTTATGAAACTGATTAAGGTACTAAATTGCATCTGCATGAGGTTTTACCTCACTGTCGTTCACGCCAAAGAGGCACCTTTCAGGGGAAAATGTGATGTTATACATACAGTATCTCACAGAATAAAATTTTAGACCCCCATAGACTGTAAGCTGCCAGGCTCTTCTGCCCATGGAATTTTCCAGGCAAGAATACTGGAGTGAGCTGCCATTTCCTCCTCTAGGGGATCTTCCTGACCCAGGAATCGAACCCGTGTCTCTTGCATCTCCTGCATCCGCAGGCAGATTCTTTACCATTTTCAAGCAGATTCCTGAAGCCCTATCATCAAGATAGACAATTTAATTAACCTTTCGTATTTGTTCAGATATTTTACCACTTGAGTTACAGGGAAGTTATTATTAACAATGTGAAAGTCGCTCAGTCGTGTCCAACTCTTTGTGACCCCATGTACTATACAGTCCATGGAATTCTCCAGGCCAGAATATTGGAGTGGGTAGAAGATCCCCTTCTCCAAGGGATCTTCCCAATCCAGAGACCGAATCTGCCTGCGATGCAGGAGACCAGGTTTCAATCCCTGGGTTGGGAAGGTCCTCTGGAGAAGGGAATGCCAATCCACTTCAGTATTCTTGCCTGGAGAATTCCATGGACAGAAAAGCCTGGCAGGCTGTAGTTTGTGGGGTCACAAAGAGTCAGACATGACTGACTGACTTATACACACATATTTGTTCAGATTGCTGTATCTCAGTTTTGGATTCAGGACCTGCAAAACAAGTTGCCTCACTGCAATTAAAAAATGGCATAAAACAAATTCTATTTGGAGACAATATATTCTGTCCAACAAAAACATGGCAAATACTGTGGAGGACACAGAAAGTAAATGCAGAGAAGGGACACTCCTAAACTTTCTCTCCTCCTGTGTATCAGTCGTCTGTGATTCTTTGCAAACCCATGGACTGTAGCCCACCAGGCTCCTCTGCCCGTGGAACTATCCAGGCAAGAATACTGGAGTGGGTTGCCATCTCCTCCTCCAGGGGATCTTCCCGACCCAGGGATTGAACCTGCCTCTCCTGTGTCTCCTACATTGGCAGGCAGATTCTTTATCATTAACACCACCTGGGAAGCCCACCTACCAAGGAAAAATTACATGCCCATCTAGGAGTGTCTTTGGTAAGTAAGGGTGACAGACAAACATGGGAGAAAAAATCAACTCCATAGGTCTTTACCCAAAATACAAATGAAGCTAGCCTTCTCTGGACTCTAAAAATTGCTTGGCTGCTCTAAATATTTGCAAAATGTTGAAAGTGTATTTCAAATGGGTCTCTTAGTAGAATTAACATTGATGAGCTCACATCCTCGGGAAGACTTCTCTGACCATGGTCTTTACTGCCAGTTGCCAGGTGAGAGGGAACTGGCTTATGTTTCCAAATCATTGAACTTAAAATATGTGCCTCTAACAGGCTTCCCAGGTTGCACAGTGGTAAAGAATCCACTTGCCAGTGCAGGGGTTACAAGAAACGCAGGTTTGATCCCTAGGTGGGGAAGATCCTGTGGAGTAGGAAATGGCAACCCACTCCAGTATTTTTTCCTGGAAAATTCCAAGGACAGAGGAGCCTGGTGGGCTACAATCTATGGAGTCACAAAAAGTTGGACACGACTGAACACACACACACAACAGCCATTCGCCTGACTGCACCCACTTCTGAGACACTATGAATGCTTTGGGGATAATCTCTCATGCTTGCCATTGGATTTGATTTGAGTAACTTGCATAGCTCCTGACATGCAGCAAGCCCACAGTCACCATCTGTTGGATTAAACTAAATTAAGGGCTACATAAACATGTTCAATTTGAAATCTAGGCGGATTATTGTAAATATTTTAACAATGGCATTCACGATGGGTTTCTATGACCTATCTTTCTCCCAACAAGGAAGCAAGGAGCTTTCCTTAAATTTAACCAAATAAAGGGTTGTAATTACTCTCTTAGCCTTTGTATATCTTACCTGAGCAATAACCGGGTAGCCACAGACTTCATCTCTAGCCTTGGTCATAGACACTGCCAGCACAAGATCTGGGTTACTCACCAGGTGAAAAGTCCTTGGGAAAACAGGATTAGGCACATTACATTACAGAGTAGCGTTACCAGTTTAGAGCGCCCCCTGTGCTACTTATCTGTGCATTGCTTCTTAGCGCCATAGAGTCTCTGTGATAATGGATGTGAATCTTCTAGGCATTTCTCCCTACCATGAGCAGGAAATTAAGCTTTCTTGGTGGAGAGTGCTGGAAGAATATGGAAGGAGAAAGGGGCTCTCCTGTTCTTTCTGGCCGTTGCCTGGGGTCAGTGTCTGAAGTGAAGTGAAGTAGCTCAGTCGTGTCCAACTCTTTGCGACCACCGTGCCTACCAGGCTCCTCCGTCCATGGAATTTTCCAGGCAAGAGTACTGGAGTGGATTGCCATTTCCTTCTCCAGGGATCTTCCCGACCCAGGGACTGAACCCGGGTCTCACGCATTGCCGGCAGACGCTTTACCGTCTGAGCCACCAGGGATCAGTGTTTGGGAGTGGGGATACCCAGGGATGCTCTGCCAAACCAGGTGCCCAGATGACATGGTCCCTTAAACCCTCACAGCCCCGGCCTGGTGATCATCCGCTTGTGGCCCTCTCGACATGGACACCACGAGCTCCAGGCCTTCTGCTGCACCAGCAACCCCATATCCTCTGCGTTGCCATGTGTCCAGCAACAGCTGTAGCCCACGTATGTTTCAGAGGGTTGCTTCCTTCTTACCCAGCAGCCACAGACCCGATCTGACCAGACAAACTGGCCGGTTTCTCTGCCATCCAGTGCACAGCACCCATGCTGCGTTCTGAACTCCAGGCTGGGGATGGATCCAGTTCCAAGTTTGTCCTCAACTCTCTCACCCCCAGAGTCCCATACAGAGGGATTTTTAAAAAATCTGATAGTCATTTATCACAGTTTAATAATTCTTTATGTTAAAGAATCCTGTATAAATTTTCTCTCTCTAGACTGTACCCAGACACTCTCCTCATCTGTTTTGCTGTTGAAGAGGTAATGCAGCAGAGAGATTAAGAACATGGATTCTGGAGCCACAATGCCTGAATTTAAATCTTGAATATACCTCAAGATTTGCTCAACAACATTGTGTCTCAGTTTCCTCATCTGTAAAATCAGATAATGGAGCATACCTCACAGGGCTCTCATCTTGGGAATATAATGGGTTAATGCATAGAAAATGCATTGAATATTGTCTGGCTCATGGAACTTAATATGAGCTACTATTATTGATGACTGATTTTTTTATAGCCTTCCCTCAAATTCTTCTTTTCTACATGAGTATTTCCTAAAAGTCCAAGATTTATGTTGAATATTTTCAAGTTATATTGGCGTTAAAAATAAAGCCTCCTTGACTGAAAAAACAGACAAAATTATAGAGCTACCCCCCCAATTCTTTTCCTTATGTCACTTAAAAGCAAAAATAAACCAAACATTCAAGGATATTGTCTGCATAGCAAAAGTCTGCTCTTTATGTCTGTCAACATAGTTGCATTACAGACCAGCAGTGGCATTCCTGCTGTGGAAAGTATAGCTAGTCCTGAGTATAAAATTTAATGATGTGGAAGTGGAAGAAAGGGGGAGAAAGTGGGGGTGGAGAAGATCTGTTGTAAAAATATAGTATTTTTACTTTCAAGACTTAAAAGGTGCTAGATATCTAAATCTCTGAACATAAAACATTCTCATTGTAAAGCATATGACCGACTCACATTGTTGTACAGCAAAAACCAGCACAACCTTGCAAAGCAATTATATTCCAATGAAAACATTTTTTAATAAAACAGATGAGATAGGAAATACCCCAAACTTAAAAAAAAAACCAGAATTTGAAACATCGTTTATATTCCTACAAGACTATCACTATTAAACATACAAAGTGTTTCTTCCTTCTATTCTTAGTTAATGAAGTGTTATTTTAAATCCAAAGTGGGTATTTGATTTTATTTGATTTTATCAAATACCTTTTTAGCATTTATCAAGTCTGTGCACGGTCCGAGTGCTGCTGTTCAATATTGTTCATCTCCGTAGCCTCAGCATGTGGCCTAGCTTGCATCTTGCATTTTCATTGGCACTCAGTAGTAGTCAAATGAATGAATGGTTCTATATTTCCTGCAACTACTTATTGAGGTGGTACCTAGATGAGTTACCTAGCTTTCTCTGTTTCTGCTGCCTAGAACAGACGTTACCACTTGTGTGTATCAGTTCCATGCTCAGCCATGTCAGTGTTGATTTTTTTCTTTCTTCTTTTTGGACAATAGAACGTCACTTGCTCATAGCAGGGGTGCTTACATTCTGCAGGAACTCTGAGCTTATGGATGTCTACATAAAACTCACTATATGCCAAACAACAGTGTGAGAAATTTGTGTCCCAGCAACATCCAGCATAAGGTACAGCCTCTTCTACTAACCAATGGCACAAGTTTGTGCAAACCAACTCAGCCCCTTGAGCTTCAGTTTCCCTAGCTTTAGAACAAGTGAGGAGGATTTTCATCCCTGAGTGTTTTTTCATATTTCCCTTTAGAGACCAAATGACTCACTCAGATTGTGCCAGGGTTGAAAATGGAAGAGAGATACCAGATTATCTCTAAAGTTGACCTGGCATTTTTTTCTGTGTGGCTGGAAACCAAGTAAATGTGTCTCTGGCAATTTCCTCCCTCCTGTTGGTGCCCCTTTACTCATTTCTTGCTGACTGTCCTGGACCATGTGGTCTTCCAGCTAGGCCTTGTTCTCACAGTCATAATTTCCCTTAAGAGGTTTTGCTGATAATTGCTTAAGACGTCAGATTTCCTAGTTGTTTTCTATTTTAAATAGGCCACAATGAAAAAGCAATTCAAGACCCAAAGGACCGAATGAAAGGTAGAAAATTCTAGGCACGGAGATAGCACTTGGTGCCTCCCACCATGCTGGCAAACTACCGGGCCAGTGCTCTATTGGTACAAATTCTGATTGGGCTGTTGCCTCAAAAAGTGCTAATTTACTGCCTGGGAAAAATATGGGTGATCAAAAGACTATGGTTCACATAAGTGGGATTTTCTATAAGTTTTGCTACATACTGTAACCCAGGGTTCTCGAGGCCTCACCAGCTTATCAGAACAAATGGGTTTCAATAACTAATTACAGGGAAAAAAGCAAAAGCAAAATGACAAGGCAAAATGTAGAAGAAAGTTCAGAATTTCTGTCACTATACAGACACATTTTCGCCATGGGACATTTATTCCTCTGAATCAAGCCCATACCTAATCAGCAAGACTTCTGCAAAACCTCTCCTGCCCACGTGCTTAGATGGTGACCCACATGTTCATGAGCAAACCCGGTCCCAACACTGCTCCCCATCGTGGCTCCACTTCTTCTCTCTAGACTCCGCAGTTTCCAACCAGGGATCAATCGATACTGCCATCTCCCTCCAATTGTTCCTCTCTTCTACAGTTTGACATGGGGAGGCCTCAATATGACAGTGTTGCGGAGTGTTCTGGAAAGTGGAAGGAAATTGGAAGACACCATCCCCTTTTGTATTACACGTGGTTAGATTTTTCAAAGCAGTGATGGAGTGCATAGAGTTATAGGCAAGCTTCCCCTTGTTTTTACTTAAACAGCCTGTCCTTCCCCTCTTCCTGATTTCCCAACAGCACTCAGAATGGAAACAAAAACCAGTACAGACACTGAACGAGACTGAGCAGGACTCAGAACTTGTCCCCTCTTTTGATGACCAAGTGTTTTTTAATGAAACATCAAGTGTGGCTTGGGGTCACTTCTCTCATCTCCCATGCCTGACAGCTCCAGTTCTTCCGCCATGCTCAAATTCCAATTCTTAGGCTCAAGGAGTATGACTACTATAATACAGAAAGCCAAGGCAGTAAGATGCAGCTCTAAATTCCAGAAAAGTAGAGATGGGTAGCACTAGCCTCATGAGCAAGAATTTTTATCTGTTTAGTTCTTTGCTGAAAGTGCCAGCACCTAAAACACTGCCCTTGATAATCCTTTGCAGCTAAATGAATGAATTCTGGTCCCATACAGAAAACTATTCACAGGGACAAAAGCCTGCTTCTTAGCTCCCCCGTCGCAAAGACAGCTTAGCTAGGATGAATGGGGCGAAAGAACACACTCACCAGGTCTGTCTACATGTTGGCTTTTCAGCCGTCTCTAAAACAAGGCCACATGTGTTCCCTGCTGGCGGCTCTGAATCTCAGACCAGGGAGCAGAGGAAGGCTAGTTCCTTTCCGGTCCATGCTGGCCCCTCTGCTGCCGCCTGCTGAAGCGTATACAGTCTCTCTAGAAGCAGCGGTCCCCTAAGCCTTCTGCATCAGACACCCTTCAGAATCCAACAAAAACCACAGCTGTTTCCCAGGAAAAAGAAAAAGTATTGCACAGATATACAAACACATTTTCTGTATGTAGTATTTCAAGAGAATGAAGAGGGCCCTGGAGCCCCCACGATATAACACGAATGATAGACTTGGAAGCAAATCATCTAAAAACCAAGGAGTTGTTCTCTCTCTTGCTAAAGAAATGTTCAAGTATGCACAAAACCAGAGAGAAATGTAAAAGAAACCACCACAGACTCAACAGTTATCAACATTCTGCTATTCCTGTTTCATCCACTGCCCCTTGCCCACTTTAAAAATTTTTGCTTTGCTAGAATATTCTAAAACAAATCTGAGCTTTCAGGTTTATCTGTAAATACTACAATGTACATCCAAGTGATCAGGACTTTTTTCTAAAGAACATAACCACTAAACTATTATGACACCCTACAAAATTAAAGCCTTCTTTAATATCACGTGCTACCCAGACTGTTTTAAATTTCTTCTGATTGTCTAGGAAATAACCTTTCCGACAGTGGTAAGCTTCAAGCTAGATCCATACAAGGGCCAGTCATGGCACTTGGTTGATATATTTGATTAGAGCAAGAATTCAGTTCAATTTCACTGTGTGAGTAGAAGCCACATCAGTCAGTTATCTGATGGAAGTGGTGGAAGGGAGGGAGGGCATGCATGTGAGGAGGTACAGGAGACTCTGTTAATGAAAAGTACCTCACAGTTTTTAAAATAGGACTTTTTAGAATTCTTACTTGATTTTATGATGTTTTCAAATCATAAAATCAATTAGACAAGCACCTAGTTTTCTCTTGACCTTGGCTCATTAAAACTATGAACCCAATAGGTTAGGCTTCACGTTCCTTATCTGAATCCAGAGTGGATGGGTTGCATGTAGACTACTGAGCACTTACATTTGATTTCACTTTTTCTTCCTTGAGTAGGTTAAGAAAAAAATCATTGGCTACATTAAAAAGAAAATCCAAAGTCCTCAAATATACCCCTGCCTGCTCTGTGGGGACCATGCTGGATCTCTTTGGCTCGCATTCACCTCTTGATATATTAACGCCCAAATATGATGGGTTTACCTGCTGTCTTCCTTGCGCATCCAGCGTTGATGACTATCATCTGCTTTTTTCTCCACCAAAACCACCTCCACGCCTGAGCGCAGGTTGGGGCCTCGCACCCCCAAGACTAGATGAGGAGCAGCGTAGCTTATAATTTGCCCATCTCTGTATTCAAACTGCTGGTGGCAAAGTTTCTGCAATTTGCTCTGTTTTGGAGAATGGCTGAGATAAAGAAAATCCCATTAGTGGCAGAAAAATGTCCTGTGTTCTGATGTGCTGCAGATTGCAAGTTCTGTTGGCGAGAGACCTGCCGTGAACCAAATTCACTTGTAATGGGGAACATTATCATCAGGAGAGCAGCGAAGCCATTTGCTTTGCATTGTCAAGCTGATGTAAAAAGTAGAATTCTGAGTTTATTTTGTAATAGGAATATATGTTTATCCAAGAGAATATGAGAAATTCATCAGCAAAGAAAAAAAAATCATTTTAGATCATTTAAAGAGAAAAAGAAGTAGGAGGCAGAACAGGGCAAATAGAAATCAAAACAGAGAGAAACAGAGGAGTTCTGTACGAATGATGATCATTTCTATCCTCTGTCTACAGAATCCCTGGCAAATAGAATCCCATTCTCCAAGCTTTTTTCATCTTCCCTAACCCTCATAGAATATTATAAACCAAAATGATGATATGCTAACAAGTTAAAAGAATGTCTTACTTAAATATCTCTTAAGGCATTAGACAGACTTAATAAATCTATCAAACATAACAATGCATTAGCAATTAATTTATAAATGTCTATTAAGTCCCTACTTTGTGCATGGACCAATGCTAAGCACTGAAGTGCTGAAACTTAAATTTATGTAAATTGCTGTAATGTTAAGTAAATACACAAAGATTATGGAATAATAAAAAGTACTATAGATTTCTGTCATTTCACTGGACACTGACCAGAGAAAAAAATAAAATTAAAAGGCAAGAAATTGCATTTTACTAATTTCTTAAAGACATTGGGGGATTTTACACGCTTATTCATAAGTTCATTCACATACTCATTTCACTAAAATACAGGCTCTGTCCTAAGTTCTCAGGAGGCAAAGATGGGGGGGCTTACCTTTTAAAAGAAAACACACAAGTGAACAAGAAATTACACTATGCAGCTAAAGCGAGAAGGTACTTCCCACCTGTACCTGTAAATACTTCAGTCAAAATCACAGTAAACACAGAAATGTGGGTGTGGTGTAGACAGCGACTAACAGCGACTAAGTCTTCAGGAATAAAGTGAGTGACCCCAAGACCAGGTATAAATATTTAACAGGAACCTTACAATTTTTTACCTGTATTTCTTCTCCGGTTCCATGTTTTCAAAGAGCTCGTCTTCCATTTTCTTTGGAAGACTGTCAGTCTCATCAAAGTTATGAGAAGGTTCCTGCCAGGCATACCTGAGAAGTGTGTGACAAGCCTTCATTCTGAGATGGGCTCTTGCATGTGAATCTCTATCAAGGTTGAGAAGTAAACAGAGGTCTGAGAATTCTGATTTATACTCACAGGATGTTCTCTGAGGTGCAGTCTGATTGTATCCCAAAGGATGTTAGAGGATCTGGAAATCATATTTCCATAATGGTTCCTAACATTGCAAAGTCACATCCTACTAACACACAATTTAGAATTTTAATACAAAACTACCAATAAAATTTCTCAATCACATAATGAACAGCATTCATCTTTGTCATATTTACTCAGGAAAAAATGGGGCCATATGTATTATATTTCAAAAATAAGATTAGGACTACTCCATAGTTTTAGAAATTCTTAACAAACAGGTAACGAGACTCTTGCCTACTCCATAAATGTAGCATAATTCTGTCTGAAACAGACAGCCTAAATTACTAGGTTTCATAAAATTTACTCAGTAGGCAATGTTAAGGAATCTTAATTAACTTTTCCTCTCAGTAGAAAAATCTAGAGAGACTCAAATAGCACCAGCACAAACATGCCAGGTTTTGATAGAGAATAATATACAAAAACACTTAAATAGTCATAGTCTGAATAACTGAGTAGGCCTCCTGGCTTCTTATTTAGATGAAATCGTGAACAGACACATAGCCACCATGCAGATGTGACTGTATCAAGTTCCCAGGCACAGTTCAGGGTAGAGTTGCTTGCGTGGGATCATGATACAATCCGAGGACCGCTCTGCTGAAGGCAGGATACATTTACAGGCAAAGCAGCTTGCATACTTCAGTACTCTAAATGTGCATAAGTGTAAACAAATTCTCTGGGGGAAGTTGTGGTCACCAAGGTGCTTGTGGTAATTTGATGTAACTGCAAGCAGTATCAAAGTACCCAAGTCTCCAGGGACAAGTCCTGCTTTAGAAGAGCAGGCCATACACTTTTCAAATGTAGCAAAAGTATTACATGTGGATATGAAATCGGTGGGTAACAACTGCCTCATTCAGAACTTCAGCAGAAACAGCTTAAGTAGAACTATCTCATTAACAATTAAAGAGAAATAGTGCCATCTTGTGTTGAAAATAGAAATTGCAGCTTTCCCACCAACTTGATCTGTTTGATGAAAATAGACCAACAACAAAAATAAAGTCAGTTTTAACACAGTCAGCAAGGTGTAAACAAGATTTTCCCTCCAAGTTGAGATGTTTTATCTTCTAACTTGGGCAGTCTGTATGCTCTTCAGCTTCCAAGCAAATGAAGTACAGTACAGTCAATTTTAGAACAGCCATTAAAACAGACACCTAAACAAACATCTTGCTTTATTGATTCATTTATGTCCGCTAGTTAGAACCGGACATGGAACAACAGACTGGTTCCAAATCGAGAAAGGAGTATGCCAAGGCTGTACATTGTCACCCTGCTTATTTAACTTATATGCAGAGTACATCATGTGAAATGCCAGGCTGGATGAAGCACAAGCTGGATTCAAGATTGCTGGGAGAAATATCAATAACCTCAGATATGCAGAGGACATCACCCTTATGGCAGAAAGTGAAGAAGAACTAAAGAGCCTCTTAATCAAAGTGAAAAAGGAGAGTGAAAAAGTCTCATGGAGCTTACATTCTAGTGGGAAGAAGAGAGATAATAGACAAATAAATGAATAAATAAGCAATTTAAGTGTTACGGGTAGAATAAAACAGGAAATTGTGATAGAAATTGGGTAGGGTGGGGTAGGACCTACTTTAGCAATGGAGTCAGAGAAGGCTCCTCTGAGAAATGATTCTAGAGTTGGGACTTGGACAATGGGAAGGAGCCAGCCATGTGAAGACCTGAGGGGAGAACACTCGAGAACAAGTGGAAAGGCTCCAAGGCAAGAACATACATGGCTCATTGAGGAACAGAAAGAAACTAGTGTGACAGGCATATACTAAGTGAAGGGAAAGGTCATACATTAAGGCTTAGGAAGTGACCAGGGCCTGGATACAAGGCCCTGAGGAAATGAGAAAATTCCTTTCAAACTCCAGGCTCCGAAGGCCTTTTCTTCCACAAAGCATCAATGCAGAGGTTAGTGCCCTCAGAGTTTCTTTTCCATTTTGTTTCTTATCATTCTTATCAGAAATCTTTTTACCAAACTGAACTATCAAAAGTGTTCCTTCCAGATTTATGTTCTAGCCTCTTGCTTTACAGATGTCCCTCCTTAAATTATTCCTTCTCTTTTTTAAATATGTGAAAATCTCCATACAAATGTATGTAAGAAAGTCTAGGGAAATTTTGTGTTTGCTTAAAATAAGATGAAAGGGGTTCGAGTGATCAGAAATGGTTCAAAGAACAAGTGAAAGTTAGCCTGGAAAAGAGACAACCCAAATTAATGACACTGAGTTCCAAATACTTCAAACAGGTGAACCCATAGAACAGAGACACTCTAAATCATTATTTCAACATTAAAATGGGCTGCCTTGTGAAATAGTGATCTCCCTATCAACTAGGAGTACTCATGAAGAGACGTACAATGTACAGGACATTCCTACATCATTTTTTTTTTTAACCTGAGGTATAACATATAACACTATCTTAGTTTCAGGTGTGCAACATAATGATTTGATATTTGTATATATTGTGAAATGATCGCCACAAATACATGTAGTTAACATCCATTCCTGCTGATAGTTACAAACTGTTTTTCTTGTAATAACTTTAAGATCTGCTCCCTTAATGACTTTCAAATACACAGTGCAATATTACTAGGTATAGTTACGATGCTTCTGCATTGCGTTTGTCGAATGGACTCAACCACTTTTAGATCAAGGATTCCAGGCCTTGATGAAATCTATGAATCAGAACAAGAATCTTTGCTCTCAAAGATATCACTTTTTTTTTCTTATTTTCTGTTTACTTTTCCAAAGTACAGTATAATAACTCAGAGGCTAGATGATACATTCTTTAGAAGAGCAACAAGAGGGGATGTTAGGAAAGTTTGTGGCCCATTCCCTAATGACTGAGCAAGATATCATATAAGTCAAATCACTCTCTCGGTGAAAGGCTTTCCTTTCTGGTGCCTTTTTAGTGTCAGGATGTAGGACCAGATGAATTACCCACTAAAATGAGGAAGTTTGATTACTGACATAAAAGTTAATATTCTTATACATGAGGATAGAAACAATCTCTTAAAATAATGGGTAACGATGATGTATGAATTAATTCTCAATCACTACAATGGTAATTGACCAGCTATTTCTGGTTTCATAATTTGGAAACTCATTCGATGATTCCTTCATTTATTCAGTAAATGATGACAAAAGTCAGTTTCCCTGGTCTTCGCAGAACACATGTGACAGTTTCTGCCCTCAAGGAATTCCCAAGTTGGTAGGTGTTGGTGACGGAGAGGATAAGGATCTGATAAGTACATTGCTAGCACAATCATTGTCATGATTGATTTCAATGATAAAGAATCCTTCCACCAATGAGGATGGGGCAAATCAAGGTGCCTCAGTTGGAGAGAAATGAGTATGTGGTCAGGCCTACAGCAGTGCGTCAGTGGAGTAGGCAATGTTTAGCTGACAGCTTGCAGCTGCTGAGCTGAAGCGTGGAGTTCACATGGTGGAAAGAAAACGAATGGGGAGGAGATGGGCATGTGGGCACGAATGAGGGTTACCACAGGCCTGGAAGAGGGTCAGAAGGGCTTGGAATTGCAGACTAAACATTATTTTCTGTGTGCAGTAGGTAGCCATTGAAGAACTGTATAAAAAGGATTGTGCTTTAGAAAGATGATTGTCCACAGATGAAACTTCAAGGTGAATTGGAAGGAGGAGATTATGGAGATAGAAACCAACCAGAAAGCTATTCCAGCAATCCAGGATGGTAACTTACATTAACATACATTCAGCTGGAATCTCCAGTAAGGAAGAAACACGATTGTTCCTAAAGTCCATGCTGATGGAAACAAAACATGATGAACTCCTCAAATAAATATCCCCAGTTCTAAGATTCTAGTCTTTTAAAAAATAGTAGCATCAAAGGCTTTTTCTGCATCTATTGAGATTATCATATGGTTTTTGTCTTTCAATTTGTTAATATGGTGTATCACACTGATTGATTTGTGTATATTGAAGAATCCTTGCATCCCTGGAATAAACACAACTTGATCATGGTGTATGAGCTTTTTGATATGTTGCTGAATTTAAAATTTTGTTGAGGATTTTTGCATCTATGTTCATCAGTGATACTGCCTGTAGTTTTCTTTTTCTGTGTTGTCTTTGTCTGGTTTTGGTATCAGGGTGATGATGGCCGCATAAAATGGGTTTGGAAGTGTTCCTTCCTCTGGAATTTTTTGAAACAGTTTTAGAAGGATAGGCATTATCTCTTCTCTAATGTTTGATAGCACTCTCTCATGAAGCCATCTGGTCCTGGGCTTTTGTTTTTTGGGAGATTTTTTATCACAGCTTCAATTTCAGTGCTTGTAATTGGGTTGTTCATAATTTCAGCACTGCTTCATTATTAAAAATCTTCAAAAAATGGGCATAGAAGGAACCTACCTCAACTTGATAAAGGCCATACATGATATGCCTACAGCAAACATTATTCTCAATAGTGAAAAACTGAAAGCATTCCCCCTAAGATCAAGAACAAGACAAGGGTGCCCACTTTCCCCACTATTATTCAACATAGTTCTGGAAATCCTAGTTACAGCAATCAGAGAAGAAAAAGACATAAAAGTAATCCAGATTGGAAAAGAAGAAATAAAGCTCTATTTGCAGATGACATGATACTGTACATAGAAAACCCTACAGATAGTATCGAAAATTACTAGAGCTAATCAATGATTTAGCAAAGTTGAAGGATACAAAATGAATACACAGAAATCATTTGCATCTCTATATACTAACAATGAAAAATCAGAAAGAGAAATTAAGGACTCAATCCCATTCACTGTTGCAACAAAAAGAATTAAATATCTAGGAATAAACTTACCTAAGGAGACAAAAGAACTGTACACAGAAAAGTATAAGACACTGATGAAAGAAATCAAAGATGACATAAACAGATGGAGAGATATTCCATGTTCCTGGGTAGGAAGAATTAATATTGTGAAAATGACTATATTACCAAACACAATCTACAGATTCAATGTGATCCCTATCAAATTATCAATGACATTTTTCACAGAACTAGGACAAAAAATTTCACAATTCATATGGAAACACAAAAGACCATGAATAGCCAAAGCAGTCCTGAGAAAGAAGAATGGAGCTGGAGGAATCAACCTTTCTGACTTCAGATTATACTACAAAGCTACAGTTATCAAGACAGTATGGTACTGGCACAAAAACAGAAACAGACCAATGGAACAAGACAGAAAGCCCAGAAATAAACCCATGCTCCCTTTGGGTACCTTATATTTGACAAAGGAGGCAAGAATATACAATGGGGCAAAGACAGCCTCTTCAATAAATGGTGTGGGAAAACCAGACAGCTACATGTAAAAGAATGAAATTAGAACACTTCCTAATACCATACACAAAGATTAACTCAAAATGAATTAAAGACCTAAACATAAGACCAGAAACTATAAAACTCTTAGAGGAAAACATACACAGAACACTTGGTGACATAAATCAAAGAAAGATCCTTTATGACCCACCTCCTAGAGTAATGGAAATAAAAACAAAAGTAAACAAGTGGGACTTGATTAAACTAAAAAGATTTGCACAGCAAAGGAAACTATAAGCAAGGTGAAAAGACAACCCTCAGAATGGGAGAAAATAATAGCATATGAAACAACTGACAAAGGATTAATTTCCAAAATATACAAGCAGCTCATACAACTCAATACCAGAAAAACAAACAACCCAATCAAAAAGTGGGAAAAAGACCTAAAAAGATATTTCTCCAAAGACAACATAGAGATGGCTAACAGACACATGAATAGATGCTCAACATGGCTCATTATTAGAGAAATGGAAACCAAAACAACAATCAGATATCACCTCATACCAGTCAGAATGGCCATCATCAAAAAGTTTGCAAACAATAAATGCTGCAGGGGGTGTGGAGAAAAGGGAATGTTCTTGCACTGTTGGTGGGAATGTAAATTGATGCAGTTACTATGGAAGACAGTATGGAGATTCCTTAAAATACGAGGAATAAAGCCACCATATGACCCAGCAATCCCACTCCTAAGCATATACCCTGTAGAAACCAAAATTGAAAAAGACACATGTATCCCATTGTTCATTGCAGCACCATTTACAATAGCTAGAACATGGAAGCAACTTAGATGTCCATCAACGGATGAATGGATAAAGAAGTTTGGTACATATACACAATGGAATATTACTCAGCCATAAAAAGGAACGCCTTTGAGTCAGTTCTAATGAGGTGGATGAACCTAGAACTTATGAAGTAAGTCAGAAAGAGAAAGAGAAATATTGTATTCTAACGCATATATATGGAATCTAGAAAAATGGTACTGAAGAATTTCCGTACAGGGCAGCAGTGGAGAAACAGACATAGAGAACAGACTTATGGATATGGGGAGAGGGGAGGAGAGGGTAAGATGTATGGAGAGAGTAACATGGAAACTTACATTACCACAGATAAAATAGATAGCCAATGGGAATTTTTTATATTACCACATGTAAAATAAATAGCCAATGGGAATTTGCTGTATGGCTAAGAAACTCAAATAGGGGCTCTGTATCAACGTAGAGGGGTGGGATTGGAGAGAGATGGGAGGGAGATTCAAAAGAGAGGGGTTATATGTATACCCATGGTGGATTCATGTGGAAGTTTGACATAAAACAACAAAATTCTATAAAGCAATTATCCCTCAATAAAAAATATATTCAAAAAAATAGTAGCATCATAACAGAATTATTGGATATAGATCATTGTGATGGTTGAAAACTGAAGCTCCAGCTCTATCCTTTTGCCAGGAAACTAATTAAATACCAGCTCTTCAAATGCCATTAGTTTCACAAACTTGACGTGGGTTCCCTGCATGGGCTCTGCACTGTTACCGAGCTAATGAGCTAAGTTCAAATAGGAATAGGTAGCTTTTCTGGCCACACTGATTACTTACAGAATTTCACTGGAAGCATTTTCTGATGTTAAAGCATTTTTTTGCATTTGCTTTTCCTCTGGTTCTATAATTTGCTTCTCTTTTCCAAAAATTGGTTTCCTCACAGCAAGCTTGGCTCCAGACACAATGTCACTTTGGACTTCTAAAACAAGAGCTAAACAAAAATGCACAAATTGCAAGGACATATTAGTTATGATCTCAGAGCTTTAGGATTTTGAAAACACGTGTTAAAATAAAAATGCAGAAACTTTCCAGCTGTTGTGTCTAAGAGAATACATTCTAAGTGTAATTGATAGCTGCTCTTTAAACTAATAAATTGAATTTCACTTAATTTAATTTTTGTAGATTCTTTCCTTTCAAGATATTTTCAGTCAAAAGTGCTAAAAATAGGTCTTTCCAAAAATGAGCTAGCTATTGTAAATTGTAACTATTCAAATGGGTTACATTATCTAGACATATGCCTTTAGATCATTCTCTGGGATCCCAGACACCTCAGTGAAAGTTCCCAATGCCTTGAGAGACACATGAAAGTGTAATATATGGTGTTCAATATATGCAATAAGATACTATATTAAATTTTATTAATGAATGTTCTCTTTTTCCTTTCTATGTTTAGGATCTTTGTCCTGGTCCTGGGGTATCCTTCAGGGAAGATGGAAGACCATGAGGAAATGAGCAACATTACAAGAGGAAAGCATAAGTACAAATTCAGTTTTGACATTCAAGCACAAGACTATGGCCACGCAGGTCAGGATGACACTGTCATGATTTGGGATTTTTTTTTTTTCTAAAGGCCTTTAGCTCCCATTTAACTCATCAGAGTTTTAATCTCAGAGTTGAGCTGGAGGAACCCTGACGTTTCTGGACCTGAGGGAATCTGTGGTGGAACACAGACAAAGGTGGACAACCAGCCCTGGGTGTCAGGATTGCCTCCCATAGGCGTCTGAGCTAGGTGAGGAAACACCGACGACACCGCCCATTGTTCAGGACACGGTGATGAGTTGCCTCTTGAGCTCTCCTCACCCTTTCAATCTACGTGAAGCTGAATCTGGTTTCTGGGATGTGCAGCCATGACCCAGGATTTACTGACAGCCACGCGGGGGAGCTTTGCAGAAGTGGCTGCCAGCCAGGGGTTGAGAGGTTTTGTGGCAAGGTTTGCAGAGACAGCTACCCAGCCACAACCAACCTGCAGAGAGCATAGGAGAGGTGGAGCCAGGTAGGAAGCACTACCCCATCCAAAGCATTGTCTGGGCCAGAAGAATGGCACTGTCACCCACCCATGGACTTCAGCCAGCAGGGCCCAGAAAGCAAGAGGATCTGCACCCCCAAGTTCCTTCCTTCCATCCTAGAGAAGAACTAAAGTGAGAGTCTGGAGACTGGGACAACTGAAAGCCTTCCCTAAAGGGCCGATTTAATTAAATGGATGGGACAAATGTAAACCCAACAGTACATTTAAAGTTTTCCTTGTTGGGGGTGTACCTGGGGTTCACAAAGAAGGCCCAATTTGTTAAAGACAAAATAAAGTATGCCTTCTTTGCACATTCAAAGTACAGTGTGAATTAAAACTGCAACTCTTAAATATAAAAATTAGCCTAACACTAAATAGTAAGATGCAGGGGTGAAATATAATCTGTATAAACAAGCAAATTTCTTTCTAAAAAGCCATATCATTAAGGGTTTTTTTTTTTTTTTTTGGCTGTGTTTGTGTGTATATATATAGAGAGAGAGAGGGAGAGAGAGAGAAGGTAAATAATTCCAATACTTACCCTCTATCTTATGCATACTGCAGAAGGTTTGAATTTTAGAAATATCTGATGCTAGGTTCCTTAGGAAGATTTGCTTCTTTTGCTGAGCAATGGACAGGTCAGGATTGATCCAATGTTCGCCACATGAAACATACACCTACCAAAGAAATAAGTCTCTAATCTCATACAATTGCTCATGGCAGCATCATTACATCCCAGACTGGAAACAATCAAAACATCCTATAATCAGTGAAATACGGTGAAACAAACTATGGCCCCATACTCAGTGATAAAAGGAATAATGCTCAGTGATAAAAAGGCCCAATCTATTGATAAATGCAACAAAACTGATGGATCTCTATGGTTTTGTACTAAAAGAAGTACTTCTCCATATATCTTTGCAACTTCCTATGAATCTCTATGAATCTTTAATTAATTCAAAACATTAATAAGAAGTTGTAGAAAAAATAAAGGAGATAAAGAAAAGAAGGAAGGGAGGGATGTGGGGGAGGATAAATAGGTATAAATCAGGGGTTTGTAAACTATGTTGTGCTAAGTCACTTCAGTCTTGTCTGACTCTTTGTGACCCCATGGACTGTAGCCTGCCACACTCCTCTATCCATGGGATTCTCCAGGCAAGAATACTGGGTCGGTTTGCCATTTCCTTTTCCAAGGGATCTTCCTGACCTAGGGATCAAAGCCGCGTTTCTTATGTCTTCCGCATTGGCAGGCTGGTTCTTTACCACCTGGGAATGAATGAATGAATGAAAGTTGCTCAGTTGTGTCCGACTCTTTGTAACTCCATGGACTGTCCATGGAATTCTCCAGGCAAGAATACTGGAGTGGGTTGCCATTGCCTTCTCCAGGGAATCTTTCTGACCCAGGGATCGAAGCTGGGTCTCCTGCATTACAGGCAGATTATTTACCATCTGAGCTACTGGGAGGGCTGAGGTCCAAATCTTGCTCACAGCCTGCTCTTGTAAATAAAGTTTTATTGGAACACAGCTATGCCCACTCATTTGCATATCTGTGACTGCTTTTGTGCTACAGTGGCAAAGTTGATATTTCAATAGATTCCATATGGCCTGTAAATATTAGGAAGTGTCAGTTCACAAAAAACTCCAACAACCACTGGTATGAATGAACTTGTAGTATATGCATCAAACTGTTAATGGACATTTCTAGATGCTGAGATGATGGATGATACTTTTACTTTTTGCTTATGTGTACTTTTTAAATGTCCTCAAATAAATACATATTTCATTGAAGTGAGAAAAAATAGAGTAATATATTGAGAAAGACTTGGTAAAAAAAAAAAAAAGAAACTCAATTCTGCCTTTTTTGAGGTCACTTGCTGATCATGCATACTTTCTATGTCGACCCAGCGGAAGTTTCCTGAAAAATATCTTCTTTCTGATATACAAGGTTTTTCTTCTCTCACAGACACACTTAATCATGTGACTGTTCATGTTTCAACCTCCATGTCGGTGTCTCAGAACAGTTGGACAGATTCATTTCTAGCAAATGTGTTGGATCTTTTAACAATCACTCCTAACTCCATCTCATTCTCCTTTCACTCCGGCACCCTCTGCCCTGGTGGCCTCAATGACTTATCTTTAGATTTATCTTTTTGCATCGTATGCTTTATTGCATCATCCTTAAATTCTTTCCAAAACAACACAATGAATAAGCACAGCAGCAAAACCAAAAATATTAGAAGGAAACAAACAAGACACCTGGCAGGGATAGAGTCAGGATTCAAAACACAATCTAGCAAGCTCCAAGAACAGAGGCTCTCCACTCCTCCATGCTGCCTCTAATATTAGTCAATGGTACTTGGGCTTAAAACTCTTTCAAGGGGTCTTGACATTCAGAGCCTGAGTCAAGTTCTAACAATTTGGTACAAGCTTGGTTCTCTGTTCACAGAATTTCAGGCATCCATCAAAGTGGGTTTTCTTCTCGAGCTGATACTTCAAATTCCCTAAGTGGGAGAAAAGGCTGGGCAGCTAAAATCCTTTCACTCCTTAGCATTCTTCAATCACTCAAATTGTTGTTGTTGTTGAAACGTTTCGTCACTAAGTTGTGTCCAACTCTTTTGTGTCCACATGGACTGTAGCCCACCAGGCTCCTCCATCCATGGGATTCTCCAGGCAAGAATACTGGAGTGGGTTGTTATTTCCTTCTCCAGGGGATCCTCCAGACCCAGGGATCAAACCCTTGTCTCCTGCATTGGCACGCAGAGTCTTTACCAGTGAGCCACTTGGGAAAGCCAAGCACTCAAATAGTGTGTGAGAAACTAGATACAAGGTTTTTTTTTTTGTTTTTTGCTTTTTTTTTCCCCCGAAAAGGTGAAATTATCATTTAGGAAGAAACTGTTTAAAAACCACATTTTGAAAACCTCAAAAACAACATAGAATTTACCTCCTTAAAAGAGCAGGGCAGAATTCACAAGTGGGTAATAATTTGGTTCTCTCCACTTTCTGCCTTCATTTATTTATAAGGTGGTTGTGATGTGCATTAAATGAGTTCTGTCATATACAGCCCTGAAAATCAAGCCTGACACATAGAAAGCACGCAACAATAAGCTATTTGTAGTACTTTCTGATGTTTGCTGAATTAAGATAATTGTGAGAAAAAAATAGGAGGAAAAGATGGTGCTTGAAGTCTTATATCAAAAAATATTTTTCTTTTAATAGTACCAGTATAATAATATTCCTAGTTTCATGGTCATGTTTTTACCAGTTCATCTCTTTGAAGTTCTTTTAGGGTGAAGATTTCCTTCCCTTTTTCATTGAACAATCTCCGAGCTGCAGAAGGTAAATTTAAAATTTCAGTGCACCTGTAATAGAGACACAAAAATTGACCTTGTATGTGGAAAGTTTCCAGCAGAGAAGAGAGTAAATCAAAGAAATCAAGGTGGGTCATTAACTACAACTAGCTTTATAGGACTGTGGGACAGTTGAGAGCTCAGTCCTGGAATCCATCAGATGCCTTTTGAATCTCATTCCCTCTCTTCAGGTGTAGGACTTGTGCATATTATTAAACTCTCTAAGCCTAAATTTCTTACCTGTCAAGGTTGTTGTGAAAATTAAGGGTTGATTATGAAATGTCCTTATTAGCACAGTGCCAAGCATGATTGACAAGCAATAAAAAATATATATATCATTATTGACTTTTCACTCCTCACCACGCCCCTGTGAAATGAAAGTCGTTCAGTCATGTCTGACTCTTAGCCCATAGAATTCTCCAGGATAGAATACTGGAGTGGGTAGCTGTACCCTTCTCCGAGGGATGTTCCCAATCCAGGAATCGAACCCAGGTCTCACGCATTGCAGGCAGAGTCTTCCCACATTACAGGCAGATTCTTTACCATCTGAGCCTCCAGAAAAGCCCCAACATGCCCCTATACTTTCCTATTTGTGGGTCTTTTCTCTTGTTCTTGTTTCCATAGAAAACACCTTCCTCAGCTTTTGCTGTTGAAGTTCTGCTCTTTTTCCAAAGTTACATCCATCACCCAGTAGGTCCTCATCTCTCTCCACAAGAAGTGATTCCTAATAGCCCTTTAAGTCCCTTTAAAATAGGAATTTTTTGCCAGGTTAAACATTCAATAGTGATATTTTTCCCCCCCTCAGACAAGCACTGAGCGAGCCTTGTTGATATCGAGATGAATGATACAGCTGCCCTGTTTCCTGGGAGGCTTCCTCTCTAGTCAGGAGGAGAGACTGGTCAGTAACTGAAGTGTAATATGAACTAGTGGAGTTGTCAGAGGCACCTGGCCAGGGTGCTGTGAGAACACAGAGGAAAAACAACAGATTCCTCCAGGGAAGCCTCAGCAAGGGAAGTGACATTTAGCGGTGGACTTTGATGAATAAGGACTTCCCTGGTGGCTCAGAAGGTAAAGCGTCCGCCTACAATGCGGGAGACCTGGGTTCAATCTTTGGGTTGGGAAGATCTCCTGGAGAAGGAAATGGCAATCCACTCCAGCATTCTTGCCTGGAAAATTTCATGGATGGAGAAGCTTGGTAGGCTACATTCCATGGGGTTGCAAAGAGTTGGACACGACTGAGTGATTTCACTTTCACTATCACTTTGATGAATAAACAGGAGTTCACCAAGTATAGGATTAGGACTCAGAGAAGTTTTACATGGCTGGAGCTGGGTTTGTGGACAGGAGGTGGAGCCAGATAAAGCTGGTAAAGAAGATAGGAAACAATTGGGAACCACTTAAGATGCCAGACTAATGAACGTGGCCTCTATCCTGTAAGTATCAGGAAGTCACTGGGGGTATTATGGCAGAGGAATGGTGCAGTCAGATCTGCTTTTTAGAAAGAGAACTGTCAGAAAAGCGGAAGCTGTGCTGGAGGTGGAGAGGTGGAGTTCATATAGTCATTTACGGTAGAGGTAAGGAGGTAGAATTGCGGGGAAGAGAAAGAAGAGCTAAACAGAATGATGGGGCGTGCCCGAAGAACGCTGTTTTCTATTAAAATGTACTGGCTATAGTAAATGAGTTAGAAGCGACTTTGTGCTCATCAAGAAAACCCAGTTGTATGAAAAATATTTCTCAATTTTATTTCCTTAGATGGCATAAAGAAATTTAAGCCAGTAATTAGGCTCCCATTTTTCTGAGAGGTCTTAGAAGAAAATAAGCCAGTGGGAATTCAGTCTCTGCTTCTCCTGTCACAACCCTGGAGGCTGATGGATTGGTGAGGACTGGGCTAGGTTTCTCATCCACAGGAGTTGTTGGGGTGAAGGGATGGGTGGGGGATGGGGGACTGTAAGAAGATTGAGCCCCAATTGAAAGATTTGCTTAATTTTCTCTGGATGGTGCCCAAAGATTCTGCTATCTACCCTAGATTCAAGCGTGACCTAAGAAGAGTTACCATCATCATAACCTGCTCCCACTCACATTTTCCTGGGAGAATTTTGGACTACGGCAGTATTTAGTTTAGGACAACTGGGAAAAGAGAGTGAATAGGAAGTTGGCAGATTTTTCTTCCTTCCATTCTTGGAAACCCTATTTTAATAGTGCTGAATTTAATTGGTCTGAGTAGCTGTGTTTGGGGTTGCACAGAGTTGGACACAACTGAAGCGACTTAGCAGCAGCAGCAGCAGCAGCTGTGTTAGAGATTAGCTGCTTCCTCTGTGTTGAATTCCTCTAGCTAGTTCACATGCCAGCCAGTATCAACGGAGAGAAAAGAAAGGAACTGACTCTTAAGTGCCTAAGAAGGAATGTGGACTTTGGAGTCAGTTTGACTGGGTTCAAACTCCTGCCTTCTCATGAATAGGCTCTGTAACCTTGGAGAAGTTACTTAACTTCTCTGAGCCTAATTTTCCCCATCTAAGGTAGACAGAGCAGTACTTCTGTCATAGGGATATCATATAGATTAAATGTATGAATCCCTGTAAAGCATCTGACACATAAAAGTCAGCAACATGTTGTTAAAATGAGCCATGCACTGCAAGCACTTCATATCTGTTCTCTTGCTTAATTCTCACACCCTTTCTGAGAAGCCCATTTTATGGATGATGAAACTGAGCCTGGAGCTTAATCAAGTTCCTCACCCAAGGTCACAAAATTAGTGAGTTCAAAAGCTGAAATTCAAACCTGAAACTCTCTGGGTCTTTTTACTGCAGCATATGGCCTCCTGAGAGGGCATTATCATAGAATAACAGGGAGAAATTGAGACTGAGATGCTCAATGAGGGGTTTGGGATTTCTCTGCTGCATGAAAGCAAAGGTGAAATCCTCTGACTCTGACACCAGAAGTTAGGACTGATAACCATGTGCTTTGATTTACAGAGAATCTAGAAAAGCAGAGTTTTATCTCCAACTTCACTCTCTCAGGACTGGTTTTTCCCATAGTCCATGTTGCCTGCAAATTGAGATATCAACAAAATGGTATATACCTATTATTTTTAAATGGGGATTATTATGCTTATTATATTAGATTTTCCTTAGGCTTTGCAGATGAAAGAGTCACTAGCAACAAAGATTCCCAAAACTGTCTAGAGTGAATTATTAAATTACTGAAGGATGGCATAATTTTCCTTAAATTCTGTACAACTGTCATCTCATATTGAAGACATATTTTACAAAAAGTTTATATCAAGTATTCTGCTATTGAACAGTTATCAAAGTCTATGGGAATAATTCTTATTTGGGTAAGAAGACACTGATCAAAAGAAAATTACAATGTACTTCACAAACATGATATAGATTCAGTTCAGTTCAGTTCAGTTCATTTGCTCAGTCATGTCCAACTCTTTGCGACCCCATGAATCGCAGCACGCCAGGCCTCCCTGTCCATCACCAACTCCCGGAGTTCACTCAGACTCAACGTCCATCGAGTCAGTGATGCCATCCAGGCATCTCATCCTCTGTCGTCCCCTGTTCCTCCCGCCCCCAATCCCTCTCAGCATCAGAGTCTTTTCCAATGAGTCAACTCTTCGCATGAAGTGGCCAAAGTACTGGAGTTTCAGCTTTAGCATCATTCCTTCCAAAGAACACCCAGGACTGATCTCCTTTAAAATGGACTGGTTGGATCTCTTTGCAGTCCAAGGGACTCTCAGGAGTCTTCTCCAACACCACAGTTCAAAAACATCAATTCTTTAGCGCTCAACTTTCTTCACAGTCCAACTCTCACATCCATACATGACCACTGGAAAAACCATAGCCTTGACTAGATGGACCTTTGTTGGCAAAGTAACGTCTCTGCTTTTCAATATGCTATCTAGGTTGGTCATAACTTTTTTTTCAAGGAGTAAGCGTCTTCTAATTTCTTGGCTGAGTCACTATCTGCAGTGATTTTGGAGCCCCAAAAATTAAAGTCTGTGACACTTAAGTGATTTAAATAGACAACTAGTCTGTCCTCGGTACAAATAAATTCAAACCAAAGTGCTATAAAATTGTGAAATATATTTTTAATGGGAAAAATTAACATTTATAGAGTTGGTAGTTCAGAAACTAGGAGAAAATCACAAGACCTAGAAATCTGGGGGAAAAATATTATCATGTATTCACATAGCTTATAAACCTCACAGAAAAAACTCCAGAATCATTATATTAACAATTGTTTTCCTATGTAGGTACATATGTATTTTGTGTTATAATCATCCAGGCACTTGAATGGAGTATACCTTTGCGTTTAGGCTATTATTTACCTCTCCAAAAGCTGGTGAAATCCAGTCTGGTTTGTTTCTGCTTCAGAATATTTAGTGACAAATTTTTTCACATTCCCTTTCTTTTTAGGGTCAACATATCTGGAAAAAACAATCCAAGATTAGACTGATATGTCAGTATACATTGCCATTTATCATTCAGCTTGTTATAGTATGTGAATAAATCATAAAGTTTTAATTTATCATGATTTACCCTAAAAGGAGATCAGCCCTGGGATTTCTTTGGAAGGAATGATACTATTGGCCACCTCATGTGAAGAGTTGACTCATTAGAAAAGACTCTGATGCTGAGAGGGATTGGGGGCAGGAGGATAAGGGGACGACAGAGGATGAGATGCCTGGATGGCATCACTGACTCAATGGACGTGAGTCTGAGTGAACTCCGGGAGTTGGTGATGGACAGGGAGGCCTGGCGTGCTGCGATCCATGGGGTCACAAAGAGTCAGACACAACTGAGTGACTGAACTGAACTGAACTGAACTGAACTGAAAAACCAACAGTTAAGAAGCAACAGTTAGAACCAGACATGGAACTTGGAAAAACAAACTGGTTCCAAATTGGGAAAGGAGTACATTGAGGCTGTATCCTGTCGCCCTGCTTATTTAACTTATATGCAGAGTACATCATGAGAAATGCTGGGCTGGAGGAAGCATAAGCTGGAATCAAGATTGCCAGGAGAAATATCAATAATCTCAGATATGCAGATGACACCACCCTTATGGCAAAAAGTGAAGAGGAACTAAGGAGCCTCTTGATGAAAGTAAAAGAGGAGAGTGAACAAGCTGGCTAAAAACTCAACATTCAGAAAACTGAGATCATGGCATCCGGTCCCATCACTTCATGGCAGATAGAAGGGGAAACGATGGAAACAGTGATAGACTTTATTTTCTTGGGCTCCAAAATCACTGCGAATGATAACTGCAGCTATGAAGCTAAAGGACACTTTCTCCTTGGTTGAAAAGCTATGACCAACCTAGACAGCATATTATAAAGCAGAGACATTACTTTTCTGACAAAGGTCTGTCTAGTCAAAGCTATGTCTTTCCAGTAGTCAGGTATGGATGTGACAGGTGAACCATAAAGGAAGGTGAGCTCTGAAGAACTGATACTTTTGAACTGCAGTGTTAGAGAAAACTCTTGAGAGTCCCATGGACAGCAAGGAGACCAAACCAGTCAATCCTAAAGGAAATCAATCCTGAATATTCATTGGAAGGACTGATGCTGAAGCTGAAGCTCCAATACTTTGGCCATCTGATGCGAAGAACTGATTCTTTAGAAAAGACCCTGATGCTGGGAAAGAGTGAAGGCAGGAAGAGAAGGAGACGACAGAGGATGAGATGGTTGGATGGCATCACTGACTCGATGGACATGAGTTTGAGCAGGCTCCAGGAGTTGGTGATGGACAGGGAGGCCTCATGTGCTGTGGGCCATGGGGCTGCAGAGTCAAACACAACTGAGCAACTGAACTGAACTAACCCTAAAAAATATGCCTTTCTTTAAAAATAGGGTTTCAAATACTATCACAATTAAATATTAAACTTCACAGTTATACTATGAATAATTTATATAAGAAAATAAATTTTCAATATCTGAATCCTTTTCCAATAATGTTGAACACTCAAGATGTGAATTTATCAACAGTGAAGAAAATGCAGAAATTACGTTAATTTTGCCTTTGATGTTTTAGTCATACACTGTTCATATTCATATGTTACTCAGATACTGTTTCAGTATCAATCCAAACCTAAAATGTTTTCAATTAAAAATTAATAATGATGATCATAGAAAAAGAATTGGAATACACATTGTTCAAATTTTTAGGTAAGACTGTTCTGTAGTATTAGAATCTTTATATTATATTAAATGAAAGATACAGTGTTTAGATATAGCTATTCATTCAGTCATTGATTTGAAATGTAATCAAATATAAAATGTTATGTTAGTCACTCAGTCATGTCCAACTCTTTGCTACCACGTGGACAGTAGCCAACCAGGCTTTTCTGTCAGTTGAATTCTCCATGCAAGAATACTGGAGTGGGTTGCCATTCCCTTCTCCACGGTATCTTCCTGACCCAGGGATCGAACCCAAGTCTCCTGCATTTCAGGAGATTCTTAGCCACCAAGAAAGCCCAATCAACTATAGTCAATTATTAATTTATTTACTCATTCAACAAGCACTAAATTTGTGAGCCCTGAATCATATGGTGAATAAAATAGCTTAATGATCTATTAACTGAGACACACAGTTCCATGACCAGAGCAGACAGCACATATATGGACGAACAATACACACCCCCTGTTCTCTCTCTCATGGATGGAGACATAAGCAGATAATCACAGCACAGATAATGCCAGAAGCAACCCTGGTGAAAAGCCCATAGTAGTCAGAGCAACAGAGTTCAGAGAAGCTACAGGTAACTCAGGAGTGGGGATGGGATGTCAAGTTTAGAGTCAACAACTAGAAATGAAGTCCAAGCTCATTCTCAATATACTTTTATTAATAAGGCAAATGAGAGGTGTTAGAAGTTGAGAGGATTTAGGAATGAGAATTGGGGGTAATGGTGATAAAGAGCTATACAAATACATGGAAACAGGTCATAAAGGGTCTTAAAAGCTATATTAAGGAGTTTGAGAGAATCCTAACTTACTAATAAGTAATATCTCTATACACTGAAATTTTATAATATGTAAAGTTTATAACTTATGCTGAGCCTTTCCTTTAACAATTCACTAAAGTATTTATGTTTAAAAACTATAAAATTTTCCTTGTTTAAGGTTCTGAGAGATGAAGTTTACCTGAGACATAAGAAATCATGATTCTTACTTTATATGAACTTGACACTGTTATCAAGAACTAATGGAGAAGATCTTGTTAGTAAGATCATGACAACTCAGTATCTTCATGATCTTCCTTTGTAGATGGAGGAACCAACAACAAACGCTCCCTCAAAGCTGTCTAACATGAAGTAGTACACAACTAAAGAATAGCATGCTACCAGAGCAGAATTGAGGCTTCCCTGGCGGCTCAGCTGGTAAAGAATCTGCCTGCAATGCGGGAGACCTGGGTTTGATCCCTGGGTTGGGAAGATCCCCTGGAAAAAGGAACAGCTACCCACTTCAGTATTCTGGCCTGAAGAATTCCATCCACTGTACAGTCCATGTGGTGGCAAAGAGTCAGACACGACCAAGCGACTTTCATTTCACTTCAAAGAAGAATTCAATTAAAATGGATCTATGTTTCATCATTCTAACCTGATTTTGCTAGTGAAGACAGTAGACTGCCCAACTCTTTTATAAATAAGTTTCAGGTTAATGCAAGTAATGTATGCTTATGTATCATATCATTTATTTCTTTTAGAAGCGACATACTGCATGGATACATTAAAAGTAGCACAGCAGGGCTTTCACCTTGCCCAACTCTGGGATACTATTCACAGAGAATACGTAAACAGTGCCCTCTGGAGCTGGGCAACACAGTCACCCTGTAATGTTAGCCAAAACACTCCTTATTAAATCTTTCTGTTACCAGTGCCTACATATAGCTTGGAGAGAAGTTAAAGGAATGCTATTGATGATCCTGAAGAGAATTTTCTGAATCAGTGAAGAAAAATGAAATGATATTCAGTAGAGTTTTAATGTCAAGTGTATGCCAGCATATTTTAATCATTTAGGAATAATTAATTCATGTAGTGGAGAAAGAAATGGCAACCCATTCCAGTAATTCATGTAGAGAACAAAGTGAATATTTGATTAACCAGGACACACTCTTCCATGAACATAGCAGAGAGTTTCACATACTCTTTACTAGAATAGCTGTTCAAAGTAATAAATCTCTAAAATTACGTCTGTATCACCAGATTGAACCATGTATTTAAAAATATAAATTGGTCAGATCAAATCTGTATATAATTTTGAGACACAGTTAAAGATAGGAAAGGACAGAAATTATTTGTTAGTTTTTATGTTAAAAAATGTCATATATACTTGAAGAGCATTACCCTCACATTTTACATTTTAGTAGAATGAACTAATTATGAAATGAATGCGTCAAAGATTTCAATTTCAGGGTTGACTTTACTTTAGTCAAGATTAATTTTTTACTTTATCATCTATACAGGCAGTTCAGTGGACAGCCAATCTGAATGTTACTCATTGTTCAGCGATGTATGAAGTATCTTTAATCAATGTGAAGAAAGTAATATTAAACTATTATCAGCAGCCTCAAATATTCTAAACATATCAAAAGAAAGGTCAAGAGGTAATATCACTGCTAATAATATTAGAAACAATGTATTTAACTCATTCTTTACATCAGAGTTTGCACTGATACGTGATTCCTTTTGTCATAAAACATTATGAAAACATAGCAGGTGACTTTTCTCTAATCTTGGAGAAACACTGGCTGTTTCAGAAGATTTTATTCCAACCTTGTAACATAAGTTAAAGTGGAAACTGATGCTTTTCTAGAATGGCACACTTTTAAAATGCTATTCCAAGGCAAGAATATAGATTATGTAAAGCTATGCTTGTTCATTAAATATTCCAAAGGTGTAAATCTAAAGAATTGTCTGTAATAATAACTTAAATAAATAATGTAAACAATAACTAAATACAAACTTAAATAAGAAATTATAAAATTATATTTAAGAAGCAATTAATGAGCTCAGTTATTTCAAAATACATTAATGAATGCAAATAATAATGCTAATTCAAAATAGATATTGATCAGAAAACTTTTCCCATCAGAGCTATTTATTTGCAACTTGTTATATTCCCCCACAGCCAGCCTGAATCAACAGTGCTCAAGTTCAGTTCCTGATAAAGGAGCTAAGTGAATCTAGCCATCGGGCAACTAAACCTGTGCGCCACAACCACTGAGCCTGCACTCTAGAGCCGGAAAGCTGCAGCTGCTGAAGGCCACGTGCCTAGAGCCTGTGCTCTGCCAGCAGAGCAGCCACCGCAGTGAGCAGCCTGCGCGCCACAACGAAGCGCAGCCTCTGCCCTCCACAGCTAGAGAAAGCCCACCGGCAGCAGCAAAGACCCAACACAGCCAAAATGAAATTAAATAAATAAATCAAAAAAACGAAAGGAATCTTAGTATCTATTTTTACCTCTGTCGACTTGAAAAAAAAGCACAACCTGAGAACTGTGAGCTAAGTTTTATTTAGGGCAAAATGAGGATGATAGCCCAGGAGACCCCATCTCGGATATCTGAGAAACTGCTCCAAAGAGGTAGGGTGATAGGTCAATCTACATGGGATTCTGGTGAAGGAAGAATACCTGTAATCAAGCACATATTTTTTTGTAGAAGGTTATTGCTAGTCATGAGGAGCAGATGTCATTACGAACGATTTTAGTGTTTTTCTAGATACGAGATGAAAAAGAATTACGCTCATAAAATCATCTGAAAATAGCTATCCGAAGACCTGTTCTGCCAGTTTTACCCAGAGCACAGAGTGTCTCATTTCTGCTCTCCACCCTGAACTCCTTTCACAGAGTGTCGAAAGTCAGCAACTGCAGCCACTCATGATTTAATCCTTGTAGAGGTAGATGAGAATTAAAGAGGTAGACGACGGAGAAAGCAATGGCACCGCACTCCAGTGTTCTTGCCTGGAAAATCCCATGGATGGGGGAGCCTGGTGGGCTGCAGTCCATGGGGTCGCTAAGAGTCGGACATGACTGAGTGACTTCCCTTTCCCTTTTCACTTTCATGCACTGGAGAAGGAAATGGCAACCCACTCCAGTGTTCTTGCCTGGAGAATCCCAGGGATGGGGGAGCCTGGTGGGCTGCCGTCTCTGGGGTCTCACAGAGTCGGACACGACTGAAGCGACTCAGCAGCAGCAGCAGCAGAGGTAGTCGACAAGTGCCAATTGATAGCTGACACTTTCAGATATCAATACAGAAGCCTTTTAATAGAACAAACACAGAACTTTCCCGGGGCGGGGGGGATCTCCTGTAATCAAGAAGACTAAAATCTGTAGAAATGAGAAAGTATGCTTGATGAGAAATATTAACAAGCTGTTCTTAC
Organism: Capra hircus; assembly: GCF_001704415.2. NCBI lineage: Eukaryota > Metazoa > Chordata > Mammalia > Artiodactyla > Bovidae > Capra > Capra hircus. Next base: position 21,147,360 of record NC_030822.1, on the reverse strand, counting down.
TGCATTTTCCGCCCAGGTGAGATGTCTGGACTGATTATAATATGGGCTCTGGCTTTGTTCTTGTCTCCATTCCGCAAAACTCTGAGTCTCACAGGCACATACTGCTCCGGTGCCTTATGGATGGGTTTCTTCATGGGAGGACTGTTTGGAAGAAGCAGTCCTTCTATTGGCCAATCAAACTCCTTCAGAAAAAATGACAAGAAAATTGATAATAAGTGAACAGGAAGAGTCATTTCTGTATATATTTTTAAAATAAGCCCACTTGCTTATACCTTTAATCTTTTACTCATTCATCAAATATTCATCATCATGTATTGGGCACCTAAGATGTTCTAGATGATTCTAATTAATGTTTCATTTTAATGAAGAGGAAAGGTGTTAATTTTTAAATTCATGAACAACTTGTGTTGTGTTACTACATGAAAGAGTTTTTCCCTTTCAGAAAAACATCATTCTGGAAATACAGAGCTGAATTAACTTGGAATTGTCTTTTTTTTTCTTTCTGTATAAAATATCTCTAGTCAACATGAAAAAACGAAGAATGTATGAAAAGTGATTTCACAACCCAAATAATATCTTAAACTAAATCTATTTGGCAAAGAAGAATATATTTGGAACTGAAAGTGTGAGTTGTTCAGTCCTATCTGACTCTTGGACTGTAGCCAGCCAGATTCCTCTGTCTATGGGATTCTCCAGGCAAGAATATTGGAGTGGGTTGCCATTCCCTTCTCCAGGGAATCTTCCTGACCCAGAGATCAAACCCAAGTGTCCTGCATTGCAGGCAGATTCGTTATCATCTGAGCCACCAGGGATATTTGAATAATGCATGAATAAATGAATAAATGTAATGGCAACCCACTCCAGTACTCTTGCCTGGAGAATCCCATGGAGGGAGGAGCCTGGTAGGCTACAGTCCATGGGGTCGCAGAGTCAGACACGACTGAGCGACTTCATTTCACTTCATGAATGAATGAATGAATGCAAAGTAACCAAATTCTACAACTGAAACATCTGAATTTGTTTAAACCTTATCATCTCATTCATCTCACTCTGTTTTACAGAATATCCCCCAAATATATTTATTTGGCAAGTAAATACATTGGTTCTTTTCTTTTTGACACACAGCCCCACACATCTTGAACTGTAAGCTCCATGAAAGTAGGTATCATGTCTGTCTCTTTTCTTGCTCTGTCTTCATTGCCTAAATGTGTAATAAACAGTGGTTAGATAAGTAATAAAGCCAGTAGATTAAATCTGGAATAAAATTAACATATACGTTTACAGTGATCAAAGTGTTCTGAACCCCACAAGATGAATGTCATATTTCCTAATTACAGTCTATTTATATGTAGTCTTTCCAAGAAAAAATTAATTCTGCTTAATTACAAATGAATAAAATCATCTTTTTGCTTTAAAAGTCAATTATGTTGAAATGGGACTGGAGAAAATATGGTTCCCTCATATTAGATGAATTCAAACTTGAAGTCAAGTAGAGTGAATTTTGTTTGACTGAGAACTATGTCTGTTCCCTGCTTGGTAAATATTTTTTTCTCTTCTGCAAACATTTCAAGAAATAAGAGGACCTTTAGGCTGAGTCATTTTGAAGTACATGGTCAATTTGTATCATTTTATCTAATTTAGTTGCCTTAGTCCTTTCTGTTCGGTTTATAAGCCAAGGTCAGGGTTTTGTTGGACTATAGTGACTTTGTCCACCCAAAATCTACTGTTCCTGTTTAAATGCCTGGAGAACTGTGAGATGATCCATTTTCATTCCCAAGATCATTTAGTTGTCAAATTCTAGACTATTGATGGCACTATGGTAAAGAGATAAGGAACCCTCCTGCCCATGTAGGAGATGTAAGAGACTCAGGTTCAATCCCTGCATCAGGAAGGTCCCCTGGAGGAGGACATGGCAACCCACTCCACTATTCTTGCCTGGAGAATGCCATGGACAGAAGAGCCTGGGAGGCTACAGTTCATCTATAGGGTCAGAGTCAGACAAGACTGATGCAACTTAACACACACAGTAAAAATGTTATTGTTTTAAAAGGTATGTGTTAAAAGGAACATGGTTAACTGAGGTTTCCTAATATAACTACCATTCACAATTTAAGTCAATTAATTAATTAACTGAATTACTCTATCTGTATACTATGTTGAAAAAAAAAAGTAAGCACAGTATCTGTGAAGTCTACCATAATTACCTTTTTCTCTCTTTCTAAGAAAGTACACTTCCTTATGAGGCATCCCTGTCACCCTTAGGTGGGAGGGAATCTTGGTATTCCAATTAGAAGTGTCCCCTGTTTCCATCAAGTTGGAAAAGCCTTTTTTTTTTTTTGCCTGATTTTTAGCACTGTACTGTTTGATACATATGTAATCAAATTAAATGTTCAAACTTTTTATCAAAACTATTATTTCTTTTCAAGGATATGCCCTTCCTTTCCCTTTCTTCAGTGTGATCTCTGGGTGTGGATGAAAGTTCAAAAAACTGTGTACCATTGGGAAAAAGGGGTTTGTGGTCTATAGGGGAGAATTTAGTCACTCAGTCATGTCCAACTTTTTGTGATCCCCATGGACTGTAGCCTGCCAGGCACCTCTGTTCATGGAATTTTCCAGGCAAGGATATTGGAGTGGGCTGCCATTTCCTACTTCAGGGGATCTTCCCAACCCAGGAATCGAACCCAGATCTCCTACAGTGCAAGCAGATGCTTTACCGTCTGAGCCACTAGGGAAGCCCTTCATGGTCTATATGTGATACTTGTCCTTGATTTTTAAAGATTTGTGTCTCTTCTCATTGGCCACTGGGGCAACCTGCTGACACTCGTCCACCTCCAGTTGAGAAGTAAGTTATCCTTTCTGCTTCTCTTGGTTTTAGCCTCTGCCCTTTCTGGACCTCTGAAGAAAAGCCTACAATTAGCATAACTCACATTTTTTCCTTGGCCTATGTTGGGCTTGTTTGTCTCTGTGCTATCCCTCCACCCTTGGCTCCATGATAGTTCTCACGAAGCTGTGCTCTGAATCTTAGACACGTAATTCATCTAACCCCTGGCTCAGGCTACCCAAACCACAGCCCCTGGTATTTTTAAGAACTCCTCCTTTATCTTCAAAACAAAACAAAAACAACAAAAACCCCTCAGCTTTCTAGACCGTTGCTTCTGTGTGCTGTGTGTTCAGTCTTGTCCAGCTTTTTGTGACCCATGGATAGTGGCCCACCGGGCTCCTCTATGCATGTGGTTTTCCCAGCAAGAATACTGGGATGAGTTGACATTTCCTCTTCCAGGGGATCTTCCTGACCCAGGGGTCGAACCTGTGTCCCTTGAACCTCCTGCACTGGCAGGCGTATTCTTTACCACTGAGCCATCAGGGAAGCCCGGATGTTGCTTCTCCACAATCTAAATAAAAGGGCATATTTGGGCCCCTAAGCAATGACTTCTTGGTTTCAGCCTACATCTGTCCTTCCCTTAAAGCTCTGAGACTCATTGTTTCAATCACTGAGGAAGCATAGGGAATTGTGATTTAAAGGCAAAGAAAAAACTAGATTGAGACCAGAAAATGTGACAAAACAACTAAAAAGGTAAGAATACATTAAAAAAAAAATCTTTTAGAACATATCACTGACCTAGCAATAAAGCAAGGCATACTACAGACCCAGAGAGATAGAGTACCAAAACTGAATTTTACTATGAGGGAGTTTTTCAAACCCAGCAAACTTCTGCTTCCATGGGCTTGAGAGAAAGGATTCAGGAAACAAATTTCAGGGCCCAGCCCTGGGAAGTCTAACAGGAGCACTCCTCTCATAAAACAAGAATCACAAAAGGATAAATTTCATTGAAGAGGCAAACCAGAGAGAATGACTCTCAGGTGGTTGCAAGTAAAACACACCATCTCAAACATTTTCTCTGGGTTGAAGAAAAAAATCATTGAGAATTCACAACATGGGCTGACCCACGCTTGAACTTTCAGCACATTAGATAAAGACGTAGAGAAAATTAATAATTTGAAAGAAAAATAAATTTGCTTCATAAAAGAAAATATAAAAATAAATTTTAAAATAAACTAAGATAAGTAAAAACTGTTTGACACCAGTGACTAAAAGAAAGGCATATATTAGGCAAAAGGAAAGTAATCTCAGTTGGAAGGACTGAGATGTAACACTGGAGAAAAATGAAACAGAGGAAAGGTACAAAATAATCTAAATATATGTCATTACAATAAATAGAAAATACTAAAACCCTTAGTTTAGAGATAAAGATTGTCAAAATTGTTTTTTAAACTTAAATGTATGCTGATTACTGGAGAGCCATCCTAAAATAGAAGAATGTACAAATATGAAAAGTAAAAGGTTAAAAAGAAGGTATACAATGCAAATAGCAACAACAACAACAATAAAAGATATTTCTACTAGTGTTGGATAACTGAAACGTTTACTAGAGCTAAAGACAGTCTACATGTCAGGAGTTTTAATTCAGCAGGATGATAAAATATTTCTGGACGTTTGTGTGTCTAGAAGCAAATTTCAAAATATATAAAACAAAACTTGACAGACTACAAGAAGAAATAAATTCCATATCCATCCCATAGTTGATGACTTAAGTACTTTTTTCTAATTAATTGATGGAATGACAGAATCAATTGATCACTTGCATCTAGCAACTATAAATCAAAAACTACACGGATGTTTTCACACACATTGATCACATACTGGACCTTAAAATAAGTCTCAACCACAATGGCCTTAATCTAAACAGTACCTCATTAAGTTGACCACTGGGAAGGACTGGCCACATGTAGGTAAGTTTATTCCAGAGAGGATTTTCAACTCTGGAATGTTTCCATTGTCCTGGCTTACTGGTCCCTTCATGTTTTATGGCCCATCTGAAATAAAAGGCAAAGAATTTAGCAAGATTAAATATCACTATAAAATAATCATTGAGCACTTCTTACTAGGTGGCAAAAACTCAGTGTGAATTTTAAAAAGTCTGGTAATTTACTGTGTACAAGAGACATATGCTCAGTCACTCAGTCACGTCCAAATCTTTGCAGCCCCATGGACTGTAGCCCACCAGACTCCTCTGTGGAATTTTCCAGGCAAGAATACTGGAGCAAGTTACCATGTCCTCCTCCAGGGGACCTTTCCAACCCAGGGATTGAACCAACATCTCCCATATCTCCTGCACTGGCAGGCAGGTTCTTTACCACTAGCGCCACTTGGGAAGCCCCAACAAGACACGTAAATAAAAGTAATTTTTAATGAAAGAATACATTTATAAAAATCAGGAAAAATTGGCAATGTTATAATCAACAGTGAAATTTGAGCCAAAAGGGAAAGTAGAATAAGAGTCAATTTACGATAACAATGACATCAATAACATACTAACAGAAAAAATTCAAACAAAACTTTTTAGACATTCAAAGAGAAACCAACATAGATGTAATCAGTGTGAGAGACGTTATTACATCACCAACAGATTATGGACGACTAGGTAAACTGTTTTAAATAACAAATAAGGATAAAATATCTGACTGCTAAAACCAGTGAATATAACCATGACCACTTACTTATAGACATTTTAGTCTGTTAACAGGAAATGTGTCTTTCTCGATAATTCTTGTAACATTTGTAATATTTCCACACACTAGTAAAGCAAACTTCCATGTTTTGAAATGAAAACTGAACAAGCTATACTTTGTGGCAAATGACAGAATAAATTAGATATAAACGAAAGTTTAAATTTTATAATTTCAACCATAAGATAATTTTAAAATCCCATTCTCTTTCCCAAGATGCTATTAATAATTATCCCAGACAGGCAGAGGGAAAAATAACACAATCAATACCTATTTAGAAGCAACGACATAATAATCACAAAGACTTGAAGAATACATTTAGAATCATAGTCAAAGATAAATTTATAATGTTAAATGCTTATGTATTAAGGGCTAAATAGAGAAGAGAAATTTAAAAAGCATTCACTCAATAATTCATTTTAGATCTATCCAATGGAAAAGAGATGAAAGAAAGTAGCAAAGATTCAAATATAAATAAATATTCAGTTCAGTTCAGTCGCTAAGTCGTGTCCGACTCTTTGCGACCCCATGAATCACAGCGCAGCAGGCCTCCCTGTCCATCACCAACTCCCGGAGTTCACTCAGACTTGCGTCCATCGAGTCAGTGATGCCATCCAGCCATCTCATCCTCTGTCGTCCCCTTCTTCTCCTGCCCCCAGTCCCTTGCAGCATCAAAGTCTTTTCCAATGAGTCAACTCTTTGCATGAGGTGGCCAAAGTACTGGAGTTTCAGCTTTAGCATCATTCCTTAGAAAATAGAATAGTAAGCCTGGCATGTTGCAGTCCATGGGGTCACAAAGAGTCAGACACAACTGAGTAACTGAACTGAGTAGAATTTTAAAGAAAATTTTTTTAAAAATTAAAATTAAAATAGAAAATCTCATGCAAGTAAATTTAGATTAAAAAATACATAGTAGATAGAAAAATCAAGCTAAATATTCAGCACTGAGACAATTAGGAGTATATTATGTATGTCAGTTCAGTTCAGTTCAGTCGCTCAGTCGTGTCCGACTCTTTGCGACCCCATGAATCGCAGCACGCCAGGCATCACTGTCCATCACCATCTCCCGGAGTTCACTCAGACTCACGTCCATTGAGTCAGTGATGCCATCCAGCCATCTCATCCTGTGTCGTCCCCTTCTCCTCCTGCCCCCAATCCCTCCCAGCATCAGAGTCAACTCTTCGCATGAGGTGGCCAAAGTACTGGAGCTTCAGCGTTAGCATCATTCCTTCCAAAGTATGTATATGTTAATAAATGCAAAACTTATGAAATAATTTTTTAAAACCCTCAAAGATCTGAAATAGAAAATATGCTCTTACTCATATAACTTCACAGGGCATGGAACATATCATTTTCATGCTATAGAAACATTCTAAACCATAAAGATGTGGAAAACTAGCTATCTCATTCCATGAATGGGAGATAGGCTTCATAATAAAGTCAGTCACTGGTAATTTAAGAACTAAATCAACAATCTTACTTAAAATCAAAGATGTGAGATTCCTAATTCAATATTAGCTAGTAAAATTTAACACTATGGCAAGAGAATAATCACTATAGTTAAGTAATTGCCTAGAAATGAAATGATGGACATTTACTAATATGGTAAGTTACTGATTACTGAAGGACAATAAGGAGCAGCCCATTACACATTATTTTCTAGCACACGTGAAGGTCATCTGAGCCTAAACATTTTCTGAGCTCAGCCAGCCTCCTCAGAAGCATCTGTAGTGTCCAAACCTGTGTTCAAGGAACTGGCTTTCCTGTTGAAGCTTGCTGAGAGTTTTGGGGGCCTGGATACTGAGGGGTGGTGGTGGCACGAAAGACTTCCTCTTTCCCACCTAAGACCCTGATCTCCAGTTACAGTAGAGCTGTGTGCTCCAATCTAAGACCAACACTTCTGTTTGTGTCTACATCCTCAGCTTCTCTCATCTAGGACTTTGTCCTGAACTATTAACTTTCCTTCCTTTCTGGTCATTCCATCTGCATAATGTCTGACAGCTTGAAATCTTTAAAAAAGAAAAACAGTTTTAAAAAACACTTAAAAAAAATAAAACACTTCCAGTTGTTGCCTTATTTCTTTGTGCTCTTATACAGCATATTCCCTAAAATGCTCATCTCGTTTTCTTTTTTTTTAATTTATTATTCTTATTTCTATTTCCTGTCTGTGCCACAGAGCACGTGGGATCTTAGATCCCTGAACAGGGATTGAACCCATACCCCCTGCATTGGAAGTGTGGAATCTTAATCACGGGGCCACCAGGGAAGTCCCTCATCTCTTCTTCTCCTCCCTTTTTCTCTTAAGCCAATTCCAATTAGGTTCTTATCTCTTGAATTCCAGTGAAAATGCCCCATCAGTGTTTTTCCATCACCAAAGCCCAAGATCATTTCTCAAGACATAAGTGAACTAACAGCAGTGTTCAACATGATCCTTCCCTCTTTTTCAGAACACTTTCTCTGACTTGACCTGACTTTATTTGACTTCCATGAAACCGTATTCTCTTCCTTTTCTCCAATTAGTAGCCAAAAGTGTGAGTCTTCTCTTGAGTGCCAAGGGCTTCCTGGTTCTCAGATGGTAAAGAATCCGCCTGCAATGCAGGAGACCTGGGTTTGATCCCTGGATTGGGAAGGTCCTCTGGAGAAGGGAATGGCTACCCACTACCCACTCCAGTATTCTTGTCTGGAGAATTCCATGGACAGAGGAGTCTGGCGGGCCATAGTCCATAGGGGTCACAGAGAGTCAAACACAACTGAGTGACCAATACTTTCACTTTTCACACTTTCTTGAGTTCAGAGGGTGGGAAATACAGCCTATGAAAATCCAAGATCTGTTGCATCAATTAAGTTTTTAGATGCCGTTGGTCTGATGCATGTAGGGCAATTACTATTCCCTGTAGCTCAAGTGGTAAAGAATCTGGTTGCAATGCAGGAAACTGGGGTTCAATTCCTGGGTCAGGAAGATCCTCTGGAGAAGAGAACAGTAATCCACTCCAGTAATCTTGCCTGGAGAATCCCGTGGACAGAGAAGCCTGGTGGGCTACAGTCCTTGGGGTCACAAAGAGTCGGACATGACTGAGCGACTAACACACAAAGGACAGGTTGTTGATGAAAAGATTCATCCTTTTGATTCCAGTGCCTATATAACTTCAGCCTATCAGGGTGCCTTTAAAAAGACCTGGTCAAATTCAGTTTGCATTGTTAATAAACATTAACATGGAGCAAAGGCCATTCTACTGCAGAGTTCCAGCACAGTATGAGCTTTTATGTGAAAGCAATAGACCTCTTAATATTATGTCTTATAAATGAAGAGCTGACAGATCCTTAACTGTAATGGCACTAGCTCGCCGCACTATAATGATTGTACATGTGCATAACATAAATTAGAACTTTACAGCATCATTAAGGACTCCGGAATCTTAATTCCTAGAAGTCAGCACTAGGTGGAGACAGTGATTCGTACAATGTTAGCAGGCAGCCTTTTTCTTGCCTTTCTGAGAACTTATTTTTATTTAATATTTTCCATTCTTCTCTTCAGTATAAAAGAGGGTATTCCTAAACAATTGTCTTTTATTATTGAAGCATTATATAAAACAAAACAGCTCACATTTTGAAAGGACTTACTTGATCTCACACACACATACACACACACAGGTACACATGCTACAAGGTAACCAAATAAGGTTCAAAAGCAAGTTTGTTTATTTAAAATACTATCTTTATTTGTATACTGCCTTTTCATTAAAAGTAAAATTCTATTTATAATATTTCACAAGTATCTACCCCCATGAACAGAAGTCTGACCAAAGTTAAAATATTTTCCTGGATTCATATAAACTAAAAGATTTAAGAAAAACCCAGGATCGTTCCTCAGAATTTTAGTTGACAGATACCTCTTCTCTCAAAAACTAAGTTCAGAATTGATCGTATTTTGATTGGGTTTAATAATAGTCCAATACATTGCCATAGATTTGAACTATTTGAAGCTTTCTAAGATTCTAGTCCTCTGGACAAAGAAATCATTCAAAAATCAGGAACCACACACACAAGCTCTTCTTAAACATTGTATAAGGGTTCAGAGATTAGATACATAACTGAAATCTGAATTCATCAATTATTAGTCTTTAGGTTTTTACCAGTACCTCTGTATCAATATTATAGATATTTATTTTGCAATTTACATTGAATATTAAAGCTAAATAGTTTAAGCAAATTGTTTTTAAGATTTAAATTTTAAATAACTTTACACTAATAGAAACAAGGCACCGAGGACTGATAGTACATTAATTTACAAGCCAAAATGTTCAAAGATCAAGTAATTTCTGCATATCAGACATTATTCTACTCATTTTGTTTCTGGAATATTTTGCAGAAACTAATGAATACACATGGAATTTGTTCTTCTGTTTTATATATCCCCATTTGCTCTATCTCTTTACATTATTTTGATAACTAGAAAAGTACTTAAAACAGAGACTGGATTTTAATGGCAAATAAAAGCTAAGTGGGGGAACTCAATGATCATGCTTCCATCTTGCATAACTGGGAATTTTTAAGAGTGAGAAATTGTTCCAACAATTACCCTGAAAAGAATACATATTTCATAATAATTTCCATAATTATATATTATATTCATCTCAATTTAAAATTATCAATTAGGATTTTTAGCACATTTCAAAGTTGTTCTTAAAAACATCAATTGTTAAAACACAGTGGAAACCTAAAGTACATTAATGGTAATTGCCAGGAATATGTATATATTTAGTTTAGAAAAATAAAGGGGTATACAGATGGATATAAAGTCACAGCTGACATCTCCTTGCAAGTTTTTTTTTCCCCAACATTAAGTCTTTGACCTGCTCTATTTTGTTTTGCTTTTCTAGTTGGCTGAGCTTCCTGGTTATTTAGATTTTAGATACATAGAAGGAATCTATATTCAGTACTAAAAACCTATCATTATCTCCCATAGTCAGAGAGTTTCAGAGTTGTGTAAAAGTAAAGCTCTCTTTGCAGGTACAGTAAAATCTCCATCAAGTACACGATTTGTAAACAAACATAAAAACCCATTGTTCCTTCAGAATACTTGCCTATTGTGGAGTCCTATGTGATCTTTGAGTTCTTGAATCTTTTTATTACCTATTTGGGCCTCACAGACTCGCTTTGGTACCTGAGATCTTTGGGGTATCCACTACCTGAAGTTACTGTATCAACTTTCATGCAAATAAAACAAAGTAATAACTGTTTATGGAGCACCTGCCCTCTCTCCCCTGCACTATGCTAGGCACTACAGGGAACACAAAAGAAAGGGCTTCTGCCCTCAGGAAAATTACAGCATTTTAGGAAGAAGCAAAAATTACATACCTGGGAAAGTTTTTGAAAACAATACAATATGTAATGGAAAAAAATAGCACTTTCAATAAGAGTTATAACAGGTAGACCTAATGGAAAGAAAATAATATGAGCTTCCCATTACAGAAAGAAACTGTCAGGGTGGGAGAAGAATCCTCGCCAAGCATTCATGAATTTTGTGTACATGGAGAATAAAGAGTTTGGAATAATGAGAGGGAGGAAGAAAGATGCCATTTCAAGAGATGGAAAAAGAATATAATCATTTGGTGTTATATAATAGCTCCAATAAATATGATTTTTAAAGACACAGAGTTCCAGTTAGAGGAGAGTCCTTCACGTTACAGCTTTTCATTCCCCAGTCTCCGTCAGGCTGAGCCAACTCTTTTGCTTAAAGCAAAGTGCTTCACCATTTAAGGCTCTTGATTGCCTTATTTATTCATATCAAGAAGGGATAGTTGTCCTCCAAATCAATTCTCCCTTCCTTTAGTAATAATGGATTTCCAGATGGACACATGGCTACCCAGATAAAGATGAAGTTTTCTTGAACTTAGGTGTAGCAGCCAAGTGGGCTGTGCGTGGCATGACGCATAGCACTCAGACTTCACCTTTAAAACAACCAGACCAGTGCTCCTCGGGCCCCTTCTCTCCATTCCACGGACTGGGAGATAGCAAGAGCTGGCACAGTCAATTTAATGCAGAGAAAAATGAACTTCTGTATGAGCCTAAAAGTTTTGGAGTGCCTGTCGGAGCAGCTTAGCCTATATGTTTTCTAATATAGTCTTGGTCATTTCCATGGCTCCAGTCTTTTACGTTTTCCTGTGCTTCCTCTGAACTTTTTACTGCTTTCTCTGCTATTTACCTCTGAGGAACTTTCCATAGGTTGCCATCACTATTGATAGCTCATCTCTTTCCTAATTCTCATTGCCATTTCACCAATCCATATGTAACAAAGCTTCTGTATCAACTGTGGATCGATACAGATTGGTTTGCCCAGTGGTCACTTTTTGTGACTTCTAAAAGAAATGCTCTTAGAGACAGTGACAGGTAGCTCTTCAGGAATAGTGACATTAAGAAGATAGACCCCACTTGCCTGATCTAAGGTGGTGCTGCGGGGGTTTCCAGGGAATCATGTGTGGACTTTAGCTATCACAGTATCACTATTCAGAAAGGGTCCCAAGATATCAACAATCATGAGAAAGTGAGGGGTAGCTTTTTGTAGTGATTTCCTCTTCAGGAATATTTTCCCAAACATATTTTAAGGTCTTTAGATTGACAATTGTGAGCCATATTTTAGTTCTGCATCAAATAAAAATATCCTAGGATACAGATGAGAAAAAAGAGCTAGCAACTGAGAGGGAAAGAAGAACACAGCAGAGGCTCCAAAATCAAAGGAAAAAAGCAGTTAACTGAGAAAAAGAAGTGATGAGTTGTAAAAGCACTGGGAAAATAATAAATATTCATAGGAAGTCCCCAAATGTAATCAAGTAATAAGGATCTTTTGTCTAAAGTTGGTCTTGGGAAGCACCATCTGACATGTTTTCAACATTTGTGCAGCTGGGTGCCAAGGACCCAAGGAACTGAGACAGTTTCTGTCCATGAGGAATCCTAGTTTGGTGAGAAAATAGACCAGTGAAACAAATAACAGTGACATGGGTGATAGGGGCAATCATGGGGGTTTATACAAGGTATTTCAGAAAACTAAACAGAGTCATTGAGTCTTCCTGGCCCTTAGGGCATGCTCTGTCCACTTACTGAATACAGGAATGAATGGGTGAGCTAATCTGGACTGTATTTAAAATCATCTAGTGAATCTGGGTTCTCAATTCCCCATCAGTTGATGCCAAAATTCTTGAATTCTTAAATCTGAAGTGAGAGAATATAAGTAACGCTCAAGATTCCTCCTAAATGTGGGTAGAGTAAGAGATAATTTGCAGAATACAGTTTGGTAGATAATAGACTAGCCCCCTATTAAAAATTATTTCTCAAAACTAGGTCCTGAAATTCCATCATTACCAATTAATTTCTTTATGCTCAAATAAACATTGCAGGATTTGCAAAACAAAGAGTCAAAACTTTATGATCTCTAGTAGGCTGTAAAATGAACCTTCAATAGAGATCCATGTCCTGCTCCCTGGAACCTGTGAATGTTACAAGGCAAAAAGATTTTGCAGGTGTGATTAAGTTAAGGATCTTGACGCAGGAGATTGTCCTGAATTATCTGAGCAGGTTCTATACATAATCATGCATCATTAGACAAGAGAGGCAGGGAGAAAGTCAACGCTACAGAGGAGAAGAAGAAGACAACGTGCCCAGGGAAGCAGAGGCTGAAAAGATGAGGCTACAAACCAAGTAAAACTAGCAGCCACCACAGGATTCTTTTCTTGGATCCGAGAAGAACTTGTGGGCTACTTCATCTCACCTACCATTCTCAAGAAAGAAATGAGATCCGGTAAGACTTACCCACCTGGTTATAAGAAGGGTTTGTAGTAAAATCAGAGCCCTGTGGCTCAGTGAATCACCCAGTCCACATGGGAAAACATACCTTTAGATGAAAACAGCTTTGACAGTCCAGAAAGTCTGTGCAGTGGTTCTAATAATTCAGTTCAAGTGTTACTGTCATAAAGAAGGTGTTTGTTGAATGAACTGTTAAAATCAGAATGCAAGATGGCCCCATCTCTGTTCTTTCAAAGAAAACAATGGGTTTTCTCAGAGAGACAAGAAGCAATAGGGACTTCCCATAGTCTTCGAACCTCTTGAAAAATGGCCTTCTATATTTTTCTTCTAATGCAGAGAATTATACAAACGAAACTCTTAATAAACACACATGTGAACAATCCTATGTTTGTCAAGTGCTGATACTGTGAGCAGCATACAATTCAGTGTACAAGAAACAGCATCTATTTATACTAGCCTGTAAACTTCATGGAGATTTTGTCTGTTTTGTTACAGAGCATCCCCAGTACCTAGAACAGCATCTAGCACAGAGCCTGTACTGAGTAAACAGTTGTAGAGTACAGCACCAGCTGGAGACCTGGGCAACAAGCAGCCCCGCCCTGGCCCTCACTTCTGCCCTCCTCTCACTTCACTCAGTGCGCAAGGGGAGGTGTCCACCTGGAGTCCATGTGCCGCCCCCTAGTACACTTCTCCCTAATACAAGCAGTTTTCTGAGACCTCAGGGTTCTCTGGCCAAATAGTCCCAAACTTGCTTCTAGGGACTGGAATAGTCTCCACCCCAAATCTAGCCTGATTGCAAACCTCCTGTGTGCAGTTCTTATTATTGAAAGGTGGCCAAGGGACTGTTCTGCTTAGGGTGGATCAGACATTGGACATGGGAGTTGGGGTGCCTACCTATTCATTTTGTGTGCCATTAAGTGTTAGATACAGCCGGGACTGTGAAGAGAGGATGAATAGGCCATGGGCAGGGAGTCTCTATTGTATCACGGGATAAAAGGGCTGTTTTTATCCCAGAAACCTGCAAATTTAAGAGGAGGTTGGGTTTAATAAATAGATGGATGGATGGATAATTGCATAGATCAATACATGAATGAAAAAATGCCCTACCATGAACCAATGAACTATACCAGGGAAAGAGAAATGAATGGAGGCACACAGGTTTCCCAGAGATTCTGGCAAAGCCAAGTCTGTCAAATTAGACAAGGGCTCTTTTAGTGCTTCTAATGATTCATCTCAACAGTAACAATGTTGTTCAGAAAAATACTGTTTATATCTCATGATCTTCCAGTGACCAAAAAGATTGAGTCTAATGATGACATAAAATGTAACTTTTTAAGATAAAGTTCTTCAACCAAATAAAAATTTTAAATGTGTCACTTGACACATTTTGATGTCAAAATATATTCCAGCTTCAATTATATAAAGAAAGTTCTAAAGTCACAAAAAGAATGCATTTTCTCTTGCCAAGTCCACCTGGCAGCAGTCCTAGAACCTAGAGGTACTCACCAGACATTTGTCAGCAGAGCAGAGTAGCTTGTGAGCGCAGGCAATCTGATGCCAGGCCACTTGGAATAATCTTGGCTTCACCTCAGACTAGCTGGGTGACCATGGACATGTCACTCTTGGGATAACAAGATACCTATTTCAGAGAGTTATTATAGAAATTAAACACCTCATTATCTGCAAAGGAACAGAACAATGTCCAACTCATAGCCAGAACTCTGGAAAGGCTGATGTCCAGAGTTAAATGTTGCTGCTGCTGCTGCTGCTGTTAAGTCACTTCAGTCGTGTCCGACTCTGTGCGACCCCATAGACGGCAGCCCACCAGGCTCCCCCGTCCCTGGGATTCTCCAGGCAAGAACACTGGAGTGGGTTGCCATTTCCTGTTCCAATGCGTGAAAGTGAAAAGTGAAAGGGAAGTCGCTCAGTGGTGTCCGACTCTTAGCGACCCCATGGACTGCAGCCTTCCAGGCTCCTCCGTCCATGGGATTTTCCAGGCAAGAGTACTGGAGTGGGGTGCCATTGCCTTCTCCGAGAGTTAAATGTTATGTTACTATTAAATGACATAAATGATATGTGACCCATAGTATTAGCTATTCTTAGTATATGACAGATTATATTTAATTTCTAAAACAGGCATGGTGTCTAAGTGTTGGCCAACTTAAATTTTAAAGGCTATTCTCTAGGCTAACTTCAAAGCAACTCTAGTAATAACAGATTCAACCATCTCAAAATATTTTTAGTGTTTTGCCACCGTCGACTTTGGCTAATGTAATATTAATTCAGTGGGACTTTTATAGGTCAGCAGGTAGAGAGGCTATGTTTTAACTGTGTCTTCCCTGGGTGATAAAGATGTAGTTGACGTTTCAATCATTTAAATCTATGCTAAAGGTATAGAATAATAAGAAAGAACCTAATGTCCATCTGTGCTAGGAAGCTTCAGGTAAACTGTATGCTGAAAAACCAAAGAAGTACAAAGGAGACCTAACCAGAAACACAGTTTAATGGATTGTATAAACTATAAAAATATTAATAATAAGGCCTTCTACCCATCTCTTGGAGTGAAAAACACCACCACGTATACCTGTTTTTGTTTAAGAAAATTTTAAGGTTTTATTGTTTTCCTTAAAATAGCTACATACAAATTCTTAATCTCAAATATACACATATATTACATGTGTGAAAGCTCATGAATGTGAATGGTGACTAAAATGGTCGAAAGAATTTCTATTTGAGGGAATCTCACAAATAGTTTCTATTTCTCCCATTATTAGTATTTTTTCTGTTGCTCTATTGTTTTTCTTAAAGCATCTTTTGTTAAGAAAATAGTCCACAACTTCTTCCATGGTAAGTTGAAGTTACATGTCACTGGGGGAAAAAAACCTTCACATTTTAACATTACAACTTTAACAGGATCTGCGAAGATATTATCTGAAGTGTCAGCAGCACAATGAAATGAAGTTAATACACAATATTCAGCAAATTTCATAACATTACCTCTTTTTTTTCCCACACAAATCAGGCTGATTTGAAAGAGAAGCATTTGTTTGAAAATTAATAGCAACATTCTTTTGTTTCATTTTATGCAGCTTTAAAGACCTGAGGAGCCTTAGGAATTAATTGCAGGCTTCTAATAAACACAATGATGTAATGACGTATTTAACATTACTGTTTTTTGTTTGATTCCAAATAAATTGCAGATTTTTTTCTGGTGTGATAGTAAAACAATTACCATTTTGCAAAAAGGATAATTAATCTGCAATTTTTTCACATTAGATCATATATCTCTAAAGAGTGCCCACGGATTTGATAGTCTTCAGCTGCTGTGTATTTATTTTTCATTTTTTTCTACTGATGTACCGCCCCATCAGTGCTGACATTTAAATGAGTGAGTATTCAACACAAATGTGATCATTTGTACAGCATCCAGTGCGGCCCCATACTGAGATGATTGCTTCTGGGAGCCATCCATGGGTTCTCAAATAGGGGGAAAAAGCCAGGCAAAATTTTATCAATTTACATTTTTCTGTGATTAATTTTTATGCAAATAAGGGCCCGACCGTGCTCCCATCTCACCTGAATCATCCGGATCATCAAAGACAAATTGAGCATCACTTATTTAAAAAATAGGCTTTAAACTACTCTACAGCTGTGTTGGAAAATGCTAAGAGCAGGGCATGAACTTCTCTAATATAACAGGAATAGATAAGAAAATGTCTTTTATGTGCATTTTGTACACAATGCCACAAGCATGGAACTTAACACAATAAAAAATTGCCTTTGCCTTGAATATTCTCTGGTCTTTGTAAATAGTCAGCAGTGGGAATGACAGCATACAAAGCAATATTTTCCCAATTTCTGAATGCATAATCAGAAATGTTTCCCATTAAACAAAAAATACTGACCATTACATGTCTTTGCCAACTTTCTATTGCTTCTGGATGAAAGTGTCCAATAAAAAGAGTAAATATGTAGGGGCAACAAAATTTCACAGAACTAAATGACAAGTCTTAGTTTGTGATGGGGGTTTATGGTGTCGGTATAATGTTGCATAAAACTGACATAGCACTTCTGGGTCTATACAGTCTATTTCTCAAGACATCTACTAAAATAATATAATTATTTAGTTTGCATTTGGGGTCCACTAAAAATTATAAAAATCATATTGGATTTTTTAAAATAATAATATCCTCCAGATTTATGAACTACAAGTAAAGACGTTTGCCATGATATCTGGGATCAAGTTAACAGTGTGATTCATATAGTCACGGCTTACAAATGCCACCTCAGCAGTAACTAAGTTCAATTTACTATTTTTTAGCAAAAGCTATATTTTCTCACATGGTATCTTTCGAAAGTGTGCTTAGAGTTTTATGTACATGACTCAGTTATCAAAATCTTCCCAGATGTCTCCTTTTCTCTCACTCACAAAAATAATCACCAGAGCAGAAATAAATTGTTGACAATTCTCAGAGAATGGAAACAGACCACAGGGGGTAAAAATCTGGTTATCTGAATGGGCGATATAATCGA
Organism: Capra hircus; assembly: GCF_001704415.2. Classification (NCBI taxonomy): domain Eukaryota; kingdom Metazoa; phylum Chordata; class Mammalia; order Artiodactyla; family Bovidae; genus Capra; species Capra hircus. Next base: position 21,129,459 of record NC_030822.1, on the reverse strand, counting down.
AGGTTCAGCTAAGCTAAGGGAATTTCAACATAAACAATGCTCTTATTTCCAAGAACGGATTCTCCTTTATATACAATAGTGGAGGAATGCCAATCCTTTCCTTACTGCTGTGAGAAAAGTGCCGGACAGGAACAAGATTAGAATCTTAAAAGCTGTCCTGGAGAGCTAAATTACTGTGCAGCGTACAGGTGAGGAGGTAAAAAGAGCAAAAATAAATGGAGTTTATTCCATGGTTTTTAGAGTTTATTTCACGAAGACAGAAATAAAGATATCTAAATCCATAGTTACAGTCACCCCATGTGAGATGGCTGTGTGTGTGTGAGTGTGTGTGTGTGTGTGTGTGTAGCCATGTGTGGAACTGTGTGGAACTGTTCATGGAACTGTGTCATGGGCCTCTTCTCTCCCTCACCAACAAAAATTTGCCACTCAACACCAACTTCCACACACAAAAAAGATTCCTGTTTACCTTCTCACTGTCTTCCTTCAAAAATAACCTGGGAAATACAGGAGTTTCTCACACAAAAAAATAATTTTAGCCTGGTAAGCAATTGCTACGTAATAGGAGAATAACTAGATTTGTACAACTTTGGACGCACACACACACACATCTGTCTGGTCTGACTTTTGGCTTAAACTAGCCAGCACAGAACATCTGCTGCTGCGGTTCCATCAGGAGTGGAAGCAATTGTTCGTAACCTGGACATATCATATTCTCAAACAAAGGTGGGCATAGAGAAACTTGCAATGCCCAAGGATTTACAAACTCTACCCCTGACTCTTTTAACTGTGGTGCTGGAGAAGACTCTTGAGAGTCCCTTGGACTGCAAGGAGATCAACCCAGTCAATCCTAAAGGAAATCAATCCTAAATATTCATTGGAAGGACTGATGCTGAAGCTGAAGCTCCAATACTTTGGCCAGCTGATGCAAAGAGCTGACTCATTAGAAAATACCCTGATGCTAGGAAAGATTGAAGGCAGGAAGAGAAGGGGATAGCAGAGGACAAGATGGTTGCATGACATCACAACTTGATGGACATGAATTTGAGCAAGCTCTGGGAAATGGTGAAGGACAGGGAAGCCTGGTGTGCTGCACTCCATGGGGTCGCAAAGAGTCAGACATGACTGAGTGACTGGTTAGCAAAAAAAAATCCCCCTGACTTTAAGCAGCAGCTGTTTGGTTTAAAGCAGGTCAGCTGGCAACCACACAGCTGTTTTTTTTAAAGTTCAGAATAGTTAGTTGCCACTGTAATGTGAAAACCAGGCCATCTCTCACAGAAGTAAATGGCACCTCCCAAATGATGGGGGAGCTGCTTCAACATGTGTCAACTGAGCACATTTGGGGAGAGTGGGACAAGGAACTGGAGGAGAAAATCATTAGGGATGACAACTCACAAACTTAGGGAAGAAATAAAGTTAGTCCTAAAAGGAGTGAAATGGGAAACCAGAGCTCCTGGAAAAGGTTGCAGGGTCTTACACAGTGCACACATTTACCCTTGGCCATGGTCTTTATTTCTAACACAAAATAAGAAACTCCAAATATCTTTAAGAATACAAACAGCTCTGCTCTTAACCAGCATGCATTGTATCGAAAAATACTACCAAAAAGAAAGGCATTCTTTATGAAATGACTCACTCTCCACTTTTACTTTCATCAAGAGGCTTTTTAGTTCCTCTTCACTTTCTGCCATAAGAGCGGTGTCATCTGCATATCTGAGGTTATTGATATTTCTCCCGGCAATCTTCATTCTGGCTTGTACTTCTTCCAGTCCAGCGTTTCTCATGATGTACTCTGCATAGAAGTAAATAAGCATGACAACATACAGCCTTGACGTACTCCTTTTCCTATTTAGAACCAGTCTGTTGTTCCATGTCCAGTTCTAACTGTTGCTTCCTGACCTGCATACAGGTTTCTCAAGAGGCAGGTCAGGTGGTCTGGTATTCCCATCTCTTTCAGAATTTCCCACAGTTTATTGTGATCCACACAGTCAAAGGCTTTGGCATAGTCAATAAAGCAGAAATAGATGTTTTTCTGGAACTCTCTTGTTTTTTCCATGATCCAGTGGATGTTCTCAATTTGATCTCTGGTTCCTCTGCCTTTTCTAAATCCAGCTTGAACATCTGGAAGTTCACAGTTCATGTATTGCTGAAGCCTGGCTTGGAGAATTTTGAGCATTACTTTAATAGTGTGTGAGATGAGTGCAATTGTGCGATAGTTCGAGCATTCTTTGGCATTGCCTTTCTTTGGGATTGGAATGAAAAATGACCTCTTCTAGTCTTGCGGCCGCTGCTGAGTTTTCCAAATTTGCTGGCATATTGAGTGCAGCACTTTCACAGAATCATCTTTCAGGATTTGAAATAGCTCAACTGGAATTCCATCACCTCCACTAGCTTTGTTCTTAGTGATTAGTGATGCTTTCTAACACTTGACTTCACATTCCAGGATGTCTGGCTCTAGGTGAGTGATCACACCATTGTGATTATCTTGGTCGTGAAGATCTTTTTTGTACAGTTCTTCCATGTATTCTTGCAACCTCTTCTTAATTTCTTCTGCTTCTGTTAGGTCCATACGATTTCTATTCTTTATCAAGCCCATCTTTGCATGAAATGTTCCCTTGGTATCTCTAATTTTCTTGAAGAGATCTCTAGTCTTTCCCATTCTGTTGTTTCCTTCTGTTTCTTTGCATTGATCCCTGCTTTCTTATCTCTCCTTGCTATTCTTTGGAACTCTGCATTCAGATGCTTATATCTTTCCTTTTCTCCTTTGCTTTTCACTTCTCCTCTTTTCACAGCTATTTGTAAGGCCTCCCCAGACAGCCATTTTGCTTTTTTGCATTTCTTTTCCATGGGGATGGTCTTCATCCCTATCTCCTGTACAAAGTCACGAACCTCAGTCCATAGTTCATCAGGCACTCTATCTGTCAGATCTAGGCCCTTAAATCTATTTCTCACTTCCACTGTATAATCATAAGGGATTTGACTTAGGTCATACCTGAATGGTCTAGTGGTTTTCCCTACTTTCTTCAATTTAAGTCTGAATTTGGCAATAAGGAGTTCATGATCTGAGCCACAGTTAGCTCCTGGTTTTGTTTTTGTTGACTGTATAGAGCTTCTCCGTCTTTGGCTGCAAAGAATATAATCAATCTGATTTCGGTGTTGACCATCTGGTGATGTCCATGTGTAGAGTCTTCTCTTGTGTTGTTGGAAGAGGGTATTTGCTATGACCAGTGCATTTTCTTGGCAAAACTTCATTACTGTTTGCTCTGCTTCATTCTGCATTCCAAGGCCAATTTTGCCTGTTACTCCAGGTGTTTCTTGACTTCCTACTTTTGCATTCCAGTCCCCTATAATGAAAAGGACATCTTTTTTGGGTGTTAGTTCTAAAATGTCTTGTAGGTCTTCATAGAACTGTTCAACTTCAGCTTCTTCAGTGTTACTGGTTGGGGCATAGACTTGGATTACTGTGATATTGAATGGTTTGCTTTGGAAATGAACTGAGATCATTCTGTTGTTTTTGAGACTGCATCCAAGTACTGCATTTTGGACTCTCTTGTTGACCATGGTGGCTACTCCATTTCTTCTAAAGGATTCCTGCCCACAATAATATATATAATGGTCATCTGAGTTAAATTCACCCACTCCAGTCCATTTTAGTTCACTGATTCCTAGAATGTCGATGTTCACTCTTGCCATCTCTTGTTTGACCACTTCCAGTTTGCCTTGATTCATGGACCTGACATTCCAGGTTCCTATGCAATATTGCTCTTTACAGCATTGGACCTTGCTTCTATCACCAGTCACATCTAGTCATATCCCATCACTTCCTGGGAAATAGATGGGGAAACAGTGGAAACAGTGTCAGACCTTATTTTGGGGGGCTCCAAAATCACTGAAGATGGTGACTGCAGCCATGAAATTAAAAGACGCTTACTCCTTGGAAGAAAAGTTATGACCAACCTAGAGAGCATATTGAAAAGCAGAGACGTTACTTTGCCAACAAAGGGCCATCTAGTCAAGGCTATGGTTTTTCCAGTGGTCATGTATGGATGTGAGAGATGGACTTTGAAGAAAGCTGAGCACCGAAGAATTGATGCTTTTGAACATTTGTGTTGGAGAAGACTCTTGAGAGTCCCTTGGACTGCAAGGAGACCCAACCAGCCAATTCTGAAGGAGATCAGCCCTGGGATTTCTTTGGAAGGAGTGATGCTAAAGCTGAAACTCCAGTACTTTGGCCACCTCATGCGAAGAGTTGACTCATTGGAAAAGACTCTGATGCTGGGAGGGATTGGGGGCAGGAGGAGAAGGGGACAACAGAGGATGAGATGCCCAGATGGCATCACTGACTCGATGGACGTGAGACTGAGTGAACTCCAGGAGTTGGTGATGGACAGGGAGGCCTGGTGTGCTGTGATTCATGGGGTCACAAAGAGTCGGACACGAGTAAGCGACTGAACAGAACTGATGAAGTGACTACTGATAATAACTCCTACTGTATTTTAAAAAGCATAATATATACATAATGTATACATATATATTTCTCTAGACAATATATGTGATTGTATAGATAAAATCATAAATGAAAATGTGTCATATTTCTTGTGTGTTCACAATGCCAGGAACTGTTCTGGGCACTTCGGATATAGCCATAAACAGGACAGACAAACTTACTGTTATTATTGAGCTTATAATCAACATATAAATAAAGAAGGTCTGAAAATAGCACATGTTATTCCAGATATTCAAGCTGGTTTTAGAAAAGGCAGAGGAAATAGAGATCAAATTGACAACATTCACTGGATCATCGAAAAAGCAAGCGAGTTCCAGAAAAACATCTATTTCTATTTCTGCTTTATTGACTATGCCAAAGCCTTTGACTGTGTGGATCACAATAAACTGTGGACAATTCTGAAAGAGATGGGAATACCAGACGACCTGACCTGCCTCTTGAGAAATCTGTATGCAGGTCAGGAAGCAGCAGTTAGAACTGGACATAGAACAACAGACTGCTTCCAAATAGGAAAAGGAGTGCATCAAGGCTGTATATTGTCACCCTGTTTATTTAACTTATATGCAGAGCAGATCATGAGAAACATTGGGCTGGAAGAAGCACAAGCTGGAATCAAGATTGCCGGGAGAAATATCAATAACCTCAGATATGCAGATGACACCACCCTTATGGCAGAAAGTGAAGAAGAACTAAAGAGCCTTTTGATGAAACTGAAAGAAGAGAGTGAAAAAATTGGCTTAAAACTGAGCATTCAGAAAACTAAGATCATGGCATCTGGTCCCATCACTTCTTGGCAAACGGATAGGGAAACAATAGAAACAGTGACAGACTTTATTTTTTTTGGGGGGGGGGTCCAAAATCACTGCAATAACTGTAGCCATGAAATTAAAAGATGCTTGCTCCTTGGAAGGAAAGTTATGACCAACCTAGGCAGCATATTAAAAAGCAGAGACATTACTTTGCCAACAAAGGTCCATCTAGTCAAGGCTATGGTTTTTCCAGTGGTCATGTATGGATGTGAGAGTTGGGCTATAAAGAAAGCTGAGTGCCGAATAATTGATGCTTTTGAACTCTCAGGAAGACTCTTGAGAGTCCCTTGGACTGCAAGGAGATCCAACCAGTCCATCCTAAAGGAGATCAGTCCTGGGTGTTCATTGGAAGGACTGATGTTGAAGCTGAAGCTCCAAACTTTGGCCACCTGATGCAAAGAACTGACTCATTGGAAAAGACCCTGATGCTGGGAAAGATTGAGGGCAGGAGGAGAAGGGGACAACAGAGGATGAGATGGTTGGATGGCATCACTGACTCAACAGACATGGGTTTGGGTGAACTCCAGGAGTTGGTGATGGACAGGGAGGTCTGGCATGCTGCATTCATGGGGTCGCAAGGACTCAGACACAACTGAGTGACTGAACTGAACTGATGCAGAGAATTAAAATATGTCAACATGATACAGAGTGACTCTGTAACTAATTTATGTGGAGTTAGTGGGAAGGCTTCTCTTAGGAGGCTACATTTTAGCTGAGATTCGAATGATAAGAAAGAAAGAGCCATGTGAACTTCATGTGAAGAGTAATTGGGGCCAGAAGAACAACCGGCAAGATGGTACTGGCTAGATGGAAAAAAGCTTAGTATATTCCAGGAACAAAAGGAGAGCTAGGAGGCTGGAGCAGACAGCAGTCATGGACAGGACAGGAGGCAGTCTGAAGTCTGAGGACATTTGGATTCCACAAATAATAAAGCACATATGTTTTTATAATACAACTGTATGTTTAGTTTCTTCTTATTAACTGTACTAAGCTATTTACACAGTGGAATTGTATTTAAAGAGTTATTTAGTAAAGACATGCCACAAATAGACAGTTTCACTAACACTAATCACACAAGCGCAGTGAAGCAAACTTATGTTCAAGAAAGTAACATGGGTGAGAACTTCCCATTCTTGTGACATTTTCCAGGCCAGTAGACTTGAAATTATGCCATTCCAAAATAATTCTGGGGTGGGAAGCTTCCTAGGATAATACAGCCACATTTAAGTGAGAGTTACAAAGAGAAGCTGATGTGAGAAAGCTGTAATATTGCTGGCATAAAAATAGGTGCTGCCAGACAGTGTGGAAGTTGACAAATGGGCTTGCGGAGGGAGGGCTAAGGGACAGCCCTGGTAACCAAGAGGAGGCTGTCCTGAAGCAGCAGGTGCTTAGCAATAGTGGGTGCCTAGGACCTCCAGGGCAGACAGGAGGGAGCGGCATGAGACGGCTGCGTTAAGCAGGAGGGAGACATGACATCTGGGAGTAAGTGTACTGCGGTAAGCAACCAACACAGAGACAAAGTGGTCCCATGCAAGGTCACCGGGCTTGGTGGACACTTTCAATAAGCAAAGTGTCAAGATTCTAAATGTCTGATTCTAAGGATTGAATTTTACCACTTGGCTTCCCAGGTTGTTTCATGGTAAAGAATTTGCCTATGATGCAGAAGACGTGGGTTTGATCCCTGGGGTGAGGGATCCACTCAAGATCCTGTCAAGAAGGAAGTGACAAGCTGCTTCAGTGTTCTTGCTGGGTAAATCCCATGGACAGAGGAGCCTGGCGGGCTACAGTCCATGGGGTTGCAAAGAGTCAGACATGACTGAGTGAATGAGCAGCAGTGCAGTGACAATCAGTAAGGCCCTTAAGTGATGCGAAGGAAATTCAGTGGCTGTGGGGTCAGGCTGCCTGGATTAGGAAGCTTCAGATGAGATACTCATTCAGGGCCAGCCATGTCACGAGGATCTGCTGCCACCCAAACCCAACTAAACCAGGACACCTGATCTCATCTTTCTCACTCTTCATTTCTCTTGTCTTCACTGGCTTGAAAAAAAATGTATACTCTGGAGGTATCGGGTATGCACGACACCAGAAGAGGTTTATTTAGGAAAGATTTTACCAGTAAGTGAAAGTGAAAGCTGCTCAGTCGTGTCTGACTCTTTGAGACCACCATGGGATTCTCCAGGCCAGAATACTGGAGTAGGTAGCCTTTCCCTTCTCCAGGGGATCTTCCCAACCCAGGCATCGAACCCAGGTCTCCCACATTGCAGGCAGATTCTTTACCAGCTTGAAAGTGAAGTCGCTCAGTCGTGTCCGACTCTTTGCGACCCCGTGGACTGTAGCCCTCCAGGCTCCTCCATCCATGGGATTCTCCAGGCAAAAATACTGGAGTGGGTTGCCATTTCCTTCTCCAGGGGATCTTCCCCTTTCAAGCAACTAACATTTTATGGTGAACAAATAACGACTGAAGACAAACCAAGAGAGCTGCTCAACAGGGTAATCTCTCTGCAGCTGAATGGAAGACCTGACCTCCAAAGAATCCTTTAAACCTGGATTCACTGAGGCAAGCCTGCCAAAGACGGATATCAACCTGACTTTTCAGACTCAATGAGCTGTTCAAAACAGGCCTCTGAAGCAGGCCACAGCCTGCTTGAGAAAGAAACTGCTCCGAAGTATTACCCAGTAGTAATAGCTGAAGCCCCCACGGCCTGGCTCTTACCCCCAACACCATGGTGACTTGCTGAGTAGCACCTCAGCAGGCCTCACAGAATCCACTGTAAGATGCATGGAGAAGCCGCGACAGTACTGAGGCACACAAAGCTGAAGAAAGACCGAAACTTCAATCACAAAGAAGACGGCAAAACACAAAAGTCCAAAAGGTAGGTACTTCGTATGACAGTGCATAATGTTTCAGGGAAAGTTACTAGTTCTTGATTGTCAATATTAAATATTAGTCTTGATATGAAGAACCAAAAAATAAAATTAGTTTTTATGTATTATATTCTAAGAAAATAAGGACTGATTTGTATCCCACAGTACAATGCAAAAATCACGGTGAATTCAAACCAGCTTGCATATTTGGTAACAAATTCTAAAACAACTAAGTTAATTTTTATTTTCAGTCACAGAGTAGGTTTAACTTTTCTGACTACTAATCAAGCTTTATTCAATTAAAAATCAAAATGAAATTCCATGTCGAGAAATTATTTTTCCAAAAATATACCAAATTCTACCAAACATTTAAAGAAGAAATAAAACCAAGAATGCAATAAAATATTTTCCATAAAATAGAAAAGAATATTTCCCAGCTCATTTTATGAGACCAGCATAATCCCAATACCAAACTCAGACAAAGATCTATCCAAAACAGAAACAATAGACCATTATTTCCCATGGACAGAGGCACAGAAAACTCTCAGCAAATTACTATTAAATCAAATCCAGCAAATTTTAAAAAAAAAGGAAGAAACAGTATATAACCAAGTGATATTCACTATCAGAATTCAAGACTTGTTTATCATTTGAAAATCAGTCAACATAACTTGCTATATTAACTAACTAAGAAAAATCACATTTCTTAATGGTACTCAAGTGGTGAGTACATGATTCTATGCATTTATCAAAACCCATGAAACTGTACACCAGAAAGAATGACTTTTAATGTTTGCAAACTGAAAAAACAAAACCCATAAAACAAAACCAATCAGGTTTTGGGGGATGTTGGGATGGAATACAGACTAGAGTAAATCAACCTAACTGTATTATGAATATATAACACAACCTCACTGAAGGGGAGAGGAAGAAATGAATTTACCTAAACAACTGGGGAAAACAAGTCTCTGTCTAGATATTGGAAGGCTAATGACAAAAAAGAAATGAACTCCAAACATTCCATTCTACATAGTACTAAAGTTTAGAAATTCTGATACTCTTACATATATATTAAAGTTGAACAAATGAGGAAATATACATGATAGGGACTAGGTTTCTCACTGTCTAAGAAAGAAGTTTCAAATAACCTCACAAATAACCAAGACAGGGAATCCTGTAGAGCCGGATCAGAGTCAAACAGATCTGTGTGAACTCATGTTTATTTCACCATATATTATGTATTTCTTCATCTCTCTGCTGAGAGGGCTTAGAAAAAATACAACCCAATAGCAATAAGCGCACGTAGCATTCAGACCATGGTTTCTAAATAGCTTTCTCCAATGAAAATGACTGATTCTATTGTTGAAGCAGGAAATATAAAAAAGATCCTGGAGCATCTTGTACTATCAGAAAGTTCAAAAGAAAGAGAAAAAAAGAAAAAGCTTAAAAGAAGGGGAAAATGTATAGAAAATATCAAAAGGATACAGGAGGCAAACTGAAAGAGCTTACAATGGTTAAAATGAACAATTTGGGCAAAAATAAATAAATGATAGTGTTGGACCCAAAGAACAAAAGAAATATGAATGGACCCATATAAATATAATTAAGATGTAGAATAAAAAGTAAGCAAATGGGGGAGAATGGGTTAATCATTCCTATAAAATAATTCCAATTAATAAATGTAGACAAATGAGAGGGTCTTCCCTGGCACCTCAGCTAGTAAAGAATCTGCCTGCAATGCAGGAGACACCAGTTTGATCCCTGGGTCAGGAAGCTCCCCTGGGGAAGGGATAGGCTACCCATTCCAGTTTTCATGGGCTTCCCTGGTGGCTCAGATGGTAAAGAATCTTCCTGCAATGAGGGAGACCTGAGTTTTATCCTTGGGTTGGGAAGATCCCCTGGAGGAGGGCATGGCAACCCACTCCAGTATTCTTGATTTCTCATGGGAGAATACCCATGAACAGAGGAGCCTGGTGGGCTGAGTTCCATAGGGTCACAAAGAGTCAGACACAACTGAACAACTAAGCATAGCACAGCACAGACAAATGATATTAAGAAAAGATCCCCATCAGAAAGTACATTACGGTAATGATTGCAACAGGCAAGGTACTGATAAACACTAAATTAGTGAGCAAAAACTTAGGAGAAACTTGATATTTGCATAGCCTCAAGGTATCTGCCATCAATTGGTTAATTATCGTGGTGTCTTAATTATGTCTACCAATTCTTTAATACTCCTTCCTCCAAGTGGTGTGTGTGTGCGTGCTCAATCATGTCTGGCTCTTGTGACCCCATGGACTGTAGCCCACCACTCTCCTCAGTCCATGGAATTCCCCAGGCAAGAATATTGGAGGAGGTTGCCACTTCCTCCTCCAGGGGATCTTTCCAATCCAGCAGTCAAATCCATGTCTCCTGCATCTCCTGAATTGACAGATTCTTTACCACTGCACCACGTGGGAAGGCCCCCTCCCTCTAAGATGTAGAGCTTAAACCCCTTTGTCTTGAGTGGGGACTGAATTATTTGCCTCTGATAGAGTATGAGAAGGGAAAAACAGTAACATTACCATTGAGAAATATGGCAAACACCACCTTAACTAAGTTATCAACATTAATATCACCAGTAATATATAATACTGATATAATGTACACCCTGATATAAAGCAATGAAAAGGAGGGATTTCCCTGGCAGTCCCAATGGTTAAGACTCTGTACTTCCACTGCAGGGGCCATGGGTTTGAGCCTGGGTTGAGGAACTAAAGATTCCACAAGTCATGCAGCATGGCCAAGAAAAAAGAAAAAAAAAAAAACAATGAAGAGGGCAAATCATTTCTTTGATATTTTTCATGCAACTGTGCAACTTTAATCAAAAGAACACTTGAGACAAGCTCCAACTGAGGAACATTCTATAAGATATTTGACCACTATTCAAAAGGTCAAGGTTGTGAAAGACAAGGAAACACTGAGAAACTTATATTAACTTTGACCACTACATGACTACTACAGGCAATATGATATCCTCTATTGGATTCAGTAATAGAAAAAGGACATTAGTGGAAAAACTAGGGAAACATGAATAAAGCCTCTTGTGTGCTGTCACTTCAGTCATGTCCGACTCTTTGCGACTCTATGGACTGTAGCCCAGCAGGGTCCTTTGTCCATGGGATTCTCCAGGGAAGAATACTAGAGTGGGTTGCCATTTCCTTCTCCAAGGGGTCTTCCTGACCCAGGGGTCAAACCCATGTCTCTTATGTCTTCTGCATTGGCAGGTGGATTCTTTTACCACTGAGCCTCCTGGGAAGCCCAGAATAAAGCCTACTTTAGTTAACACTATTGTACTAGTGTTGACTTCTTAGTTTTGATAAATGTACTATGGTTAGCATCAGGGGAAGCTCAGTGAAGGGGATACACAAACTCTGTACTAACTTTACAATTCTTCTATAAATCTAAACAAAATGGTTTTAAAGCACTACCTATGAATTTAATTTCATTAGACATACTACTTAAAAATTAGTATGCTTTTGCTTTTCTGAGAATTTCCAAGAAATTGAACAGGTTCTTGGTTGTTTCAAGAGTGGCCACCTGTGAGTGTAACAGTAGCCTGAGAACCTGAAGCCTCTGATTCAAATTCCTGCCCCACCAACAAGCAAGATTCCTAGTCAACTGGGGATCTTCAGCATCCAATCCTTAATCCTTAAAGAAAGGATTTTTGGACAATATGACTCCTACAGACTTCTTCTGGAAGAGGTCTTCTCTTCATAGAAGATGTCAGTAGGAATCATATTGTCCAAAAAGAAAAGAGAAAGGTGGAGGGGAGAAAACTTATATTTCTAAAAAAAATATATAAAAGTTTAAAGTATTTTTTCAAGGTAAAATGTATACCAAAAATACAAATATCAATAAATTAAATAATTATCAGAGATGTTAGAAGCACAGATGGTCTTTGCACCATCTCACAGTGTTGGTGAGCTAGATGAACTTGCAAAGAGCACTGACACTGAAAATTTGACTTACTTGCCCCTTGGGAGGGAAATCAACTGACCTCTATTTGTCACCAACCAGAAAGAAAAAATACATCAATGTCAGTGGCTCCAAATAAGAAGTACCGTCAGTCCTGGCTGTGAAGGAGTTGTCAAGCCCATCATCAACTCCAAGGGTCACACCAAGGACATTGTTGCATGAAGAAGCATATTAGGGCATCTAATCAGTTGGTTAAGAGTAATAACTACTCCTTCAGACATTCATTAAATTGCTTAATTACAACTTTTAAGTTAAATTATTAATCCATTCATTCAAGCATCACAGTGCTCTGTATCAAACGAATATCAAAAATATACAGGGAAGAGTTTCATATAATTGTCTTCAATACTGTTTGCAGACATTATTATAATATTTAGTCTCTTTTCCTCATTTAAGAAATTATTAGGGCTGCTATGGCCTCACAATGAGGTCTTAGAAGAGGAGGATCCTTTGCCTTCTGGTTCCTGAAAGCAAACTTATTAAGAATGACATAGGAAGAATTGCAGGCATTCATTTTCTAAATTTCAGGGCCCTTTTCTGTAAAGTCAAAGGGTACTATAAAATGTGTCAGCGAGCTCCACGTGCAGATATTCACATTTTATGTGGAAAGCCTTTAAGATTGCAAGTCTCTAAGTAGGTCTCTGTGAGAGGCAAGTATTCACAATATCCCTCTTTTCCCAAGAGAGAGCAGGTTTTGACTGTGGAACACGTTACATTAATGAAGCTTTGTTGGCAGCTGGTGAGGGAAGCTTCTGGGTAACATAATGCATTTTTCCTAATACCATGTTAAAAAGAGCCAAGACTGAGCTGTGCTCCAGTTACTTGGGAAATAAATCAAAAGAGTACAGGTGAACACTATTTTTTGGTATTTATTTGGAGATAGTTTCAGAGTTGCAGAAAAGTTACACAAAAAGCTGCCATATATCTTTACCTAAATATATATAAGTAATTTGTGAGGTGATAATCTGAGACTTACATATGTCTTGATCCTCATCAAACTTTCATCCACTAGTAGTAGAATCCATTGATGATTCTTGTTTCAATCAATTATTACATGACTGTTGTGAAAGGTCACTTTTCTTAGTCACTCCTTCAACAATTATTTATTTAGGAGAAGGAAATGGCAACCCACTCCAGTATTCTTGCCTGGAGAATTCCATGGACAGAGGAGCATGGCAGGCTACAGTCCATGGGGTCACAAAGAATCGGACACAACTGAGTGACTAAGATCAACATTTATTAATCGGCATTCTACTCTGAGAAAAAGCCTATCTTCTTTATTTATTCATTTATTTACATCAGTGTTGACACATAAGTTCTTATTTTATTCAGAGGTCTGCAATTCAATATTATTTATTTTGATGCTACAATTGTCAAGTGAAGGTTTTTGAAAGAGCATCTATGGCACCTCAGGTAAGTTTTCCAAAGTTTTAGAAGCAAACGGTCACTTTGCTTCAAAATATTTTTGAGGCAAAAAAGATTGTGTCCTCTTGTTTGAAAAGAAACACTAACAAATCTTTTCCTTGCTTAGAAACTCCTGTCTAGACACATTACTCTTTCACAGCGCAAAATCTCTGTTTTGCTCCCAATCCAGGACTGCAGTTAATTACATGAGGAGACAGATGCTGAGCAGCCTAAGGCTTTCTCTGCCACCGCGGCGAGGCTGAGCTCCACTCAACAAGCAGGTAGTGAGTGAAGACAAATGCTGTTTGACAAGGCAGCATATCCCAGCACCCAGGGAAAGAAAACAGACAGTCCACTCTGTGTTCCCAACCAAAGACAGAGGGATATCAAGCAGATTGTTTCTGACAGAAATCATATCACAGCCGCACTTCCAGACAAAGTCCGTGTGAATGAAATGATACACTTTCTGTTTCCCATCTTCCCCTTTAACAAAAAGCGAGTGTATGAAAGGTACATTGGTGGTGACAGCTCAATGCAAGGTGGTTAGCAAGATTTTATAAGCTTGGTTTCCCTTTGGAGATATTAAAGAATCAGCAATAGTTCATCGATTTGATACAGTAGCTATTCCTCTTTATTCTAATGAATTTCCTGGTTCCTAAATACTACAGTGTAAGTACTCTATGTTCAGTAAATGTTGTGTCAAAATAGAAAATTAAAGTTATGGGCAGTCTGTATTACACAGGAAGAAACAGAAGAGATAAATTAGACTTTCCCATAGTTTATTAAGCAAACATTGGTAGGACAAATAACTTTTCTAAATACAAGCTCATGAGAGCATATAGGCAGACGTTATCTTCAGAGGCCACTTAATGAAATATTCCTAGTCATTAATGGATATAGGCATACAGATAAAATGTCCTCATCGAATAGCATCATTTGGAAGGGAAATAGTGTTTTTATTCAATGTAGAAATAGTTATGCCAATGCTTTACTCTTTAGTTGCCAATGAATGTGAATTTGAATGATTCCTATCAAAGCATAGCTAAATTATTTTATTACACTTGTTTTTAACAGCTTTGTTTTTCATTTGGTTCATTGAGGTGGCTTAAGTGTCATGTCACGGAGACAATAAATCAAATATGTATGTTCTAGCCAACTGCTGTTTTCAGAAGTCAAAAAAGAACCAAAATACAACCTGCTGTGAGCCCAACTGTTGGATGAAAGACCAACAGTGGTCATTCCCAAAGGAGAAGAGGGAGAGACACCGAAAAGATATTCAGGGAAGTGTCATTTCTGATCAGAAAGTCCCAGAATACGCTTCCTGCAGAGAAGATAAAAGTTTGCTTTAGAGGAAGTAAAAGAAATAGAAGAAACTGGTTCTCAACTTGTGCCACAATTTCTATTGTTTTAAATAATCTTTCAATTATTCCTCTACTTTTCTTATGCACTGCGCCCCCTGTATGTGTACATATGTGTGTGTGTGTGTGTGTGTGTGCGTGTAAGACACATAGAAGAGCCCTCTAATAAAAAGTGGGAAGTCAGGAAAGCCTTGCAGGAGGAAATGATACCATGGCTGACATCTAAGCCAAGACTAAGGATCAGCAGGAGTTAGTGGGGCAAAGGGAAAAGATCCTAGTTTAAGGAAATTTCATGGGCTTGCCAGGTGGCACTAGTGGTAAAGAACCCACCTGCCAATGCAAGAGACTTAAGAGATGCAGGTTTAATCCCTAGGTTGGGACGTTACCCTAGAGGAGGGCATGGTAACCCACTCTAGTATTCTTGCCTGGAGAACCCCATGGACAGAGGAGCCTGGCAGGCTACAGTCCAGAGGGTCACAGAGTCGGACATGACTAAAGTGACTTAGAACCCACACACACAAGGAAACTTCACAGGCAAGACTTGGATGAGCAAGCATAATATGTCAGAGGGGATGAAAGAAGTGGAGTGTAGACTGACCAAAACAAAACATGTATCCGGAAAGACACGGAGGATGGAACATGGGATATTTACAGCCTAGGCTAAGGAGTGACATATCCATCAAGGGTTTTAAACAGAGCAAGAACAGGATAAGGAAGTATTTTAGAAAGAACACCAGTGTGTAAAATGTGCTAAAACTGAAGGAAAGGTAACACATTTGAAGGCAAGGGAAATTTTCAAGAAGTTGATGGACTTAGGGTGTCTTAGATGTTAATTGTTGGAAGTGAGGAAATAGTATGGATGATGGGTAGGTTTCTGCTTGGGCAACTGGTGGCTGGTGATACTTTTCATTGAGGGAAGGAGCTTCACTGGGGGTATGATGATAAGTTTTGGAAATGCTGAGCTGGGGTTTCTGGTAAAATTCAAAAGGAGATTTCCAATTGCCTATCACAAAATAAATTTTTTGTCCTCAATTATTTATGAGGAGATATATGAGAACCATTCCTGTAAATTTTCAGAGAAACAGCACACTTGAATGTGTGTGTGTGTCCAAATGGAACCAAAATTTGCTGCAATGATTATATCATCAAATTGTATACAAACCTGTCTCAATTGTTGGACCATTTAAGTTCAGTATACCCAATGCTAGATTTCTTTCCAATATGAGAAGCTAATCTAGAATGCCTAAACCAAAGAACTAACTTGTTGTCCTTTTACATTTTACTGAAATGCAGTATTTAAGGGCCAGCCAGTGGATAAGCTATAATGAAGTTAAGAATACACTTATGGTCAATCTTCTTTGGTTTGAATCTCACATTACTTCTAAATAGCAGAGTAACCATAGGCAAAATTTTCTCTGTGCCTTGGTGCAGTTTCCTATCTATAAAATGGAATGGAAGATAATATTTATCTCATTGAGATTTAAAATAGATAATATTTCTAAGCATTAGAAGCACACTTTAATAAGAATTGAACATATGTTTACCACTATTTTATAACAACTGTTAGCGTATCTGGATGGATGGGTAGATGGATTTATATTCAATTCTCCCTGAACCCATTATGCAGAAATTAAGAATAGTAAAACATATATTGCCTTCAGTTCAGTTCAGTCACTCAGTCATGTCTGACTATGCGACCCCATGGACCGCAGCATGCCAGGCTTCCCTGTCCATCACCAACTTCGAGTTTGTTCAAACTCATGTCCATTGAGTCAGTGATGCCATCCAACCATCTCATCCTCTGTCGTCCCCTTCTCCTGCCTTCAATCTTTCCCAGCATAAGGGTCTTTTCCAATGAGTTGGCTCTTTGTATCAGGTGGCCAAAGTATTGGAGTTCCAGCTTCAGCTTTGGCATTAGTCCTTCCAATGCATATTCAGGACTGATTTCCTTCAGGATTGACTAAGTAAACTGAGATATCTCTGATTGCAATATAGCATACTTTATAATCTCTTCAAAATAATTAAAAATTCAAAAGGTTGATTTATTGACTTGCAATATCTATAACATATACACATATGTGTGTGCATGTGTATATAAAAATCTTTACTTGGTCAAACAACAAACTAAAACATGATGTCAATGCTCTATAATGACAACTTCTTTGTTAAAGATGGACAATTTCTTATCTCCATCAAGTGACCCATCAGACCAGCATCCCTCACTGTTTCCGTTGTTAGTCCACCCTCAGCAATGGCAACTTCCTTATCCTACCTGGATGCATGATCCACCACAACCCCATCATCAACCCAGACCTTCTGTGTTACCTGCTAGCCTGCTCTGCTTTCCCTCATCTTTTCCTGGGTCCTAGGGCTTTCCTGGTGGCTCAGATGGTAAAGAATCCACCTGCAGTGTAGGAGACCTGGGTTCGATCCTGGGTTGGGAAGATTTCCTGGAGAAGGGATTGGCTACCCACTCCAGTATTCTGGCCTTGAGAATTCCATGGACTGTATAGTCCATGGGGTTTCAAAGAGTCAGACACTGAACAACTAAATGACTTTTACTTACTTCACTCAGCATACAGCTGCAGTTAAACATAGAGCTCTACTAACTGGTCACACCTCATATTCACCCAGTCCAACTTCAAGGGAGCTCTTGCTGCTCTAAGTAATCATTTTAGTCACTCAGTTCATTTAAATTCAGCCCAGTTTAACAAAAGCATACTATATGCAAAACATTTTGCTAGGCAATAAAGGATAAAAGAATAAGACCAACTCCGCTCTCAAAGAACTTATAGTCTATAATGGAGCAAAGTGTATGTGGCAAATGCCTTCCAGACAGGAGGGGGAAAATGGTATAGGATTTCAAAGTTTTTCTTCTCTCCTTCGGATCATTTCCTCAGTCTTTACCCTCAGCCAGTGACCACAACTTAAAATTCCCTGAGATCATGGCTACTTGGCATAAATTCCTAGAGAAACATTTTTCACCACCTTTATACATTTCCAGCTTCTAATACTAATTTGACCCTTCTCTCCATTCTCTCCATTTTTTACTTTGATCTAGCTCCTGTCACTGAAAAGAGACCTTCCTCTCATACTTTTCTCCTTCTCGGCCAACATCTTCAACCTTTTCTTCTCTACTGTCCAATATACACGTAACTCCTCTTCCTTAAGAGAGACCGCCCAGTCTTTATTTTCACTTGATCCATGTCACTGCCAAATCTTTCTGTGTTACAATTCAAACCCACACATATGAAACATTTTTCCACCTATACTGTCAAAATTCTCTCAGCCATCACCAGCTTCTTCATTATGAATCAGGTCAACACCTTTTCCCCTAGTCTCCTTCTCCTTGATGTTTCTATAGCCATGGATACAGAGTATCATTCAGTTCTCAAAACTCTCTCTGCAGTTAGCTTGCAGTTAGCTTGCCCCCACACAGTGGGGCAGGATCTCTTTTTCATTCTCCAACCAGTATCTGCTGGTTTGTTGACTTATTTATGTGTTTAATATTTCCCTTCCTCCTAATTGTGAATTGCCTCCAAGGTTTAGCTCTAAACACCAAGTCTCCCCTTTTTATAGATTCCCATAGATAACATATATATTCTCACAGCTTATCTCTGGGCAGATAACTCCCAAATTTCTAAGCCCAGGCCTACTCTCTCAACAAGCATCAGCTCTTGTGTCCACAACAACCTCCTGAATAGAGCAGAGGCTCTGGGATCAGACTACCTCAACCCAGGTTCCTGGTCTGTCACTTACCAGCAGTGTGTATAATTGGAAATGCTTAATCTCTCCATTCCTCAGTTTCCTCATCTGTACACTGAAGGGAAACACATTGCCTTCCTCAATAGGTGGTTTTAAGAATTTAATAAGATTATGCATATACCAGACAATACTTTGGATCACAGTACAGACTCAATATATATTAGTTCTAATAATACTATTGATACTATAGTAATAAAATCATATGTTCTAAATTTCATGACTATAGACAAAAACTAAGCAATCAAATGAAAAAAACCACTCATGACAGATCAAATAACAATCCCTCTAAGACTGTCGTCTTCAAAAATTCTAATAATTTATATTCAAAAACTTAGTTTTAACTTTGATCAACACTGTTCTCTCATATTTACATCTAGAAACCACATTCTGTTTTCTTATTAAATGATTCTCCTCTCTGCTCCCTAGTGCTTGTTGTCACTCCTACCATCCCACTAGGGCCTTCTTCTCCCCATCCATCCTGAAGATCATTATACAGATAGAAGGATGGAATAGTGTTGGAATAGGGACAGACCCTGCTTTGTAACTAACTTTTCATACTAGATAAGTCTCTTAAATTCTCTAGGCCTTAGCTTCTTCATGAATAATTCAAGGAGGTTGGATTCTATTTTCTTTAAACAAGTTCTAAAATTCAATAATTCTCTAAATTATGAAGACTATTGTCACTTTTAAAATACATGTACCATGTAAACAGGAAGAATAAAACAGAAATCCACATTATTAAGGAACTCAGATGTGAAACAAGAAAAAGTTTCTAGGAAAGCAGAGAAAAGGCAATGTTTCATCTCAGTGACAATGAGGGATTAAGCAGGACCACTGATAGGGACATTTGTAACCTATTTACAAGGAATTTGGTTCTAAAGTAAAGCAGTCTTGGAAACAATATTGTCTTGCAATGGGACCATTAAAGATTAAAGATTTGCTACCATTAAAGATTAGCTATCAGGTGACTATTAGGATTCCTAATATTTCAAAATAACTGGTTTTTCATTCTCAACAGGCTGAAAGGTGGTGAAACAATCCAAGAATGGGACATTAGTGTCCAGAGGCAGAACAACGTAGTTATGAAGGGACTGGCAGATGAGAGTTTAGAAACGTCACTGGAGAGGGAGAGAGGAAAGGACTGAGAGGCTGGCACTGAATGGATCCTTTGTGCTCTCCTTCAAGTGACCTGGGATGGTGGCAGAACTTGTGTTTAGAGGAAACTGATCAAAGTGCCAAAAGGTGCCTTTACTTCATGTCAGTAGACTGTATCTAAGTAGGAGTAGAGGGCAGTCCCGTTCTTATAGCAACCCTCTACAAAATGAGGGCTTTAATAAGACAGTGACAGAGTTACCTGGAATCAGTTGTGAACACACAAAGTGACGGGGCACTGACCAGCTCCCTCCCTCAGAAGGATGAGCAGACCTCTTTTAAGAAAGTTAAAAACAAAGCAAAGTCTCCAAAGGTATGACTGATTCATTAGAGAGAAGGAAGCAGAAGGAATATTCAGAGGAAAGGGAAACAGCAATTTGTTCACCAGAAGTTGGGCGCTCCAGAAAGCAAAACATAAGCTTTGAGAAAGAAGAATGGAAGGGGAGCTTGGGTCAAGGAGGAAGTGTAATTAAAGAGATGAAAGTTCTCAGAGAAGCTCCTTTTTGTTGTTGGTTAGTCACTAAATTCATGTCTGACTCTTTTGTGACCCCACTGACTATAGCCTGCCAGGCTCCTCTGTCCATGGAATTTTCCAGGCAAAAACACTGGAGTGGGTTGCCATTGCCTTTTCCAGGGGATCTTCTTGACCCAGGGATTGAAACTGTGTCTCCCGCACAGACAGGTGGGTTCCTTACCATTGAGCCACCAGGGGAACCCTAGGCAGTAGGGTAGATTAGTCCTTAAGAGGCCTTAAGGGTACTGGAAGCTTCTTATATAATAATTCACCAAGAGATGGAAGAGAGGGAGGGGGTTGGGGAGAGTCAGGAGCTCCAGCATGGGCATGGTTAAAAGAGCTACGGTAGGTGTTAAAACGTTTCTTTTTATTTGTTGTTGTCTCTCTCCAGTGTGACAGATTCTTGGGACCAGATATTCCACCCTTTGTTTCTTTTGCATCAGAGAGAGCACTCATTTCTACACAAAAAAGACATCAAACCAAACTACCAGTTTGACAAAGACAGTGGTTTAGATTCAAGAAGACTGGGATGCTTACAAGTGGAAAACATGTTACACTGAAATGATCATGAACTATGTTGCCCGTCCCTGTGGACAATACTGATTGAGCAGGTTTTCAACTGACCAGGGCAAGGGACTATCTTTACATAAGTAAAATAAATAAATAAATAAATAAAACAATTAAAATTTCATACTTAATGTAAATGTTTTAAATGAAGAATTTTCAGAAATAGATTAAAATGAATCACAATGAAAAAGGGAGTTTAACACATGAGTGCTCAAAGCACAGGAGTGGAAAAGGCAAAGACGGAAATGTCAAAAGTAATTACTTCCTTATTCAGGACGTATAGAAATAAAAAGACTGCTACTGTAATAATATTAGATTTCAGAAGTTAAGATAAAATCCATGTCCAATAACAAGACTATATAAGAAGTCTTTAGTTTGTTTCAGGACACATTATCATCTTCATGGAAGAATGCTTTGTACGAAAGAATCTGTCTAAATAAGTCAGATATCCACCACTATCCTGCAAAAAAATATTATTTTTTTTGAATGAATAAGAACAGTTTAAGGTATAGTGGTTAATATCAAGATATTTAGTTTCTTCTGTAAATTTATAAACTTTTTGACAATCTTAAAATACGCTTCCAAGCTCCCTCAGCTTATTGGTAGAATTAATTTTCTTGCTCCTGCTTAAGGTGCTTCCAGACACCACCTACCGTTCCCTGCTGCATGACCCTCATTATGAGCAGTTCACACTATATCAGTTTGCCTCTAGAAAGCTAGTAGGAAAGTTTCTCATTCAAGTGTCCTAAGATGAAGTCTCAAGTAATGTTGTGTAATGAGAGAGTGACATCTAATCACTTTTGCTATATTCTATTATTCAGAAGCGAGTCTCAGGTTTGCCCACCCGTAAGGAGAGGGCATTTAACAGGGCATGACTCACAGAGAGCCATGTCAGGGTGTGTCCCTCACAAATGATAAACTGACCTAATCAATTTTGTTGTAAAAGTATTTTAATGAAGAATATTTTTAACTGTTTTTCATTTTTAGCTTTAAATATTTTTTTCTCAATGAATTCTCATAAAAATCTATAATAATTTAATACTATAAATATCTTTAAAGAACAAATACCTAGTTTATGTACCTAGTTTATGTAACTAGGTAATTTCTTAGAATATCTTTAACCCAAAGCCACTGTTCTGAATATAATTTTTGTTTAACCATCCTCTTTTATTCAACATTCATCATTGGTATACAATAATTCCTAAGTAAATAATATAATTTTCCTTTTCTATTATTATAATAATTACTCATTTTTCAACAGTTTTTACAAAGTGTTGAAAGCAAGCATTTTTGTTAATTCTCCTTAGGAGAAGAGCTTTGGTAATTTAGCATTAAGCAGTAATTTGCCATTAAGCAGAATATAAATTTCTTAAAATAATTCTCAATTCAGTTCAGTTCAGTCACTCAGTAGTGTGTGACTCTTTGTGACCCCATGGACTACAGCACTCTAGGCTTCCCTGTCCATCACCAACTCCTGGAGCTTGCCCAAATTCATGTCCATTGAGTCAGTGATGCCATCCAACCAGCTCATCCTCTGTTGTCCCCTTGTCCTCCCACCTTCAATCTTTCCCAGCATCAGGGTCTTTTCTAATGAGTCAGTTCTTCGCTTCAGGTGGCCAAAGTATTGGAGTTTCAGCTTCAGCATCAGTCCTTCCAATTAATATTCAGGACTGATTTCCTTTAGGACGGACTGGTTGGATCTCCTTGCTGTCCAATGCACTCTCAAGAGTCTTCTCTAACACCACAGTTCAAAAGCATCAATTCTTTGGTGCTCAGCTTTCTTTATAGCCCAACTCTCACATTCATACTTGATCACTGGAAAAAACAATGGCTTTGATTAGAAGGACCTTTGTCAGCAAAGTAATGTCTCTGCTTTTTTAATATGCTGTCTAGGTTGGTCATAGCTTTTCTTCCAAGGAGCAAGCGTCTTTTAATTTCATGGCTGCAGTCTCATCTGCAGTGATTTTGGAGCCCAAGAAAACAAAGTCTCTCAATGTTTCCATTGTTTCCCATGAAGTGGAAAAAAGTTTCCATCTTTTTGCCATGAAGTGATGGGACCAGATGCCATGATCTTAATTTTCTGAATGTTGGGCTTTAAGCCAACTTTTCACTCTTCTCTTTCACTTTCATCAAGAGGCTCTTTAGTTCTTAGCTTTCCACCATAAGGGTGGTATCATCTGCATATCTGAGGTTATTGATATTTCTCCCAGTGATCTTGATTCCAACTTGCGCTTTAACCAACCTGGCATTTTGTATGATGCTTCCCTCATAGCTCAGTTGGTAAAGAATCTGCCTGCAATGCAGGAGACCCAGGTTCGATTCCTGGGTTGGGAAGATCTCCTGGAGAAGGAAATGGCAACCCACTCCCATATTCTTGCCCGGAGAATCCTATGGACAGAGGAGCCTGGTAGGCTACAATCTGTGGGGTCGCAAGAGTCAGACATGACTTAGCAACTAAACCAACCAACCAACCAATATGCATATAAGTTAAATAAGCAGAATGACAATATACAACCTTGACATACTCCATTCCTGATTTGGAACCAGTACGTTGTTCCATGTCCAGTTCTAACTGTCGCTTCCTGACCTGCATACAGATTTCTCAGAAGGCAGGTCGAGTGGTCTGGTATTCCCATCTCTTTAACAATTTTCCACAGTTTGTTGTGATCCACACAGTCAAAGACTTTGGTGTAGTCAATAAAGCAGAAATAGATGTTTTTCTGGAACTCTCTTGCTTTTCCAATGATCCAGTGGATGTTGGCAATTTGATCTCTTGTTCCTCTGCCTTTTCTAAATCCAGCTTGAACATCTGGAAGTTCATGGTTCACATACTTTTGAAGCCTGGCTTGGAGAATTTTGAGCATTACTTTGCTAGCGTGTGAGATGAGTGCAATTGTATGGTAGTTTGAACATTCTTTGACATTGCCTTTCTTTGGGATTGGAGCAAAAACTGACCTTTTCCAGTTCTGTGGCTGCTGCTGAGTTTTCCAAATTTGCTGGCATATTGAGTTCAGTACTTTCATAGCATCATCTTTTAGGATTTGAAACAACTCAACTGGAATTCCATCACCTCCACTAGTTTTGTTTGTAGTGATGCTTCCTAAGACCCACTTGACTTCACATTCCAGGATGTCTGGCTCTAGGTGAGTAATCACACCATTGTGGTTATCTGGGTCATGAAGATCTTTTTTGTATAGTTCTTCTGTGTATTCTTGCCACCTCTTCTCAATATTTTGTGTTTCTGTTAGGTCCATACCATTTCTGTCCTTTATTGTGACCATCTACATGAAATTTTCCCTTGGTATCTCTGATTTTCTTGGGGATGGTCTTGATACCTGCCTCCCATACAATACCATGAACCTCCGTCCACAGTTCTTCAGGTTCTCTATCAGATCTAATCCTTTGAATCTGTTTGTCACTTCCACTGTATAATAATTAAGGGATTTGAATTAGGTCATACTTGAATGGTCTAGTGGTTTCCCTTCTTCCTTCAATCTGAGTCTGAATTTGGCAATAAGGAGTTCATGCTCTGAGCCACAATCAACTCTCGGTCTTATTGTTGCTGACTGTATAGAGCTTCCCCATCTTTGGCTGCAAAGAATATAATCAATCTGATTTTGGTACTGACCATCTGGTGATGTCCATGTGTAGAGTCTTCCCTTGTGCTGTTGGAAGGGGGTGTTTTCTATGATCAGTGCCTTATCTTGGCAAAACTCTATTAGCCTTTGACCTGCTTTGTTTTGTATTCCAAGGCTAAATTTGCCTGTTACTCCAAGTATATCTTGACTTCTTACTTTTGCATTCCAGCCCCCTATAATGAAAAGGACATCTTTGGGAGGCATTAATTCTAGAAGGTCTTTTAGGTCTTCATAGAACCTTTTGACTTTAGCTTCTTCACCATTACTGTTTGGGGCATAGACTTGGATTACTGTGATATTGAATGGTTTGCCTTGGAAATGAACAGAGATCATTCTGTCATTTTTTTAGATTGCTCCCAAGTACTGCACTTTGGACTCTTTTGTTGACTGTGATGGTACACCATTTCTTCTAAGGGATTCTTGCCCACAGTAGTAGATATAATGGTCATCTTAGTTAAATTCAAGATTCCTAAAATTTCAATGTTCACTCTTGTCATCTCCTGTTTGACCACTTCTAATTTACCTTGATTCATGGACCTAACATTCCAGGTTTCTATGCAATATTGTTCTTATAGAATAAGGCTTTACTTCCATCACCAGTCACATCCACAACTGGGTGTTGTTTTCACTTGGCTCTGTCTCTTCATTCTTTCTGGAGTTATTCTGGAGAACTAATTCTGAATTAGTTCTTTTCTTGCCTTTTTTTTTTTTTTTTCCTCCAAGAGATATATGGATAATGTAAACTAATGCTTATTTAGGAAAGTGAAGTGAAAGTGTTAGTTGTTCAGTCGTATCTGACTCTTTGTGACCCCATGAACTGCAGCCTATCAGGCTTCACTCTCCATGGAATTTTCCAGGCAAGAATACTGGAGTGGCTTGCCATTTACCTCTCCAAGTGATCTTCCCAACCTAGGGATTGAACCCAGGTCTCCAACATTGCAGACAGATTCTCTACTGTCTGAGCCACCAGAGAAGTTTATATATCTGTTTTATTATTTAAAAACCTAAGAAACAAATAAATCAACATGTAAAAGCCTAAGAACATACTAGAGTCCAGAAATGCATTCATCTATGGAAGTGTGATATATGACAGAGGCAGTGTTTAAAGTTCATTGGGAATAATAAACTACTCAATAAATGGTATTGTAACAATGCATTTTTAAAAAAATCTCTTTTATGCTTTCCTATATAGATGGAATAATTTGCAATTATAAAACAAAAAAGATCTTACCTCATTATTTTAAACACACATACACGTTTATTCTAATCTCCTTATAGCAAAGGAGATTAAAACCTAAATATACTAAGATAAACTTTAAAAATTTTTAAAGATATTTGGCACAAGACATAGATTAAAATATTGATAAGTGGATTCAATGAAAGATACAAGAAACAATTTTGGGGAAAAATATTTGGGAAGCATATCAGGATTATCATCTAAAATTCATAAATAACTACTACCAATCAATAAGAAAAAGTCAAACAACTTAATAGAAAATGAGTAAGACTACAGATAGCAATTTATAGGAAAGAAAACCAGCATGACCATTAAATATGAATAAGTACACCTCCTCAATCTAAGTGCCTGCTGTCTGCACTGTTGCTCAGCCATGTCTGACTCTTTGTGACCCCATGGACTGAAGCCTGCCAGGCTCCTCTCTCCATGGGATTTTACAGGCAAGAATACTGGAGTGGGTTGCCATTTCCTCCTCCAGGGGATCTTACTGACCCAGGGATCGAGCTCACATGTCCCGGTGTCTCCTGCACTGGCAGGGAGATTCTTTACCACTGAGCTACCTGGGAAGCCCTCTCTACTTCACTAGTAATCAAAAGAGGGTAAAAAATAATAATATTAATAATCACAATGAGGTACCACTTTACATCCATCAGATTGGCAAAAATCAAGTCTAACAACATGTCACTCCCATACTGTAAATAGACAGAACTACGTTAGAAAGCTGTGTGATAAAACCAAATAAAGTTGAAGTATTTGTGCTTTTTATTCATAGTAATTCCATTTCCATATATGCACCCTAGAGAAGTTCTTGCATTTACACACCATAGGACATGTCAAGGAATATTCACTGTTTGTAACTTTATGCAGAAATTAAAAATAAAACAGCAACCATCCTAGTAATATTATGCAGTATAATATTGAAAAGCTAGCTTCACACTCATCATCATGGATAAATCTCAAAAACATAATGGTGAGCAAAGAAAGCAAATTACCAAACATAATGGTGAAAAATTGATTATAGCAAAGGAGAACAAATAAATTGTGCTATATTAACTAGTCATACAGGAATTAGATTCAATTAAAGATAAATATACAACCATGGGTAAATCTTAAAATATCACTAAAAGCAAGAAACAAAATAATATGTCCAGATTATTCACGTAAAGATCAATAACATGAAAACCATACTATATGTTGTTAATAAAACAATAATATAAAAACATGTATGGCAAAACCAATACAATATTGTAAAGTAAAATAAATAAATAAATAAACGGAAGGAAAAAAACTGTGTGTGAATAATGAAGACTAATTCAGAATAGGGGTATTATTTGGAGAACAGAAAGGGGAAATGAGGCCAGGGAATGGTACTCTGGGGTTTCCAAACATATCAGAAACTTGCAATTTCTGAAAAATTAATCTGAAGCAAACACAGAAAAGGGTTAAAAGAATCTTCCCTGGTGGCTCAGATGGTAAAGCATCTGCCTGCAGTATAGGAGACCCGGATTTGATCTGTGGGTCAGGAAGATACCTTGGAGAAGGAAATGGCAACCCACCACAATACTATTGTCTGGAAAATTCCATGGATGGAGGAGCCTGGTAGGCTACAGTCCATGGAGTTCCAAAGAGTCAGACACGATTGAGCGACTTCACTCTACTTTCCTTTTATTAAAACTGGATGATTAGCAACAGGTGCTCATTATATCACTGTATCCTCTGTCACATATTTGAAATATTTCATAATAATAAGTAAAAAAAAAAAAGAAAACCTACCAGATCCTTCCCCAATATCGCTCTTGGTTCCCTGTTTGTCTTTTTGTAGAACATTTTTCTTATATCCTTTATCAATCCTTCTTTCCTATTTTTTTAGTGTTTAAAATAGAGAATAATACACGTGAAACTAACATAATATTATAAATCAACTATATTTCAATTCAAAAAAGGAATATAGAGAATAAGCATTTTTATTCTCTCGACATTTAACATCTAGAATAAAATCATTATAAGTGAAGAGATATTTTTATTTTAGTAAATTGTTCTCAAATGGAAAACTCCAGAAGAGATTATCCACCTTTATTCTTTCCCTCTCGTTCCAACCTAGGGTGACAAATCTACATATATGTAGTATATGCTCAGTAAAAGTTTGTTGTTACATTTCTTTGAAAACCGCCCTTCAGAACTTAAAAGTTTTCATAGCTTCATGAAAATATTGTTTTTTTAAGTGTATTAATTATATTACCATAAAAAATAAAAGGTCTGGAGTTTTTATCTGCGCTTCCATATACACAGTAGATTATATTCACAAGAAAGTAAGAGAACATTATTGAAAACAATGTCAGGACAGTTCTGTTTTAAAATTGCACAACTCTTTCACTGGTATTACACATAATTGGACATTTATTCAGGGAGGCCAAACACACACACATATACACCATGAATATACCTGTAATTTTATAATACACTTACATTTCATATTCTGATAGAACAGTGAAGATGGTGTTTTCATTTTTGTCTGCAAATGAGACCCCCAAAAAATGTGATACAAAAGTGACTCCAAAGGTAACTGCGAACAGGAAAGGTTTAGGTGAGTCTGGTTTGAATGTCACAAAAAAACATCAGGGTAGTGAACAGTTCAAGAGATACATTAAGAGTATGCTTGTGGTGAGTGAGTGAAAGTTGCTCAGTCGTGTCTGACTCTCTGCGACCCCATGGACTATATAGTCCATGGAATTCTCCAGGCCAGAATACTGGAGTGGGTAGCCTTTCCCTTCTCCAGGGGATCTTCGCAATCCAGGGATTGAACCCAAGTCTCCCACATTACAAACAGATTCTTTACCAGCTCAGCCACAAGGGAAGCAGGATTGTGGTAAGCAGTCTCTGTGATAGCCCCCAACATCTCTGCCTCTTGGTATTTACCTCCTTTTATAGTTCCCTTCTGTCATAGACTGAATTGTTTCCTCCTCAAAATTCATATACTAAAGCCCTGTGACTGTACTGAGAGATGGGGCTTTTAAGGAGGTTCAGTTCAGTTCAGTTCAGTCACTCAGTCGTGTCCGACTCTCTGCGACCCCATGAATCGCAGCACGCCAGGCCTCCCTGTTCATCACCATCTCCTGGAGTTCACTCAGACTCACGTCCATGGAGTCCGTGATGCCATCCAGCCATCTCATCCTCGGTCGTCCCCTTCTCCTCCTGCCCCCAATCCCTCCCAGCATCAGAGTCTTTTCCAATGAGTCAACTCTTAGCATGAGATGGCCAAAGTACTGGAGTTTCAGCTTTAGCATCATTCCTTCCAAAGAAATCCTGGGGCTGATCTCCTTCAGAATGGACTGGTTGGATCTCCTTGCAGTCCAGGGGACTCTCAAGAGTCTTCTCCAACACCACAGTTCAAAAGCATCAATTCTTCAGCGCTCAGCTTTCTTCACAGTCCAACTCTCACATCCATACATGACCACTGGAAAAACCATAGCCTTGACTAGACGGACCTTAGTTGGCAAAGTAACGTCTCTGCTTTTGAATATACTATCTAGGTTGGTCATAACTTTTCTTCCAAGGAGTAAGCGTCTTTTAATGTCATGGCTGCAGTCACCATCTACAGTGATTTGGAAGCCCCCAAAAATAAAGTCTGACACTGTTTCCACTCTTTCCCCATCTATTTCCCATGAAGTGATGGGACCGGATGCCATGATCTTCGTTTTCTGAATGTTGAGCTTTAAGCCAACTTTTTCACTCTCCTCTTTCACTTTCATCAAGAGGCTTTTTAGCTCCTCTTCACTTTCTGCCATAAAGGTGGTGTCATCTGCATATCTGAGGTTATTGATAATTTCAGGAGGTAATTAAGGTTAAGTGAGGCTGTAAGGGTAGAGCCTTAATTCAACAGGACTAGCGTCCTTATAAGAAGAGGAAGAGACACCAGATATCTGTCTGTCTGTCTTTCTCTCTTTCTCCACATGTACATAGAGGCAAGACCATGTGAACACAGAGTGAAAAGTGAGTAAGTCAGGAGAAAAACCTCAAGCAGAAATTGAATTTTCCAGCCCCTTGATCTTGAAATTCTAGTTTCCATAATGTGAGAAAATTAATTTATGTTATTTAAGTCACCAAGTTTATGATATTGTATTATGGAACCCTGAGCTGGCTAATACACCTCCCTCATTGTACTGTTTGGTCTGTGTAATGAAAAGAATATGGCAGAAGTGATGATATTTGACTTCTAAAGTTAGGTATAAAAGACAATGGAATCCTGTCTTAAATGTGTTCTCTCTTTTCTCTCTCTCTCTCTCATTTGCTCTCATATCACTCACCCTAGAGCAAGTCAGCTGAAATACAATAAACAGCCCCAGCAAGAGGCCCAGGAGGCTAGAAAATGAGGTTTACTGCCAGCGCCACACAAGTAAACTTGGAGACAGAGCCTCCAGTCCCACTCCAACCTTAGAAGAATGAACCCCTGGCTGACAACTTAGCTACAACCTCATGAAAGACCCAGAGATAGAACCAAACAGCTAAGCTGCCTCTTGATTCCTCATCTTCAGAAACTATCTTAGATCATAATGTTTGTTGTTTTAAGCCACTGATATGACTTGAAGATATGAGTCTTATATGGAGTTGGTATGTTGAAATTCTGATCCCCATTGATTGCATCAGGTGTTGGTAGGTGGGGTCCTTGATAAGCCATTAGGTCATGAAGGCAAAGCCCTCATGAATGGGATTACGGCTCTTATAAAAGAGATGGACATGTGCTCTTGTAACAGAGATGAACTCAGTGGACATGAGTTTGAGCAAGTTCCGGGAGTTGGTGATAGACAGGGAAGCCTGGAGTGCTGCAGTCTATGGGGTCACGAAGAGTCGGACACAACCAAGCGACTGAAATGAACTGAAAACAGACCCCACAGAGGCTACAATGTGAAGTATGCAACCCAGAAGAGGGCCCTCACTCCATCCTGCTGGCTCCCTGATCTTGGATTTCCAGGATCCAGAACTGTGAGAAGTACATTTCTGTTGTTTGTAAACTACACAGTCTGTGGCATTTTGCTGCAGCAGTCCAAATGGACTAAGATAGTAAGTTTAAGGTAATTTTTTCCTCAGCAGTAACATACCATTTTACTCAAAACCAGCTTAAAAGCCTGCTGCTAAATTTATTTATTTTACATGGTGCTAGTCATTTTTATTCCATAATGTTTAAAAATCACTGCCCTCACTCTAATGCTTCATGATCATCAACCTATCAGATGAGGCACAACAACAGGAGTTGAATTGGAGGTATTTGGTTTTACACAAGCACTGCTTTTAAGAGAGACTGGCATATTAACATTTATCTTCTATCCATCAATATTCCAATATTCTATGTTAAATCTATGCTCTAGGTGATCCTTAACTGAGATTTAGATTTCATTCATTATCCCAAAGCTTAAAAAGCATCTTACATTCTCCTTTTCTTCATTCTATATTAGCTATATTTAGGATTCTGGAATGTCCTTTTGTTTTTTCCATAATATAGTTAAATTCCCTACTTACTGTTAAACAGACTTTAGTCATATTAAAAATTGTTTCTCAGTAATAACGGGTTATCACTGAGATGCTTCATTTTCCCTCTTCCCCTACTCATCAGCTGCTCTTCTGTTTCCCCCAGCTGCTTATGTTGTTACTTGCTTAATTTTCCTTTTCTCTTGTTGATCTTATCTCCCTCTAATGGTTTCCTGAGAGCAAAAGCCCATCTGATCATATGTGAGAGCCATATTTTTCTTGCCATATGTATGGGTTTTGTCTTCTTAAATGACTTCTGTATGCCTGAACCCTAATGAAGAGATAATTGCAGAACCTTTGGGGAAGGGATTGTTATTCCAAGGATATGAGTGAAGCAGTTTGGATAGACGGATGCAGACATCCTTAGTCATATTCTTTGTGATGTCAGTATTTGGAAGAAACGGTTACCTGTAATATGTTTTAAACAATGCCGCAGTCAAAGTTAGAGTACAAATGGGTTTCCAGGTAAGTGAAACCAATTGTATGTCAGCCAACTGTACGTCTGTAAAAGGCGCTTGGAGGCTTTAGTGGTAGAAATTTAAAAGCAAGCCCAAACAGTTCTGAAAATATTAACTGATTGAGAACATCTAAGTTATTCATTGTTTACTATGCAAGTAAAAGTCAAAATGGTATACTCATCTAAAAAACCCTTTCTGTTATTAAGCATCTCTTACTGTGGCAAATTGAATCTAGATGTTGATGTTTTTTCAAGGAAAAACAAATTGAAGCACAGTGGAAAGAAGTGTTTGCCGGGAGCCAGCGTGAGGAACTCCGCCCATGGCAAAGGTCATGAGGAAGGAGGCTTGGCATACGCAAAGGCGTGATCAAGCCTCAGGAAACCCCCTGTTCCCGAGCATCTAACCCCAAAACCAGAGTCTGTTTTATGCTCTCACCTACACCTCTGACTTTACGGGGGGCTCTCCCCCATAACCGTTTCTCTCGGAGAAGGAATAAACGTGCAGCTCCAAGGCAATAAAAATTCCTGGGCGTGACAAGAGTGTTTCAGCTTACGGACTCCTCTGAAGGTTATCTAGCCCACCTGTATAGGTTCCTCTGGCCACATGTGATTGTTTACAGCCTCCCAATCTGAGAGGCACGAGATGTTTTAGACTTACTAAAGGCAAATTCTTTTGGGGAGTTAGAAATTATTAGTATAGTGGGTTAGTTAGGAATTATATTGGTGAAGGGTTTTTCATTTGTTGTGTCAATAATTGCTGCTAAGTCCCTGCTCTGGGTGGGACAAGGATGTCTCAGGTCAAACCTCTCTGCTGACAGACTAGCTTGTGTGACAGGATTATCCATACTCCTGCCACATGATTGTTTACTACCTCTTAACCATAAACAGCACAGAGAGTTTTGGAGTATTTTGAGAATCTTAATTAGCATAGGGCTTTTTCTTCTTGTTGAGTCAATGATTGCCACCAGGCCTCCATATCCTTAGGCACCTGGGAATATATTAATCAATGTATTTGGAATATAGTAAAGGAAATATAGTAGTTTTTGATGTTAGCAATACTAGACTTTTTGAGTTAATGGATTTTCTCTTTTGTAATAGATCACTGTACTTTGTTATAAATCACTGTGTCCTTGCTATGCGAAAATGTAACTTTATCACTATCTTAAGACTAAATAGATCTTAAGGGGAGCATTGGTGAAAGGATTTTCATTTGTTGGGCTGATGTTTGCTGCTAAATCTCCATGTTCCCTACCCTTATAATGAATATAACTAGCATATAGGAAGAAATAAGTATTAACCTTTAAGCATATAGGAGAAATAAGTATTAACCTTTAAGATTGATCATGTTAACCTTGGGTTAAATAAATTCCTTTCTTGATTGTAACTCACTACACCCTCACCCTATAGGAATGTAACTTTATTTGGAGGGTGGTGCCTGGTTTAAGAAAAAACACCCTTGGAAAAAATAAGTTTTTGGTTATCAGAAAGAAAGGATCATAAAATCCCTAAGACCTTTTTATGTGAAGCACCTGATTTTGATAAAGGTCAGGACTGCTGACCCCTGCGTGACTCTGTATTCATCCCTATGTGTAACAAAAGGTATATAAGCAAACCCCAAAATAAAGAAATTGGATCAGTTTCCGGAAAGACTGATTCCCTCATGTCGTTCTTTTCTGCTCCCTGATTTTCTGGCTGAATTCCCATCTGGAGCGTGGGTGCCCTCCGAGTCTACTCATTTGCCCTGGTTTTCAAGCCCACGCGAGAAGGAGCCCAAGGAGGAGCACCTTCCGATATTCAAGTGGCACCGGTGGCCCAATGTAGATGGTGAAAATTCCTTGTCTTGGAATTTTATTGGTATCCCACATTAACCAAGTTATTCAGCCCCTTTTTCTCTCCTATTTTCTGGCTGAATTCCCATCTGGTGCATGGGTACCCACCAAGCCTATTAATTTTGCCTGGGCTTCTAAGATCAGACTGGGGGGGCCTCAGTGCCTCCTCTCCTTTGGGAGAACGGGAAGACGCCTGCGGCCTACATAGGTGGTGATTGGTATCCCATGTGAACCAAGTTATTCAGCCTCTTTTTCTCTGCTAATCTTCTAATCCCTCTCTATCTGTATTAAGTAAGTTATTTCCAAAGACACTGACGCCGTCCCCACCTTCGAATTCCCTGGATCCACCGGGGCTGGACCCTGGCAGTGTTAGATTTTAATCCCATCTCTGTCACTTTTTAGCTGAAAGACCTATGAGCCTCAGTTTCCTTGGTTGTAAAATGGGAATAATAATACCTCCTTTAAAGAGTGGCAATAATGATTAAAGGAGACAATGAGTGTGTGGCATGGAACATGCTCAATAAATGGTGGGTCCTTTCAATTCCTCAGTTCAATGGTGAAAAGGAGAATAGCCAGTGTCAGAAAAAAGTGTTACATTTCCTTCAGATGACATGAGAGGAATGTATTTTTTTTCCATTAGTTCTCAGATTTTAAGGTTGCCTTTAAGCATTTGGGCTAAATCACTGTGTTTACCATGTTTTTCATCATATAATGTTTAATGCAGTGATAGATACAAAATCATATGATGGGCATTGGAATTGGGCCTCTAACGAAGAACAGGAATTCATTCAGTGGACAAGGACAGTGGAAGGGGCAGCATATGCAAAGGCCCCCGGGCTTGAAACATCAAGGCTTATGTTAATGGTGCCCAGACTCACCAGCAATTGAAACCACTGGGGAACAATTGAAAGTGGGGAACTATAAATAAAGCAATGCCTGTGTCCCACCTCCATATATTCGGATTTAATTGTCTGAGGGGTCCTGGGTTTTGAGATGTTTAAAGGACTCCTAAGTGATTATAATATGCATATAATTTAGGAACTACTTGGCATCACCAACTGGATACACATGACTTTGGGTAAACTCCAGGAGTTGGTGATAGACAGGGAGGCCTGGCATGCTGAGATTCATGGGGTTGCAGAGTCAGACACGACTGAGCAACTGAACTGAACTGAACTGAACCGAGCAAGTTAATTTTCTCCAAGTTGTTCTGTCTAGCTGAGTGTAGAAGAAATAGTGGGAGATGAACCAGAATAGTCATGTCATAGAATTTGGACATTATACCCTAGTCCAGAAATTGTTTGTATAGTCCTATGACTTAAAAAATTTATATGTACCCTAAAATGTGTATATGCACTTATTCATTAACATATACATGTACTCATAATAACATGGCATGTACAATATAAGTATACATGAAAAGCACAAAAAATGATTAGCAAAAAATAGAAAAGTATTTTAAGTAGTCATCTTATTTGTTGATGGTTAAAAAAACCTTTCTTTTCTTACTAAATTGTTATTAAAATAATATTTTATATAAGCAACAAATAACATATGCTTCATTTTTTGTGGTTTTTAAAAGCAACGGTAGAAACAGTCTAGATGCAAGGAACCTAAATTGTGGTACATCCACATAATGAAAATGTACACATCAAAAAACTGAAGGAGTACATTTTTTTAACTGATGCAGAAAAATCTCAAACATATTATTAAGTAAAATAATTGCAGCAAGGTACAAACAGTATTTGGAATATTACCACTTGTGCAAAAGGAATGAGGTATATATGTACATTTCTCTGTGTTTATGCATTGAAAAAAGAAAAACTCTGAAAAGACCCACAGTAATTTATAGGATTAGTTTTTGGTGGGTATGGGCGTGGCCCAATAGGGAAGGCAGGGGACAGTGATAGAAAACTTATTATTCTCTATCTATTTGAAACTTTTATTTTTGGAACAGGTGAATGTATTATCTATCAAAAATAACCAATTTTTAAAAACTCAGGGGTGTGAATATATAAATAAAAGCATAAAAAAAGTTTTCCAACAGCCTCCTATTTGGGAGCCTAAGTAACTCCCTGTTACAAACTAGATGTACAGTAAGTAATTAGTAAATATTGACTGTATGAGTGAGAGAATAAAATGGATCAATTCTTCACCATGTTATTGAAGGCCTTCCATCACCTGGGTCTACTCTACTGTTCAGTGTATCTTGCATTAGTCTAAGAGGCAATCACTCAGGCCTTTTCCTCATATATTTAATTCCTACCCTTGCTAGTGAGGTTTTCCCCCACCACGGAGCCCCCTTTATTTGTCAATCCAAATCCCACCCTTTTATTTAGATCACGATCTCATATCCATCTCTTGAGTGGCTTAAAACCACAGAAATTTACGGTTTCACAGTTAGAGAGGCCAGACGTCTGAAATCAAAGTGTCAGCTGGCTCATTCTCCTGAAAGGTATAGGGAAGAATCCTTTCTTGTCACTTCCTGGCATCTGACAGTTTGCCAGCAATACCTGGCACTCCTTGACCTGCAGCTCCGGTATCTGAGTCTCTGCTTCCATCTCTGTATGTTTGTGTCTCTGCCTCGTCTCCTCCTAGAAGGACACCAGCCATACTGGGCTCTAACAGCCCATGCAAATCAAGTATGACAAACTTGGGCTTTCCTGGTGGCTCAGATGATAAAGAATCTGCCTGTAATGCAAGAGATGCAGGCTCAGTCCCTGGGTTGGGAAGATCCCCTGGAGAATGGAATGGCTACCTACTCCAGTATTCTTATCTGGAGAATTTCATGGACAGAGGAGCCTGGCAGGCTACAGTCCATGGGGTCGCAAAGAGTCGGACACGACTGAGTAACTTCCACTTTCATCTAAACCTGATTACATTTGCAATGATTATTTCCAAATAAAGTCACATTCACAGGTACTGGAAGTTAGAAATTGAACATACCATTTTGGGACACAATTCAAACCACAAAACTTACTCTAGATTTTTCCCCTAATGTTAAATTCTAAGGCATATAAATCTGCAGCCGGCAGTCTCTAGTAACAAGTTCATCTAATGTAGTTTTTATTCTTTTTCAAAGTATATATACATTTTATCTCCCAAATTAGACTATAAGTATCTCAAGGGCAGGAAATATGTTTTTTTCTAAACATATTTGTTTGACCCAGTGCTAGACTCATGAGAGGGACCCAAAAATGACTAGATGAAAAACTGGATCAATGATGTTATAAAAGGCAAACACTGACTTTTTTAGATTTTAACATTCATCCATCACAAGCTCTCAAGGCTCCTTAGCTTACTCAGAATGTGAGAATCCAAAAGGTAGCATTAGCTCATCAGTGCCACACAGCAAAGGCTCCACTTTAAGGAAGGATCAAGATCCATAAACAATAGACTTGGTCCCAAGAATGGAGGTAATTGCATGACAGGACGGCAATCTAGTCTTCAGTTTCATGTCCAGCGTCCAGATGCAAGGCAAGTCACTGCCTTAGTTTATAATTATGGACAAAGAAGTTATCATTAGAATTGTTTTTTTTCCTCAAAATAAAATAAACACATATACCCATGTGTATGCATATATGTATAGTACTTGAATTGATTTCTGATTAAAACGAAGGCTTGAGATTTTTCAGGAATTTAAACAAACAGATCGTAGCAGGATATGAAGAGTAGTGCAATATGGTAATTGGCTGCTGTCTCAATTTCATCATGGGAAATCAAAGGCTATGGTGGAACAAGGAGCAGCAAGGAAGACAATAAGTGAAAGAAAAGTAAGAGCAGAAGGAAGCCCAGGGCAGAAGAAAAAGGAGACACACAGAAAGAGAAAATTCAAAGAGGAAAACAATTAGCCTAAATACCTAAGCTAGTAACACATAATCAGTTTACAAACAAGCCATGTTCATACAATGTCGACCAAGAATGTCATTGCATTTATTGGAAAATGCTGATCATTTTCAGCAATAAGATAATCACCTGAGGGAAAAAAAATAAGTGGATTAGAATATATCAGCTTTTTAACTCTTGTATATTGAAAAACAGCAAAATTAAAGGACAACCACATGTCAGAAAAATTATTTGCATCAAATAGAACATACAAATAACATATTAATGAATGTATAATTGGTGTATTCAAATATATTTTTAAAAATTTCAAAAATTCCAAATGGGCACAGGATATAAATCGATTATTCACATAAATAAAACAACTAGAAAACTGATGCATGGGAAGTCATAGTCAAATAAACGCACCTTAAGGCAACCTAAGTTTTCTCAAATGTCCATTAAATGTAACAAAGAGATCTAAATCTGAAATGCTCAATTTTAGCAGAAATTAGCACAATATTATAAATCAACTACAATTTCAATTTAAAAAATAATAAAATGTTCAATCTAGATAAATTTGGGGGAAGAAATCAATAAACTCATCCACTGTTGGTTCCATTACCAAAAGGTAATTTGTTGTTGTTTAGTCACTACTGCTGCTGCTGCTGAGTCACTTCAGTCATGTCAACTCTGTGTGACCCCATAGACAGCAGCCCACCAAGTGGTGTCCAATTCTTTTGCGACCCCATGGACTATGGCCTGCCAGGATTCTCTGTCCACGAAATATTCCAGGCAAGTATATTGGAGAGGGTTGCCATTTCCTATTCTAGGTAATCCTCCCTATCTAGGAATCTAACCCAGGTGTCCTATATTGGCAGACGGATTCTTTACCGCTGTGCCTCTGATAAGCCCACTGATAGGTAATGGGATAGGGCAAAACATAACAAGTATTATAAAAATGAGTGCTCTAGGAGTTTACCTTAAGAAGTAGTTTTTGAAAAGTAGAAAGGTAAATGGATGAGAATATTCACTGAAGTTTTGTTCATAGAAACAAGAGTAGGAAATAACCTAAATATCCACATTTAGGATGATTTTTAATTCTATAAGGTACTATATCAATAAAAATTTATCATTTTAAGTTTATGTGAAGTCATATAAAAGCATTATGATCAAAGTAAGTAGAAAAAGCAAAACCGAAGTAGTAGGGACACGAATTCCAACTATATAAAAATATGTATCCTTATAGAATGTCATACATCCATTCAGTAGAAATGTACTAAGCAACTATTATCTACAGTTCTATGTCAAGAACAAAAGATATAGGTCCTGAACTCACACTCAAAATCTTAGAGAATAAAGATATGTAAAAATAAATATTATAACATAAAAGTACTATAACAAAATTCAAAAATAAAAATAATTATATGGTGGGATTGAAAAGCATGCCATATTTTAAATTTTGTGTTATGTGCCCTTTTTTCCACTTATTCTTTTTCCCTGCATTATAAAAAGAAAAAAACAACATGTTCATTATAAAATACTAGGAAAACACAGAAAACATATAAGGAATCATTGAGGAAACTGCACAGCCCTAGAATCCCCAGACAAACACTTTCACTACAAGTTCTTATTCAGTCTTTTTTAAATGATAATTTCTAGATTATTTTACATATCGAGATGATATGTATATACATTTTATATTTCATTATTATCAATTAAAATTATAGCATAAGCAAATTCCCATGGTATTAAAAACGCTTTGGAAAAAATGTCCAACATTTCATAATATTTCACAGATGAAATGTAATCTACTTAGCAATGCCCCTATGATCAGACACCTTGTTTCTATGCCTTTATTAGCATTAATAATGCTACATAATGAATATGTTTATCTCCATTCCCATTAACTTCTTTGTCATAAATTTCCAGTATAACACAATTTTTAAAGCTATAACTTAGTAATATAACTAAGTTACATTTTACCATATGTAAAATTTTCATAATTCTGAGTTTAAACTATGTTATCTATACTAATTTCAACGAAAACATTTGAGAATTAACATGATCTTAAAGAGAAAAGTAACCTTTGAGACTACAGTAGAACACACACAGACCATTGTTTCCATGAGCACTCCTGTTAGAACCTCTCCCCAAAGAAAGACATGTTAAGCTCCTATCCCATCTACTGAGAGAAAGCAATAGCTGCTGCTGCTGCTGCTGCTGCTGCTGCTGCTAAGTAGCTTCAGTCGTGTCCGACTCTGTGCGACCCCATAGATGGCAGCCCACCAGGCTCCCCTGTCCCTGGGATTCTCCAGGCAAGAATACTGGAGTGGGTTGCTATTTCCCTCTCCAATGCATGAAAGTGAAAAGCGAACGTGAAGTCGCTCAGCTGTGTCCGACTCCCAGTGACCCCATGGACTGCAGCCTACCAGGCCCCTCCGTCCATGGGATTTTCCAGGCAAGAGTACTGGAGTGGGTTGCCCCTGCCTTCTCCGAGAGAAAGCAGTAGATTAAGTGCTAACTCAAATTTTTCAAAGCCATGATCATTCTAAAATGAATAACATTTTTTCCGTAAGAAAAACAAACCTATAGTTTATTTATTTCAAGAAATAAATTTTACACGTTTGAAATTCCTAGACATATATTACTATTAATATTATTATGAAATAAAAGCTATATATACACTGAAGGCCACAAAGTACTTGAGCATGGATAACTAAAATTCCATGAGTTAAGCAACTCTTTCCTTTAGAGGCAAACCTATAATGTGGAATAGAGCACATTTTTGGTGGAAAAAAAGAATAAAGAATTTAAATATTTAATGACACTTTTCCTAAGATATTTATGACTGCTATCATTTTTCCAGATAATATATTTTATATTTGCTCGAATGAGTTGTCTAAGATCAATGAAACAACTAGTGAAAATGTTATCCATTCAATTTTAAGGTCATAAAAATGAAAACTTACTGTAATGAAGTTCTCATCCCAACCTCCAGTATCTATGAAGTAAATAAAGCAGGTAAACATCCAAATCATAGTTGAAGATACTGAGGCCTAGTGTGTATCAATTATGCACTAAATCTGATACACAATGGAACAGGGCATGCTAGAAAGAACTTGGGCTATAAAATGAGAAAACAAAAATAAAATAAATAACTTTAGAAAAAAAGGACCAGGAAAAAATAAAATAAAAAAAAATTTTAAGTGACTTTAGGAAGAGACCTTTACAATTGAAATTGTTGGTTGAATATGAACAGAAGAGATTTGTATAATGTGCAGTGTCAAGCGTTCTTTTCATAATTCCAGGACAAAGAAAAGAAGGAGAACATTTGAAACCTGCAATAAACATTTTTAATTCAAATATCATTTAAGCTCATTAATTGCTGAGAATTCATACATATCTGCATTTATCTTTAAAGGGAAGCATAAAAAGCTCTGTTATCCCTTTAGACATAAAAGAGATAAAAGAATGAAACTTGAAGAAAAGTCATAAATGTAGGAATTACAACATTACTGCCTTAATAACAATTCTTCACTAATAAAATACATGACATGGTACCTTTATATAATGAAGACTAAACATAGCAGAAACTACATAATGGCTGTACTGCTGTAGATCAATTTGAGTCTAACATAACAGAAATGATCACTGATCCCAAGACATTATGGAATAGTAAACTTAAGATATTGTGCTGCTTTTCAAGTTTATGTGACTATGATTATTTAATTTTCTTTTGTGCGTGCTCAAGTATAGCTGTTATGTGACTACACATGAGAGAACCTGAAATTAATTTGTCTGTATGAGATCAGCGACTGTACAAATTCTTATGAAAACTAACATGCCATGACAATAGTAATTTTGATAAAATTACAGCAAGTACTGCAATTCTCTGCCATCTGGCTGTCTCATCATAACTACTTTGATGTGCTTTTTTATGACTTATTTATTTACTTCAACCACTTTATCGGTATAGTTTTAAAGCATGTAAATTAACATGATGGAAGATTTTAAATGTTAAAGGAAGACTATCTTCATAAATAAATGTTGAATTTTTAACCAAATTATGAGACTTTTTGATGGGGAAAATATTCCTTAAGAAAAAGCCATTTTGACGAACTTTCTTAATTCACTTGATATTCATCTTATTATGTTTAATCTTTGAAGCACAGCAACTCTATGAGCTGCCCTTGAATTTTTTCTACAGCAACATAGTACTATATATTTCACTATTGTTTCGATCCTTACACTTTGATTTGGGTACCTTAAATTAGATTACATCATATATTTTCTATCACTATGTAATTACTTTTATATGCTTTTAACTAAACCAACATCATTTGTACCCTTTATGAA
Organism: Capra hircus; assembly: GCF_001704415.2. Lineage (NCBI taxonomy): Eukaryota > Metazoa > Chordata > Mammalia > Artiodactyla > Bovidae > Capra > Capra hircus. Next base: position 21,087,639 of record NC_030822.1, on the reverse strand, counting down.
ACACAGAGGGCAAATCAAGTCTTTATCCACTATGAATCCCTTTCATTTTAAAGACTAAAAGAAATGACTTGAAAATTCAAAATATTCAAATTAGTCCATGAAAACTACCCCTCATTTGTTCAAGATTTAATTTTATTTAAGCCTAGAAGGGCTTCCCAGGTGGCACTAGTGGTGAACAACCTGCCTGTCAATGCAGGAGACGTAAGAGGCACAGGTTCAATAGTTGGGTTGAGAAGATCTCCAGGAAGAGGGCATGGCAACCTACTCCAGTATTCTTGCCTGGAGAATCTCATGGACATAGGAGCCTGGCAGACTATGTACAGTCCTTAGGATTGCAGAATCAGACACAACTGAAGTGAATTAGAACACATGTAAGGCCTAGAAACTGTATCTCATCATAGTCATGTTGCCTAAATAATCTGCCTCCGATTCTCCTAAAAATTCAAGTCTCCAACTTGTGTGAAGGATACAAGGTTGAATTATGGTACATATTTCTTCCCAAAGAACACTTTTTCTAATTTGGCAGATAGAAGACATATTTAATGGTAATTCATTATTATCATGAAGGAAATTATTTGCTTTATAGTCCAGTTCCCAACGTGTCAATGTCTATTTCATGGGCTCCACAGAAATAATACTTGATGACTTGGAAAGAAAGCAGAGAATTGCAAGGAGTGTTTCTTCTGATCAATAAGAATGTCATTGGGGTTGAACAATGCTAGTAAAAAAGCAATGACATCTCAATGATGTGTACAATCAGGACACTCGATTGTCTACAGTGATGAGCCCCATACTCCAACACACACTAAAGGAAATTTCAAAACCTCTCTTGACTCAGTTGGCATAAAAAATTTCTTGTAGATGGTAGAAAATAGCTTAGCTGTAATTCACTTGGAACTAATTTCAGTCATTGTTAAAGCATACTGGGTTGAAAATTAGTGTCAAATGACAAAGTGGTATGACTTCTTAAAAGCATTTGAACTCAAATTGTATGTGCCCACAATGCACCTGAATTAAAGTTTCCAGGATTCGGGACTGAACCGTAGCTACCTACTGCCAACAGGATTCTTATCTCAATCTTAAAGAAAATCGCACCCATGAGTATGCCTGAGATATGGAATGGCATATCTGGGAGACACCATTGCTTACTCCCTTACAGTCCAAAGCAGGGAATTAGTATAAAAACCAATAAAAAAGGATGCACATTCTTTAAAATAGAACATTCATTATCTCAGATTTTGGACGATAGAATGATGTATAACAAAGCTCTCTTTTCCAACACATAAAAATTGTAAAAACAACTTTTAGTTCCTAAAAGTTTCTCAGGCAGAAACCGAAACAAGTTTTTTAAAATATAGATGCATAAAACTATTAGATTGTTTTAATAATATATTTTTGTATTATCCAAATACTTTTTCTATTGGTCCAATTTTACATTTGTCCTATAGGTCTAAAAAAGTTTCAAGGTCATTAGAAACAGAATAAGTGACTTCTTGAAATGTTCAGACCCATATTTGTCAGTATCATTTATAGTTCTCCTCACTACACACTCCCTATCAAACACGCTAAATAGAGTGGCTGATGCCCGGCCCACCATCTTTACTGTGATTTCATATCTGAGTGTACTAATTTTTAGTAGCCTTTAAAGCATTTCCGTTTTCATTATTTACTCACAGCAAGATACATTAGAGATAGTAAAATTCAGAGAGACCATAATAAAGACCTGGATTTGTAAGTGAAACAGAAAATTTGGAATACAGAAACTACAAGTCATACTGTGATAAGCCTATTTGATGTTTCCTTCTTAATGAAATAAACATATAAGGTTTTGCTTTCCCCACAAAGTTAAATTTCTTATTTTGAGCTTGGGTCTTCTATTGAATGGAATTTTTGCACAAGGTTCTGGAAGTGATTAGTGAAATCTCTGTATCACTAGGGAGTCCTGCCTGTCTGAATCTAAAACTGTAACAAACTAAAGGGCTTGGTTGGGGATTAATTTATATTAAAGAGTATATTTTGTTCATGGCACTGTGTAATAAGTCAACATGCTTTCAGCTTACCCCCTGTTTGGACTGATGGCTAAGTCAGGCCTGCCTCTAGTCCTATACGTTATGAAGAATAAAACAGATGTTAAAGATTTTGTATCTGACGATGCTGAAAGTGAAAGGAAAGAATTGTTCCTCTAAACTTCCCTCAATGGGAAGGAATTTGAATTCTCTTCCTGTCCCATTTCCTATTCTCCAGCAGAAATAAACAGAGAAGGCAATGGCACCCCAGTCCAGTCCTCTTGCCTGGAAAATCCCATGGATGGAGGAGGCTGGTAGGCTGCAGTCCATGGGGTCACTAAGAGTCAGACACGACTGAACGACTTCACTTTTACTTTTCACTTTCATGCATTGGAGAAGGAAATGGCAACCCACTCCAGTGTTCTTGCCTGGAGAATCCCACGGACAGGGGAGCCTGGTGGGCTGCCGTCCCTGGGGTCGCACAGAGTCGGACACGACTGAAGCGACTTAGAAGCAGCAGCAGCAGCAGAAATAAAATTTATTACATCTCTCTATCTGCCAACTCAAAGGTCAATATAAATGATATCTTTCTTTTTAATCCAAGTGACCTCCTAAGGCAAGAATTCAAAAACATTCTCATTACACATTTTACAATCCTGAAATATAAGTCCTTCTCAAATTGTAAGCAAGATAGGGCAGGGGAGTGGGAAAAAGGTATAGTCTAATTCTTAATTACCATTATAAAAATTATAAGTTGAAAATGGAGATTTTTGTGATTAAAGTAAGTGATTCTTCACTTATCAGAAAAGGTATATTTTAGAGTCAGAAGACAGTAGTGATGCAAATAATTGTCTGTATTTCACTTGTGGAAGAACCAAAAATTATTTTATGAAATTTTTACTATACATTAAAAATATAGCTTTGTTTTAACAAATTCATTGCCTCAGATATGCTATTTTGCTTCTATTCTTCTTTATAACAATAAAATACATTTTGAGCTTTGCTTTTCTCTTGAATTTGGGGCTGACATTTATGCTAAACTTCAATGAGATTTCAGCATATAAATATATATAAAATACATAATTGATACAGGTGCTATGCACTTTTCACTCTAGAAAGTCCAAAGAAGAATTGTTCAGGTTTACACATCCAAAAGAGAAATTTTATTCACATGGTTTCTTTTACAAAGACACACTGACAAAAGGAAGTTTCCTTCCATATTAGATGATAATTTTCATAATATACACAGCCAAACTGGTAAAAGCAAGATCATCGAAATTCTTCTATTTTTACTTCAATTTAAAATAAAATGATGTGAAACACAGTTATTGTGGTATTGACTTGAAAAAAGAAACATTTTATATACTTGGACCAATAAGTCATGTATACAAATCACTTTTTTTTCTGGCAATTTTCAACTGCTTATCTTTCATAGGATTTCTTATGGCTATTTACATTTTCACTCAGTGAAAATCAATTACCTTCTTGCAATAAGCCTCATTTGCTACCTTTGAGTATAATAGAAACACCATTAGGATGATGACATTACCCAAAAGAAGGGCACCACACAGTTGGTAGACATAAATTAAGGACCCTTTCACATATGCATTAGAAATACTGCTGTGACTGAAATATGCATAAAGTCTGTATCTATTAGAGCTATTAGTGTGTGTGGGTGATGATTTTGAAGGGGGAGGGAAGGACTGGTAGATTGTGATCTACTACTTTGACAAAATTATGTATTTCCTTTTTTGCCCGGTATGTGCCATTGATGCAATAAGCCTGGGCCCCCAGCTGAGCTGCATTTGGAAATGCCACTGAGCATGGTATACGCGCTTCACTTCCCTTTGCTGAAGCAAGACACTGTCAGGAATAGAGTGCATATGTGCCGCCAAGCCCACTCCTCCTCCATCACCCTGACCTCCACCGCTCTGTGGATGTCTGCCTGGGTGAAGCCACCACTCATGCAGAAAACAGCTCCTGCAGATCAATTCATAGGATTTAGGGACATTTAACTTCCATCAAGCCCACATCATCTTATTGGTATTTGAGGACTAACTTATTACTAAACATTAATGGCCATAATATAGAGAGTTGTATATTTCCCAGGGGAAGGGGGAAAAAAACCCAATCTAGAAATTTCCCACTCTGAGACTAGAAAACAGAAGAAACCACGCTTAAAACCTAGTTATTTTTATCTGAGTTTCTGTAAGCTTAAGTAAAACAAAATTATAACATATTGACCCTTGGGGTGTGACTTAAGGTTATGTACCTTTTAAAAAGGTGTTAAGATTGTAAATTACAATTTTTCATGAATTATTTTCATAATCATTTATCTTTTATGCTATCTCAAAAATGTAAGAGACACATGAATAGCCCTTTTGAATTTTGAATCATGAACACATGTGAAAGGTTTAGAAGTATAGTAGATGGTAGGAACTAACAGGTTGTCATTTTGGAACCTCAGAAGAATTGGCAAATACTGGAAACACATGTTTTTTAATAGGATAAAAAATTAAAACTTTATTCTCATTAGTGATTTCTCAAATCTATATTATTATGCTTAAAAAAATCTAACTTGGTAATGTTAAAATATCTAAAATCAAAGAGTTATGTATATAATTTACCAAGCATTAGTACAGTCTAATTCTGATATTATTATACTTTTATTAAAATGTTTATTGTAATGACCCCAATTTTTTTAACATAGTCATATAAGAAAAGAATTTAAGAAGCAAAATGCTGTAAATTTGTCCTGCAGAAGCCACTTTTATCACTTTTTGTAGAAAAGAAAAATTTTAGAGCAAAAACTTCCATGTATAATGTAATAATACTATCCCCAGATGACATAATTAAATCAGATATCATATTTGATTAATACAAAGAAAGCAAGAAATGGTGTGAAATTAATTTCACTAATCATTGCATTAATATACATAATTTAAAAGAAAGTTTCTCACCTAAATATTGATCATAAATCTCTGCTGGAATAATAAGTTGAATCTGGAAAGACAATGAAAATCACACTACAGAGCCTATAATTCTAAAAAGCTGCTGAATTTTTCTTTTATTCATCATGGACAAAATAAAATATTGGATCTTATGCTACAGCTGTATTGAAACTTTTAATACAATTTAAATTCTGCAAATAGTATTTTTCTAAGATGCATTTGGGTAAATCAATTGACACAATGATACCATTGTACATAAGCTCAGTTCTACAGAGAAACAACCTATACTAGAGCAGAATTCTGTTACTCAACTTCCCTTGTGCTAGGAATCTGTCATGTGGGATTGAATCCATATGAAATTTGACTTTCCAAGTCCATCACCTATGTTTTATATGTCCATCAAATAAACAAAGGTCCACAAAGTTCAATATAGGATAAGTATCAGAATGAACAACCAAGAAATATTGCTTCAGATTCAGTTCAGCTCAGTTCAGTCACTCAGTCATGTCCGACTCTTTGCAACCCCATGAATCACAGCATGCCAGGCCTCCTTGTCCATCACAAACTCCCGGAGTTCACTCAGACTCACATCCATCGAGTCAGTGATGCCATCCAGCCATCTCATCCTCGGTCGTCCCCTTCTCCTCCTGCCCCAAATCAGATGCCTCCCAGCATCAGAGTCTTTTCCAGTGAGTCAACTCTTCGCATGAGGTGGCCAAAGTATTGGAGTTTCAGCTTCAGCATCATTCCCTTCAAAGAAATCCCAGGGCTGATCTCCTTCAGAATGGACTGGTTGGATCTCCTTGCTGTCCAAGGGACTCTCAAGAGTCTTCTCCAGCACCACAGTTCAAAAGCATCAATTCTTTGGCACTCAGCTTTCTTCACAGTCCAACTCTCACATCCATACATGACCACTGGAAAAACCATAGCCTTGACTAGACGGACCTTTGTTGGCAAAGTAATGTCTCTGCTCTTAAATATACTATCTAGGTTGGTCATAACTTTTCTTCCAAGGAGTAAGCATCTTTTCATTTCATGGCTGCAATCACCATCTGCAGTGATTTTGGAGCCCAAGAAAATAAAGTCTGAAAATGTTCCACTGTTTCCCCATCTATTCCCCATGAAGTGATGGGACCAGATGCCATGATCTTTGTTTTCTGAATGTTGAGCTTTAAGCCAACTTTTTCACTCTCCACTTTCACTTTCATCAAGAGGCTTTTTAGCTCCTCTTCACTTTCTGCCATAAGGGTGGTGTCATCTGCATATCTGAGGTGATTGATATTTCTCCTGGCAATCTTGATTCCAGCTTGTGTTTCTTCCAGCCCAGCATTTCTCATGATGTACTCTGCATAGAAGTTAAATAAGCAGGGTGACAATATACAGCCTTGACGTACTCCTTTTCCTATTTGGAACCAGTCTGTTGTTCCATGTCCAGTTCCAACTGTTGCTTCCTGACCTGCATATAGGTTTCTCAAGAGGCAAGTTAGGTGGTCTGGTATTCCCATCTCTTTCAGAATTGTCCACAGTTTATTGTGATCCACACAGTCAAAGGCTTTGGCATAGTCAATAAAGCAGAAATATATGTTTGTTTTTCTGGAACTCTCTTGCTTTTTCCATGATCCAGCGGATGTTGGCAATTTGATCTCTGGTTCCTCTGCCTTTTCTAAAACCAGCTTGAACATCTGGGAGTCCACGGTTCACGTATTACTGAAGCCTGGCTTGGAGAATTTTGAGCATTACTTTATTAGCGTGTGAGATGAGTGCAATTGTGTGGTAGTTTGAGCCTTCTTTGGCATTGCCTTTCTTTGGGATTGGAATGAAAACTGACCTTTTCCAGTCCTGTGGCCACTGCTGAGTTTTCCAAATTTGCTGGCATATTGAGTTCAGCACTTTCACAGCATCATCTTTCAGGATTTGAAACAGCTCAACTGGAATTCCATCACCTCCACTAGCTTTGTTCGTAGTGATGCTTTCTAAGGCCCACTTGACTTCACATTCCAGAACAACTCAGAAACTACACATTTCAAAAGGCTATAGGTCATAACAAGTGAACAATTAGTTTCCATTAACATTCATATGTGTGATATGGTATATTTTCATCTTAATTTACCAACTCATGTCTTGTATACCATATTTCCTAATGTTTTTCTAATGAATTCCCTTAAAAGTCGGAGTGCTATGGAAGAAATACATTTTGTAATAGAGAAAAGAAACAAATTAGCACTTCAGACTGCTATAATACAATTATGCCTCAGATGAGTAAAAAATTACATGGGGAAAAATATGAGACAGTGTACACAGTGAAGGTTTAATTGGGGCACTCATATAAACAACAAGAACACAAACAGCAAATGAGTTGAACAGATTTGTTTATAACTCCTCTGCTTGACTGGGAGCAAAACATTTGCTGTTTGTGTTCTTGACTTCTGTGTGCATGGAAAGAAGTGGCTTTGAAGTTGTCTGGACAGTTTTCTTTTTACTTCAGTTAGTGTCACAATGCAGAGTTTAAAGAGCTTATGGGAGGTTAAAATAAACCCCAAATTAAGCCCTGCAAGTAACTTAGGGCAATTATCTTCCTCTTTTTAGATCCAATGTAATAAATTCTCAGGTGGCTCTATGGTAAGAATCTGCCTACAAGGTAGGAGACGGGTTTGATCCTTGGCTTAGGAAGATCCCCTGTAGTAGGAAATAGCAACCCATTCCAATATTCTTGCCTGGAGAATCCAGGGACAGAGGAGCCTGGTGGGCTGTGTCTATGGGGTCACACAGAGTCGGACACGACTGAAGTGACAGCAACAGCAGCAGCAGCAGCAGCCAGTATTCTTGCCAGGAAAATTCCATGGACACAGGAACCTGGCAGGCTACAGTTCATGGGTTCGCAAAAAGAGTCAGACATGACTTAGTGACTAAACCACAAGTCAATTCTCACAATTTAGTGGGTCTTCTATTTTAAAAAGTAGCAGCCCCTGCCCCTCCCCTACCCCTTGGTAAAGAAGACACACCTGGCAGAGGGAGGAGGACATGACTGTTCTTCAAACTGGACAGACTGCCCTTCTAGCAATTCCATCCCAGCTGCTTTCGGAGGGACTGCTTCCTCTGTTGCCAGTGTAGAAGTGGTAAATGAGCTAATTGCAGCAGCAATGATTTATGTGTAAGATTGTATGTTTTCTGATAATTGCAGGCACAAAAAATGCCCAAATACAAAGCTGACCCAAAGACATCTCTTTCGAATGTAGAGAGGTAGAATTTAAACCATTGTGAAAAGGAAATTCTGGGCAATTTCTTAGAAAAAAAATTTTTGTTTCCACATTCATGTCTTTTAATATCTATTCCATATTCAAGTTCTGAGAAATTCTATGCCCCAGTTGGGAATGGTCTTTTATTATTTGAAAGTTTCCAAGGTTTCAGTAGCCTAATATGTTAAATGAAGGTAGAAAGTTACCTTGGCATTGTGAAATATATTCTGAAAGGAGCTTTTAGTAATGACTACTACTTAATTCTATACTACAGAAAGTCTCCTTGTCCACCTTTCATAGACCCATTTTATATACAGTTGAACCACCTGTCAAGCAGGAGATGCGGCTTTGATCCTTGGGTTGGGAAGACCCTCTGGAGAAGGGAATGGCAACCCACTCCAGTACTCATGCCTGGAAAATTCTATGGACAGAGGAGCCTGGTGGGCTACAGTCTATGAGATGGCAAAGAGTCAAACACAACTTAGTGACTAAATAACAACAAGACCCCTGAACAACAATGGGTTTGAACTATGCAGGTCCACTTACATGTGGATTTTTTTTTTCAATAAATACACACCAAGTACTATGCAAGCCATGCTGCTGCTAAGTTGCTTCAGTCGTGTCCGACTCTGTGAGACCCCATAGACAGCAGCCCACCAGGTGCGACCCCATAGACAGCAGCCCACCAGGCTCCTCTGTCCCTGGGATTCTCCAGGCAAGAATACTGGAGTGGGTTGCCATTTCCTTCTCCAGTGCATGAAAGTGAAAAGTGAATGTGAAGTCGCTCAGTCGTGCCTGACTCTTCGCAACCCCATGGACTGCAGCCTACCAGGCTCCTCCATCCATGGGATTTTCCAGGCAAGAGTACTGGAGTGGGGTGCCATTGCCATAGTTGGTTGAATTTGAAGATGTGGAACCCTGGATATGGAGGGCCAACTGAAAAGCTGTCTTGAGGATTTTCAGCTGTGCTGGGGTTGGCACCTCAAAGCCTTCAGTGTTCAAGGGTCAACTGTACAAAGTAAATGACTCTAAACAACATGCATAGTAAGTGAAGAGGGTGATATATAAAAGTACGTTTCTGAAGGACATTTTAAGAATCTGAAAAAGTATCCAGAAAATTACAAAATCACAAGGTTAGAACTTTTTGGTAGCTCTCTAGTTTCTCCCTTTGCTTTGTTTCAGAACTATATCTAAGAAATCTCAGAATTTTTAAAGAATCAGCTTTATTTTTCAACTCTTTAAGATAATTTTAGAGTTCACCCTTTATGTTAACATCTTACATAGCCATTTTACAGTTATCAAAACTAAGAAATTAACATTGGTGGCAATACAACTAGCTAAACTAGAGGCTCTACTTGAATTTCACCTGATTTTCCACTAATGCTCCTTTTCTGTTTCAGGATCTAATCCAGGACATCATGTTGCACTTGGTTATAGTACCTCCTTAGTCTAATCTATGATAGCTGATTAGTACTAATAGTTCTGAAAGAAAGCAAAGAGAGAAATGAGAGAGCTCCAAAAACATTTTAACATTTAGGCTTCAACAATGCATGAACTGAGAACTTCCAAATATACAAGTTGTATTTTAAAAAGGCAGAGGAACCAGAGCTCAAGTTGCCAATATCTGTTGGATCATATAAAAAGCAAGGGAATTTCAGAGAAACATCTACTTCTGCTTCATTGACTATGCTAAAGCCTTTGACTGTGTGGATCACAACAAACTGTGGAAAACTCTTAAGGAGATAGGAATACAAGACCACCTTACCTGCCTCCTGAGAAACGTGTGCAAGTCAAGAAGCAACAGCTAAACCAGACATGGAACAACAGACTGATTTCAAATTGTGAAAGGTGTACGTCAAAGTTGTATACTGTCACCCCGCTTATTTAACTTCTATGCAGAGTTCATCATGAGAAATGCCAGGCTGGATGAATCACAAGCTGGAATCAAGACTGCCAGGAGAAATATCAATAACCCTAAATATGCAGATGACACCACCCTTCTGGTAGAAAGTGAAGAGGAACTAAAGAGCCTCTTGATGAAAGTGAAAGGGAGAGGGGAAAAGCTGGCTTAAAACTCAACATTCAAAAAATGAAGATCATGGCATCCAGTCCCATCACTTCTGGCAAAGAGATGGGGAAACAGTGGAAACAGTGGCAGACTTTATTTTCTTGGACTCCAAAATCACTGCAGATGGTGACTGCAGCCATGAAATTAAAAAACACCTGCTCCTTGGAAGGAAAGCTAAGACAAACCTATGTGGTGTAGAACATCACTTCACTGACCAAGGTCTGTCTAGTCAAATCTATGGTTTCTCCAGTAGTCATGTATGGATGTAACTATTCAATGCTTTTGATCTGTGGTGTTTGAGAAGACTCTTGAGAGTGCCTTGCACAGCAAGGAGATCCAACCAGTCCATCCTAAAGGAGTTCAGCCCTGGTGTTCATTGGAAGGACTGATGCTGAAGCTGAAACTCCAATACTTTGGCCACCTGATGCAAAGAACTGACTCATTGGAAAAGACCCTGATGCTGGGAAAGATTGAAGGCAAGAAGAAGGGGATGACAGAGGATGAAATGGTTGAATGGCATCACCGACTCAATGGGCATGAGTTTGAGTAAATTCTGGGAGTTGGTGATGGACAGGGAGGCCTGGCGTGCTGCAGTCCATGGGGTTGCAAAGGGTCAGACACGACTAAGTGATTGAACTGAACTGAACTGTGGTGTTGGAGAAGACTCTTGAGAGTCCCTTGGACTCTAAAGAAATCAAGCCAGTCAGTCCTAAATGAAATCAACCCCGAATATTCATTGGAAGGACTGATGCTGAAGCTCCAATACTTTGGCCACCTGATGCGAAGAGCTGACTCAATGGAAAAGTCCCTGATATTGGGAAAGATTGAAGGCAGGAGAAGGGGACAACAGAGGATGAGGTATTTGAATGGCATCATCAGGTCAACGGACATGAGTCTGAGCAAACTCCAGGAGATAGTGATGGACAGGGAAGCCTGGCATGCTGCATTCCTTGGTTCACAAAGAGTTGGCACAACTAAGTGACTGAACAACAGTATGTCCTTTTAAGACCCTGACATTTAAAGTAAAACTAATCAGTAAAATATCCCTCAATTTAGGTTTGTCTTATGTTTTTCTCATGATTAGACTGAGGTAAAGGAGTTAGGAGGAGGAATACTCTGGAAGTTTGTCTCCTCCAATCATTTCAGAAAGTACATGACATTCATATGTCTTACAGCTAATGTCATTAATTTTGATCATTTGATTAAGATGCTATCTGCCAAGTAATTCTTCCCTGTAAAATAACTACATTATCCCTTCTAAGTAATAATTATTTAAATATTTATGCTCCTAAAATTTATTTGGAAATATACTATTTTATCTTAAAATTTTACCCACTGACTTTACCCTCTGTTGATGGATCTTGCCTGCAGCAGTTGTTATCCTGTTCTAAAGTCAATTTTCAATTTCTTTCATTCCTTACACATTTATAATTGATATTCTCTTATAAGGAAGAGTTGTTTCCCCAACATCCTCATTCAATTACTTATTGAGGTATGTATTTGTTTAAGTATAAACTCATGAATATTTATTCTTTGGCTTAGATTTATTCTCTTTCAAAGTTTTCCAACTTTGGCCACTGAGAGCTTTTTCAGATTGTCTCCTGTGCCCTTTCAGCATTCCTCCATTTTATTTTTAAGGTAATTCTTTATTTTCTGACACTAATCAACTCTATTTTAAGTAATCATTTTGAAGTTTCTCTACTCTACCAAAACTGAATATTTCATTTGACAGACTACATATTCCTTTGAGACTAACCTTTTATCTCCTGCTACCTACCGGCATAGCTGGAAGTGACAGACACTTGTTGAAGGTGGTTTAACTGAATGCTTGTTTATTCCTGTATGTATTCTGAATTTGAGAAAAGTAAAAACTATTTATCATATACTTTGTATGTATGTCCTTAAATATATGTTCAATATTAGATCTCTACTCTCTTTTCTCATTCCATATAATCCTAGTTCCTCTGACCATTACTTCCAGAGATTATTATCAACAGTATTATCATGGTCATCCCTAAAAGCCTCTGCCAAACCTTGACCCACCTATATATCAATGACAGATTTTATAAAAAGCAAATTAAAAGAGTGTCTGCTCTACCTTTTTCCGACCTAAGTCATTCAAAAACATTAATACACAAACACAATGTACTACATGTTTTATGAATCTTCAGCAAAACAAGGATTATAAATTAAAATCAATATGCATTATTTTAGGGGTTTCCCTAATATGATATTAAAGAGTACGGTATAGAATAGTTTTAGAAAAGAAATAACAGAAGTAGGACAGATGCCCTTGTACTCCTTAACCCTTAGTTTTCATAACTATTTTAAAATAATGGCTCCAAGTGTTTACTTTCTTGTTTGTTTCATTTTAGCAGAACTCTTTGTTCAGTTGGCTGTTTACTAAGTGTCTATTATGCTCCCAGCACTAACCTAACCATATGGGTAAATTCATATTTAATATCAACTATTATACTCATTAAACAGACCTGAGAAACTGAGAGACAAAGGTAAGTTACTTGCCGAAGATCATGTAAATAACATTTAGCAAGCATTTAGACTGAAGCACTCGACCGTAGTATCTACCTTGTTAAGCATTCTTAGGCATTACACTGCACTCCCTTTACAGGAGCTCAACATATAAAATGTAGCTACTCTTGATAAAGTAGAGGAGTAGAAATGCTTGCTTAGTCTCCCCTCCAGGCTCACACCCAGCATCCCTGAATCCAGAGGTTCTAAGCAACAAAGTTTGAAAACCTAAGTTCTAAGCCAGTTCCTATTAGTCCTCAGGTTTTGACATTCTGAGTTCAAAGTTGGATTCTACTCAGAATGGAACCTGTGTTAAGGCAGTTGGATAGACTAACTGACAGTTCTATAACTATGCACATGTGGGAGTATGCTGAAAGGGAATAGAGCCAACTTGGGTTCTAAAACTAGGCCTTTCCAAGAGCATCAAGTCTTTTATCCCTTTGATGACCCAGAATTTACCTTACCAAGTGAGCTCATTATAAACTTAATATTTGTTTGTTTTCCCTCAGTAAACTGCCACATCTTCATAATGAATGGAATTAGCTTGCATCTGAATATTTCTTCCCCTTATCAGGATTATCTCTAATTTAAAAATTTATCTTCCTAGATGCTAATCCTTTCTCATTGTTCATCATGGTTTAAAGATGATTCAGGCAAACATTAGTCTTTTATTTACTGTTTTCTTAGAACAATAGAAAGCAGAAATAAAAATTTGATCCAGTTAGTGAATGTAAATGCACACAGCATTAAACATTTGGCTGTCTGATGTGGTATAGGTTATATTTTTTTTCACTTTTTAAGCACCACACATTTTATTTTCTTAATTACTACATATTTAATATCAACTAAAATATATATGATTCCTTAGTGTAATATCAACTTTTCATTCATGATTCCATGTTTGGAAGTGCCTGCCAAATTCTTAAAAAACAGAACAAGTCTCAAGGAGAGGAGTCTGGGATTATGATTTGTTTGGGATATGAATGTTATGAAGTTGAAACCCTGGTTCTCTGGGTCAACTGACAAGTAAAATGCACTGAAGGTCAATTCTGAATTTCATAACAGATTTTTGGAAGAGGAAAGTATCCAAAAATTATTTTGTTTGACCTGTTTCACTTCTGGCCTCTCAGCAGGCTTACCACCTTTTATGTCAATGTGTCTCTGTGGTTAATAGCGCTCTAGGAGTGAAGCGTAGTTGAAGACCCAGATAGTAAATTTGACTCAAATCCTATGTCCTAACCACAGGGCAGTTCTCCTGGGGAACAATTCTATTGTGGGAAGTGATTTCCTTTGGATATATCTAAATAGAGGTCTCTCTTTTGATAGAAAGAATAAAAGACCAGAAAGAAGGAAGGAACGAATGAAGGAAAGGCAAGTTTAGAAGCTGAAACTGAAAGAAGTAAAACAATAAAATAAATATTTTTCACATGTCATGTCAATTTTTCCTTAACTTAAATTTCATAATTTGAAAAAAATTACTTCAAATGTTGGGCTTCCCAGAAGGCTCAGTGGTAAAGAATCTGCTTGCCAATGCAGGAAACTCAAGGGACCTAGATAAAATCCCTCGGTTGTGAAGATCCCTGGAGAAGGAAATGGCAATCCACTCCAGTATTCTTGCCTGGAAAATTCCAGGGATAGAGAAGCCTAGAGGGCATCATCCCATGGGGTCACAGAGGCTAACACAACTGAGCACATGTGCACATACGCACTCACACACACATGTGTGCATATGCACATGCACACACACACACACACACACACACACACACAGAGTCAAATGTTGACATCCTCAACATTACAGTAAGTACTTACTGTGGATATTTAGTCATGTAGTCATTAATACTGGAGATGGCAAAGGCACCCCTCTCCAGTACTCTTGCCTGGAAAATCCCATAGACGGAGGAGCCTGGTAGGCTGCGGTCCATGGGGTCACTAAGAGTGGACACAACTGAGCAACTTCACTTTCACTTTTCACTTTCATGCATTGGAGAAGGAAATGGCAACCCACTCCAGTGTTCTTGCCTGGAGAATCCCAGGGATGGGGGAGCCTGGTGGGCTGCCATCTATGGGGTCGCACAGAGTTGGACACAGCTGAAGTGACTTAGCAGCAGTCAATACAAACATGATAAAATGCTGAATAAAAAGTTGTGGCCAAAATTATTCTTTTAATTTATTCATCACTCATTAAACCTCTGCTCTATGACAAGCAATGTGCACTATAAGGCTATAGGCTCCAGTGCTTGGTTTATAGAATTTTACATATCAGAGGATTTTTTTTTAACTTTTGATTTGAAATGACAAAGAACAATAGTCAAAGAAAAATGTGTGAAAACTTTGCTTTAATAGAACGTATGAAAAAGAATGATTTAAGCAGGGCTTTAAGATGTAATAGAAGTTATGGATGTTTTAAAAGGTGATGCACTATTAGTCTGTTTCAGATCCTGACTCTCCCTCTTACTAGTTCTTTGATCTTGTTCCACCCTCTGCCTCTCAGTCACTTGATTTTTAAATATGGGGTAATCTTAATACCTAAATTAATATGGTAATAAATGGAAAATAGAGTCCTGGCCTGAGATATGGTAAACATTTAATAAATCTTGGTATTGCTTTTAAAGAGACATGGAAAATGAGTCAGGAATTCTAGGTAAGTAGCCTTTGAAAATTAACTAAGGTCTCTACAGAACAACACAAAATACAGAAAGTATAAGAAATGATACAATACTCACAAAGATAATAAGTATTCTGCTACAGATTATTTATAGATGCTGACTATTTACACTCTTCTTAAAAAAATAACCAGCATATTATTATTAATGATAAGCACTTAAAGCTTCCTGGTTCATGCTACTTGTTTTATAAATATTTGTTAAATTAATAAAACAAGATGATTTAGCCCCATGATTCCTGAGGGCTAAGAACAAAGTGAGGCCCCTATTTGTGTTTACCAAGGTGGCAGAAAGAATACAATTAACTGCATTTCTAACAAGGTTATAGTCATTAAAACCAAACCCCAAAGCATGAAGACTAATAACAAACTAATAAAGAGAAAATTTTAACATTGTCAGATCTAAAATAAAGAAAAGTCAAGCCATAGCAATAAATAAATTTCAGAAATACATTGAAATAATGTTGGCTGCTTGAAAAGGGGGATATGGTTATAAGATAATCAAAATTACATTTGATTTTAAAATTAAAATAAAGGACTACAAAAATAGATACAACAGAGTTTTATGTTTTGAGGAAAAAATGCAACTGAAAAATTGATAAATATTACATATTTCCCTAAAATGAAAGTCATTTAACTCACCCAGTCATCCACCTAGCTAGAACAAATTGTTCACATTTTTGTGTTTGTGCAATAGTTCTCAGACTTTAGCTTGCACTATCTGGAGGATACGTGAAGATTGCTGCCCTAGTCACAACCTAGATCTGGGGCCAGACCTAAGAACTCATTTCTAGCAAGGTCCCAGGAGATGCTGATACTGCTGGTCTTGGAATCACTGCTATGGTGGAAAGAATAGATTTAACTTTCAAAGCCTAAAGTGCAAATCACAGCTCTACCAGTGATTGATCCTAAAATAACAACCAAATTCTCTGGGCATGAGTTTTCTCACAGGAAAAAAGCAGTAGAAACAATAAGTACTCAAAGAACTTTTATGAGATTATAAAAAAAATATACAGAAAGTGCCTAGCACGGAACTGGCACAAAGACTGAACTCATAAATTTGATGAATTTATATGAGCTGCAGGAGACACAAGAGACAGGGGTTTTATCCCTGGGTCAGGAAGACCATAGAGTAGGAAACGGCAACCCACTGCAGTATTTTTACCTTGAGAATTTTTTGAGCAGAAGAGCCCCAAGGGCCACAATCCACGGGGTTGCAAAGAGTTGGACATGACTGACTAAGCACACACAAACACTAATTTCAAATCTAATTTTAACTAATAACAGTTAAAAGTCCATATATTTTCCACTCAAAGACAAAAAGGAATTTGTACTAATGTGTGCTAAGTCACTCCAGTCACATCTGACTCTGTGACCTTATGGACTTGTAACCTGGCAGGCTCCTCTGTCCATGGGATTCTCCAGGCAACAATACTGGAGTGGGTTGCATTTCCTGCTCCAGGGGATCTTCCTGACTCAAGGATCATACTCACAAGCATATTCTTTACCACTTAGCACTTAATCATCAATAATTAGGGGATTGGAGATCAGTCCTGAGTGTCATTAGAAGGACTGATGTTGAAGCTGAAACTCCAATACTTTGGCCACCTGATGCAAAGAGCTGACTCACTGGAAAAGACCCTGATGCTGGGAAAGATTGAGAGCAGGAGAAGGGGACAACAGAGGATGAGATGGTTGGATGTCATCACCGACTCAATGGACATGAGTTTGGGTAAACTCCGGGAGTTGGTGGTGGACAGGGAGGCCTGGCATACTGCGGTCCATGGTGTTGCAAAGAGTGGGACATGACTGAGCCGCTGAACTGAACTGACTAGCCCTTTAAGGACTAGAATTGAAAGACCTTGGTCCTAAAGTACAAGGTAACCTCACGGTTGACTTTATCAATTAACCATACTTCAGGAGAAAAATAAACAAAAATATGGTACGAAGGAGAAGGCATCCTGATCCCTGTTTTATTCCAGAGCTCAGACACTATACCAGGAAACAGCTGTGAACTAAAAAATATAGGTCAATAGCATCAAGAAACTGCACCTCCTCTGGAGTTCACAGGGTAAAACACAAAGGCACTGTACACATTCAAGTGAATAGGAGAAAATATCTCAATTATGCTTTGCTCAAAGTATTTATAGTATGTTAAAAATCCTAAATGAAACTATAGATTTTAATGCATGTCATAAATGCCAAATTAACAGCTAATCAAGAAAATAGGTAGGCATTTCATTTCAAAATATACTTCAGGATTGAAAAAATAAGACTTCTCATTGAGCATTATTGTTCAGTTGCCCAATCTTGTCCCACTCTTTGTGGGACTGCAGCATGCCAGGCTTCCCTGTCTTTCACCATCTCTCAGAGTTTGCTCAAACTCATGTCCATTGAGTCGATAATGTCATCCAACCATCTTGTCCTCTATCGTCCCCTTCTCCTCCTGCCTTCTATCTTTCCCAGCATCAGGGTCTTTTCCAATAGTCAGCTCTTAGCATCAGGTGGCTGCCGGAAGCCAGCGTGACGAACTCTGCCCATGGCAAAGGTCATGAGGAAGGAGGCTTGACATACGCAAAGGCGTGACCAAGCCTCAGGAAACCCCCTGTTCCCGAGCATCTACCCCCAAACCAGAGTCTGTTTTATGCTCTCCTCCATAACCGTTTTTCTTGGAGAAGGAGTAAACGTGCAGCTCCAAGGCAATAAAAATTCTTGGGCGTGACAAGAGTGTTTCAGCTTACGGACTCCTCTGAAGGTTATCTAGCCTGCCTGTATAGGTTCGTCCGACCACATGTGATTGTTTACAGCCTCCCAATCTGAGAGGCACGAGATGTTTTAGACTTACTAAAGGCAAATTCTTTTGGGGAGTTAGAAATTATTAGTATAGTGGGTTGGTTAGGAATTATATTGGTGAAGGGTTTTTTCATTTGTTGTGTCAATAATTGCTGCTAAGTCCCTGCTCTGGGTGGGACAAGGATGTTTCAGGTCAAACCTCTCTGCTGACAGACTAGCTTGTGTGACAGGATTATCCATGTTCCTGCCACTATGCATATGATTGTTTACTACCTCTCAACCATAAACAGCACAGAGAGTTTTGGAGTATTTTGAGAGTCTTAATTAGCATAGGGCTTTTTCTTCTTGTTGAGTCAATGATTGCCACCAGGCCTCCATATCCTTAAGCACCTGGGAATATATTAATCAATGTATTTGGAATATAGAAAAGGAAATACAGTAGTTTTTGATGTTAGCAATACTAGACTTTTTGAGTTAATGGATTTTCTCTTTTATAATAGATCACTGTGCTTTGTTATAAATCACTGTGTCCTTGTTATGCAAAAACATAACTTTATCACTATCTTAAGACCAAATAGATCTTAAGGGGAACATTAGTGAAAGGATTTTCATTTGTTGGGCTGATGTTTGCTGCTAAATCTCCATGTTCCCTACCCTTAAAATGAATATAACTAGCATATAGGAGAAATAAGCATTAACCTTTAAGCATATAGGAGAAATAAGTATTAACCTTTAAGATTGATCATGTTAACCTTGGGTTAAATAAATTCCTTTCTTGATTGCAACTCACTACACCCTCACCCTATAGGAATGTAACTTTATTTGGAGGGTGGTGCCTGGTTTAAGAAAAAACACCCTTGGAAGAAATAAGTTTTTTGGTTATCAGAAAGAAAGGATCATAAAATGTCAGCAGGTCTCACTCATGGCCAGAAGATGATGTACCTTTTTTATACATTTATGTGAAGCACCTGATTTTGATAAAGGTCAGGACTACTGACTCCCGCGTGACTCTGTATTCATCCCTATGTGTAACAAAAGGTATATAAGCAAACCCAAAAATAAAGAAATCAGATCAGTTTCCAGAAAGACTGATTCCCCCATGTTGCTTCTTTCTTGCTCCCATTTTTCTGGCTGAATTCCCATCTGGAGCATGGATGCTATTCCATGTAATCCAAGTTATTCAGCCTCTTTTTCTCCACTAATCTTCCTACTACACTATCCATTTCTAATCTCTCTATATCTGTGATTAAATATGTATTTTTCCAAAGACACCGACTCCATCCCCACCTTCGAATCACCCTGGATCCACCAGGGCTGGATCCCCGCAGGTGGCCAAAGTATTGAAGCTTCAGCTTCAGCATCAGTCCTTCCAATGAATATTCAGGGTTGATTTCCTTTACGATTGACTGATTTGATCTCCTTGCAGCATTATCATATAGCAATATTGCATTTAAAGCACTTGGGGAATTTGGGCTTATGTCATTAGCTTTAATCATTAATTCATTCAACAGTATTTTTTGAGTTGTCTTGTCTATATAGAGAGATATAGAGAGATATTCCAGGCTCTGAGTATACATGGGTGAAAAGATGGGACAGTCCTTCTCCTCATGCAGCTTATATGTTTAAGCATTGAATATGAAACCAAGCAGAGCCCTGTGGAGCCTTTCCAAGTACAAAGGCCCCCTCAAGTCCCCTGCCACTTGTTTGTAAAGGAGCCAAAGTCTCCCAGCATTCCCCGAGTCACAAAAGAGCAGGTTCAAGATGCTATTCACTAGGACAATAGAGTCACACAATCTTACTGCATTTGATGCAAATATCTGAGTTGTTTCACAAACACTATAACTGCCAACAACTGCACAATGACCAGACTATAGCCATGACAGAAGCTTATCCATCTTGAGCAGTAATGAATATATGGCTAGCACAATTCCAAGAACCAGCCTCAAGACAATGGGATTAACACTATTACTCATAGTGATTTATGGTTACCAAAGAGGATAATGGGGAGGAGTGGGAAGGACAGATTAGGAGATTGGGATTAACATATACACATTCAGTTCATTTCAGTTCAGTTCAGTCTGAATAAAGCTAGTGGAGGTGATGGAATTCCAGTTGAGCTGTTTCAAATCCTGAAAGATGATGCTGTGAAAGTGCTGCACTCAATATGCCAGCACATTTGGAAAACTCAGCAGTGGCCACGGGACTGGAAAAGGTCAGTTTTCATTCCAATCCCAAAGAAAGGCAATGACAAAGAATGCTCTAACTACCGCACAATTGCACTCATCTCACACGCTAGTAAAGTAACACTCAAAATTCTCCAAGCCAGGCTTCAGCAATATGTGAACCGTGAACTTCCAGATGTTCAAGCTGGTTTTAGAAAAGGCAGAGGAACCAGAGATCACATTGCCAACATCCGCTGGATCATGGAAAAAGCAAGAGAGTTCCAGAAAAACATCTATTTCTGCTTTATTGACTATGCCAAAGCCTTTGACTGTGTGGATCACAATAAACTGTGAAAAATTCTTCAAGAGACGGGAATACCAGATCACCTGACCTGTCTCTTGAGAAATCTGTATGCAGGTCAGGAAGCAACAGTTGGAACTGGACATGGAACAACAGACTGGTTCCAAATAGGAAAAGGAGTACATCAAGGCTGTATACTGTCACCCTGCTTATTTAACTTCTATGCAGAGTACATAATGAGAAACGCTGGGCTGGAAGAAGCACAAGCCGGAATGAAGATTGCAGGGAGAAATATCAATAACCTCAGATATGCAGATGACACCACCCTTATGGCAGAAAAGTAGAGAGGAACTAAAAAGCCTCTTGATGAAAGTGAAAGAGGAGAGTGAAAAAGCTCAACATTCAGAAAACTATTTTATACTATGTAGAAAATATATAGTATAATTATAGCTAATTTATAGCATAGGTAACTTTACTCAGTATCTTGTACTAACCTGTAATGGAAAAGAATCTGCAAGAGAATATATATAAATGTGTGTGTGTGTGTGTGTGTGTGTGTGTGTGTGTGTGTGTGGCTTCTGTGGCTTAGTCACTAAGTCATGTCCAACTCTTGTGACCCCATGGACTGTGGCCCACCAGCCTCCTCTGTGCATGGGATTTTCTAGGCAAGAATACTGGAGTGGGTTGCAGATTCTTTACTGAATGAGCTATGAGGGAAGCCCCAAATATATATATAAAGCATATATGTATAACTGAATCACTTTGCTATATACTTGAAACTAATATGACTGTCAGTTAACCACACTTCAATCTTTAAGATGCTAAGTTTCTGGTATATTGTTACTCAACAATAGATAAGTAATACAGGCAGTTATCACTACAGTAGCATGTGACACTGATGTGTTAGGACAATGATTACTCAATTATTTGGACTTGTATGATATAGGGTTGTTGTTTAGTTGCTCAGTCATGTCCAACTCTTTTGTGACCCCATGGACTATAGCCCACCAGGCTCCTCTGTCCAGGGGATTTCCCAGGCAAGAATACTGGAGTGGGTTGCCATTTCCTCCTCCTGGGGATCTTCCTGACCAAGGGATTGAAGCTTCATTTCCTGCATTGACAGGCAGATTCATCATCTGAGCCACTAAGCAGTGGCTCAGAAAGTAAAGAATCTCCTGCAGTGCAGGAGACCATATATATATCGGAGAAGGCAATGGTACCCCACTCCAGTACTCTTGCCTGGAAAATCCCATGGATGGAGGAGCCTGGTGGGCTGCAGTCCATGGGGTCGCTAAGAGTCGGACACCACTGAGCAACTTCCCTTTCACTTTCACTTTCATGCATTGGAGAAGAAAATGGCAACCCACTCCAGTGTTCTTGCCTGGAGAATCCCAGGGATGGGGGAGCCTGGTGGGCTTCCGTCTATGGGGTCGCACAGAGTCGGACATGACTGAAGCGACTTAGCAGCAGTAGCAGCAGCATCCATATATATATCCATATATATATATATATATAAACACATTTAACCTTGGAATAATGAAATGTGGCATCCCAGTAAATCACATAATTATTTTATGACTTGTAAGTATAATCATATGAGACTTATGTCTCACAAACACACACAACACACACACACATTTTTCTAAATGTAAAATAGGTAAGCTAATCTCAAATTTAGGAATTTAGTTCTTACTCTTCCTATTCAGAGACGTTTCTGCTTGTCTGACCCACTTCTTATAAATTATACAAACAGGCAAAGTCCTCCCATCTCTTACAACCGTATTGAATTTGATCCTGTCTTTTTACTCTTATGGGCAAATGGACTCTTCACTTTCTGCCATTAGAGTGGTATCATCTACATATCTGAGATTGTTGATATTTCTCCCAGCAATCTTAATTCCAGGCTGTGATTCATCCAGCCTGGCATTTTGCATTATGTACTCTACTCTGCATATACGTCAAATAAGCAGGATGACAATTTACAGCTTTCCCAATTTTGAACCAGTTTGTTGTACCACGTAAGATTCTAACTGTTGCTTCTTGACCTGCATACTGACTTCTCAGGAAACAGGTGAGGTGATCTGGTACTCCACCTCTTTAAGAATTTTCCAGTTTGTTGTGATCCACACAGTCAAAGGCTTTACCATAATCAATGAAGCAGAAGAAGATGTTTCTCTGGAATTGCCTTGCCTTTTATGTGATCCAATGAATGTTGGCAATTTGATCTCTGGTTCCTTTGCCTTTTCTAAATTCAGCTTGAACATCTGGAAGTTCTCGGTTCACATACTGTTGAAGCCTGGCTTGAAGGATTTTGAGCATTACCTTGCTAGCATGTGAAAGAAGCACAATCATAGAGTAGTATGAACATTATTTGGCATTGTCCTTCTTTGGGATTGGAACAAAAACTGACCTTTTTCAGTCCTATGGCCACTGCTAAGTTTTCCAAATTTGCTGGCATATTGAGTGCAGCACTTCCACAGCATCATCTTTTAGGATTTGAAATAGCTCAGCTGGAATTCCATCACCTCCACTGGCTTTGTTTGTAGTAATGCTTCCTAAGGCCCACTTGACTTCACACTCCAGAATGTCTGGCTTTAGGTGAATGACCACATTATCATGGTTGTCTGGGTCATTAAAACCTTTTTTGTATAATTCTGTGTATTCTTGCCACCTCATCTTTATCTCTTCCACTTCTATTAGGTCCTTGCCATTTCTGTCCTTTATTGTGCCTATCTTTGCATAAAATATTCCCTTGGTATCTCGAATTTTCTTGAAGAGATCTCTAGTCTTTCCCATTCTATTGTTTTCCTCTATTTCTTTGCATTGTTCACTTAAGAAGGCTTTCTTATCTCTCATTGCTATTCTCTGGAACTCTGCATTCAGTTGGGTATATCTTTCCCTTTCTCCTTTGCCTTTTGACACTCTTTTCTCAGCTACTTGTAAGGCCTCTTCCAGTCACTTTGCCTTTTTGCAAAACAATCACTTTCCTTTTCTTTGGGATGGTTTTGGTCACCACATCTTGTACATTGTTACTAACTTCTGTCCATCGTTCTTCAGGCACTCTGTCTATCAGATCTAACCCCTTGAGTCTATTTGTAACTTCCACCACATCATCATAAGGGATTTGATTTAGGTCATACCTGAATGGTCTAGTGGCTTTTCCTACTTTCTTCAATTTAAGCCTGAATTTTGCAATAAGGAGCACATGATTTTAATAACAGTCAGCTGCAGGTCTTGTTTTGCTGACTGTATAGAGCTTCTCCATCTTCAGCTGCAAAGAATATAATCAATATGATTTATGTACTGACCATTTTGGTGATGTCCATGTATAGAGTCATCCCTTGTATTGTTGGGAGAGTGAATTTGCTATGATGAGTGTCTTCTCTTGGCAAAACTCTCTTAGCCTTTGCCCTGCTTCATTTTTAACTCTAAAGCCAAACTTGCCTGTCACTCCAAGTATCTCTTTTTTCCTACTTTTGCATTCCAATCCTCATCGATGAAAAGGACATCTTTTTTTGGTGTTTGTTCTAGAAATCCTTGTAGGTCTTCATGTGAGTGTATGTGTGGTAAGTCGCTTCAGTCATGTCCGACTCTTTGCGACCCTGTGGACTGTAGCCCTCCAGGCTCTCTGTCCATGGGATTCTTCAGGCAAGAATACTGGACTGGGTTGCCATGCACTTCTCCAGGAATAGTCTTCACAGAACCATTCAACTTGTAATTCTTCGGCAGTAGTGTTTGGGGCATAGACTTGGATTACTGTGATATAATGATTTGCCTTGGAAACAAAAAGAAATCATTCTGTCATTTTGAGATTACACCCAAGTACTGAGTTTAGGACTCTTTTGTTGACTATGAGGGCTACTCCATTTCTTCTAAGAGATTTTTGTCCACAGTAGTAGATATAATGGTCATCTGAATTAAATTCTCCCATTCCCCATCATTTTAGCTCACTGATTCCTAAAATGCAGATGTTCACTCTTGTCATCTCCTGCTTGATCACATCCAATTTACCTTGATTCATGGACCTAACAAGCCAGGTTCCTATACAATATTGATCTTTACATCAGACTCTTTACATCAGACTCTACTTTCACCACCAGACACATCCACACCTGAGAGTTGTTTCCACTTTGGTGGAACTTATATTAGGTGTTGATAAATCAAGAAAACATACATAATATCTAGAACAACCACTAAAATAATAGTAAAAGAACGTATGTTAGTCGCTCAGTCATGTCCGACTCTTTGTGACCCCATAGACTGTAGCCCACCAGGTTCCTCCATCCACGGTATTTTCCAGGCAAGAAGAATACTATAGTGGGTAGCCATTCCTTCTCCAACAGATCTTTCTAACCCAGGGACTGAACATAGGTCTCCTGCATTGCAGGCAGATTCCTTACCCTCTGAGTCACCAGGGAAGCCCCAAAAGAACATATAACTATCAAGACATGGATTGTGTTTTAATTGTGATAGAAAACATATGCTGCAATAAAAAAACCTATATGCTTTCAATATAAACATAAAATTTTTAAATTAAAGGATACAATAAATATTATGCAAACAAAAATTTGAGACAAAGTCAAAACAAACTTCAAGTCAAAAAAAAGAGGAATTATTTGGGGTAAAGCATAACATTCTATAATAATGTAAGGTTTAATTTATGAAAAACATATAACAATTCTAAAATTGTGCACACCTAATTTTTGTTGTTCTTTAGTTGCTCAATTGTGTCTGACTCTTTTGTAACCTCATGGACTATAGGCCACCAGGCCCCTCTGTCCATGGAATTCTCCAGGCAATAATACTGGAGTAGATTGCCATGCATTTCTCTGAGGGAGCTTTTATTTATTTCTCTAAAATATTAGTAAGTATAACCAAGAATTGAAAATCCACTTATCAAACTTGACCTAATGGATAGAACACTGTGCCCCCAAACTGCAGAATACATATTGTTTTCAAATAAATATGGATCACTTATAAAAACTTCAAAATTTGCTTTAGTCCATAAAGCAAATCTCAACAAATATTAGAGTTGAAATCATACCAAGAATGTTCTTCAACCACAATGAAATTAATCTAGAAGTCAAACACACACACACACCCCCCAACCAGAAATATTTCATCTATTTGGATATTAAGAAATATAATTCTGAAATCCGTGGATCAAAAGTTAAAACAAAATGGAAACTATAACAGAAATATAACATTAAAATTGGTAGAATGAAGCTAAAGCCATGCTTCAAGGTAAATTTATATCCTTAAAAGTATATATCATAAAAGAAGAAAGGCTGAAAACCATCAGTGACTACAAGCCTTGCAAAGGGTAGGATTTTAGGCAGGAAAAATGAAGTAAAGGCATTTTGGTCAAGAAAACCTGCAGAAGCCAAGTACAGTCACCCTGTATGCATGCATGCTAAGTCACTTCAGTCGTGTCCAACTCTAGAGACCCCATGAACTGTAGCCTGCCAGGCTCCTCTGTCCATGGAATTCTCCAGGCAAGAATACTGGGTTGGGTTGCTATGCCTTTCTCCAGAGGATCTTCCTGATCCAGGGTTTGAACCTGAGTATCCTGCACTGCAGGCAGATTCTTTACCAGCTGAATCACTAGGAAAGCCCAGTGTGGGCCTGGATAAGTACAGGGAGGTTCTGAAACAAGAAAAGAGTGTGGCGGGTCTGCCAGTTGATGCTTCGCAGGGAACTTAACTTAGCAGGAAACTAGTAAACACTGAAGAATTGTCAGTCTGTGAGTGAGATGTTCAGAGCCATATTTCAAAAGCATATCACCAGGGAAGAGTATTCAGGATTAACTACTTTCTCCTAAGGTGAAAGTGAAAGTGTTAGTCACTCAGTTGTGCCCGACTCTGCGCAACCCCATGGACTGCAGCCCACCAGTCTCCTCTGTTTTGGGGGGATTTTCCAGGTGAGGACACTGGAGTGGGTAGCCATTTCCTACTCTTTCTCCCCATAATATACTTATCATCCTCCTTTTATTGTAGTGATTTGTTTAATATCTCTCTTCTCTGTTAGACTCTGTTAGGGCAGTTCTGTGAGGTGAGAATGTGTACCTGTATTTTCAGTATTGTATCCCCAGTGCCTAGGATAATTCTTGGAATATAGAAAATGCTCAGCAAGTAGCTGTACATTAATAAAGGATGAAAGAAAAGAGAGAGGTAGAAATCAGAAAAACCACTGTGATAGTCAGGCACAGTTTTGGGTTGACACATGTGAAGGGTTATAATCATCCAGCAGACAGTGAGGGTCTTGAAATGTATCTATGAATGCTCAGACTAGCTCCCTCTCTATTTTCTTATTTCTGTTAATCACAGTCCTTTATTCATTCATTCATTCAGTCATTCATTCAACAACCTTATGTTGATTGTCTAGACAGTAAAGAATCCGCCTACAATGCAGGAGACCTGGGTTCGATCCCGGGGTTGGGAAGATCCCCTGGAGGAGGGCATGGCAACCCACACCAGTATTCCTGCCTGGAGAATCCCCATTGACAGAGGAGCCTGATGGGCAACAGTCCATGGGGTCACAAACAGTCAGACACAACCAAGTGATTAAGCACAGCACAGCAATGCACTATATACAACACATGTACCAGATATGTTCTGGTCCTGGAGGTATAGATGTGAATTAAAATTTTTTTCCTGCTGAAATGGATTTCACAGTCTAATGGGACAACTCAGGAAATAAATACACTTGGGATAGGCAGTAATAAATGCCTTGAAGAAAAACAAAGCAGGGAAAGAGAGTGGCAGATTATAAGCACACTTGGCAAATGTAAAAGAAACCAGACTGGCTAGAATAGAGGAAGGGAGGGGAGAAAGATGTCAGAGAGATGCCATGGGCCTTGTAAAGTAAGACCTTTTAGCATCTAGTAAAGACTCTGCTCTCACTCTAAAGGAAAGAAAAGTCCATTGGCATATTTGGAGCTGAGGGTGCTGCCCATGATCTGACTTATTAATATGAATGTATCCTGCTGGTCATTATGTGGAGAATGGATTGTAAGGGGACAGGGGAGAAGGAGACAGACAAGTCAGGAAGATAACCTGCTGGTTACTTTGACTGCTTGAATTCTGTTCTCATACAATTCCATATATTATAACCTAATAATACATCTACCATTGGTCTTCTCCCCACATTACCCAATTTTAGAACTTCGTTACCTACTACTTTCACTATGATAATACAAGATAGACATTCTAGTTTTGGGGATACAAGTTTGAAGATTGTAGGTGTAGGGTTTCCCACTCATAACTTGAATAGCTTTATAGATAATATTGAATAAAACAGAATGATAAGTAGAACATTTTTAAAATGTAAATTAAGCAGCATAATTGAAGGTTTGGGTACCTCATTGCAGTAAGTGGAACAAAAATTAATCATAAAATGCTTATTTGAAAGCCTTTATAATTTTTGAATTAATACACATTTATGGATATAAACCTAATCCTTTGGAATACTTGATTTTGACTTTGTTTCAAAAAAGCAGGTGCAATTAGATTATGTGTTCATTTTATTTTAGTTCACAGAGAACATGTGGGACTTAATTTTTAAATATACCAAAATGCAAACTGGTAATAATATCAGCCAAAATCAGGATATTAAGTCTTCTAATTAAAAAAAAATTTATAAGCATATCTCTGCATCTCTGGAACACAATTTCAGGTTCTTAAATGCATGCTCTCATATCGTACAAAAGAGCTAAAGGCTAATGCTTAAAATTGAGCATTTCAACAGTGAGCAACTGTAATATAACCTAAGATAAGATTTATTTCCTGGGAAGCTTAATTGGATTTAGTGAATATCACAGGCAATTACTATGTTTACATTTGCTTTTATTGGTAAGCATTCTAGAAATAAGAATTTGAGTGTAGCAATTTAAACAGCCCCCTTTACTTAAAAAGACAAGAGTTTGCTATTATCAAAACTGATCGGCACATTCACTGTCTCTACAAAAATTGTGTTGATGTGTGATAAACAAAACGAGAATGTTCTAATCAAATAAGATGGTTATAGATTACCATCAACTATACGCAAAACTACATAAATGATTTAATAAAGTAATAAATCATATGCTATTGACTACTCAAGAAAATCAATGTCTTTCAATTTTTAATTTTTCTACAAATTATAATTATATAGACATGATCATTATTTTTTCGCTTAAAGAATTTCTCATTACTGCTAATTTACCTTTCTCTGAAAAGCAGAAGATTATAATAGTTCTGCTAGCTAGTGCATCTGTAACCTGTTACCAAGAGAGAAAAAACTTGAATGTGGGAACAAGCATGTCAGTTCTTTCAAGCTTCATTTCTTCTATTCTATTAATATCAAGGGGAAGAAAACCTTACAAAAATTGACCAATGCAGTATAGTTTGGATTCATATTCTATTGGAAGAGTAAGTATAAAAAACTGAGTACCAAATGCTCAGGGTTTCTTCCATGTTGATTGCAGCCAGACTTAATTACAGTAGGAGGATAGATTTTACAGCAATTGTAAAAATGTAAATAAGACTTTAAAACTGATTCAGGAATTACATATTATAAATGAAGCTTTGATTTTAATTTAGACAATTCTCATAGGGTATAATGCACATTATTCACGATGTTCTGCCTTTGTTACGATTGAAATAGTAGCGATAACTTCAGGAAACCCTGGGACAGAAGCACCTGTTTCTTATCGAATTACCTCTCCTAATGATTATAATAATTTTATGCACTAGGTTAATTTAAAATGTAAATATTACAATATTTTAAAGTTTAAGTTATTAGATAGAAACATCTTAAAAGTAGAAGTGGAATTATCTGCACCAAATATAGCATATTCTTACCTATTCTAGTTCAAATGTTCCTACTAATAAAGCATTTACATGAAAGATGCTTTTAATAACATATGCTGATCTTTGTCCTTTTGCAAATATAATATTCAATCATTAAAATTTTAAAAATAAACAATATACAAAAATTTTAAACCCAATAACTAACAACTGTTAATGTTTTGATATCTTTCCTTCAGGTCACCTGCCCATCTGGTAGGTTATCTATTTTCTTTACTTTTTATATAGAAAACTATGAAAACAATAAATGTATTTTATTACTTGCTTTCTTAGTAGAAGGAAAACTCATGAGACATTAAAGTACATTTTAAATTTTTTTAAAAAAGAACTTTTAAATATCTGTTCTCTTTGGAAAGAATGAAGTACACGCCAAGTTGAGTCATGAAGAGAAATGTCAGTGTGATCTGTGGCAGCTGCTTGCTTCCCTGGGAAGGCAGGGGCTGGTTAGGAGTACAGTAGCTAGCAAACCCCTCAGCGCTCCACAAAGTCACTAGTGGGAAAAGAACAAAGGCCTTTCCAATGCAACCAACACAGATGTGCCCAAAGGCAAACTGTCAGAAGCAGTTAAGATGACAGCTACTCACAGTTCATTATTTCCTTCTCACAGGTCACTGGGTGACAAGCTGGGTCAGTGTGCTTTGTTGGCTGTCCCAATCCTTCCCCACCCCCTATTCAATTTAAATAAGGGGAAAGGGCTCCATTGGATAAACTAAGGTAAACAACACATTCCACATACTCAAAGATGCCAGAATATGGCATTTATTTTTACTTTGGACTAAACTTAAACTTATATGTACACACAACTTACTTTACCCAAGTAAGAAGAGAGCTGCATTGCTGTATCTCACTAATAGAGGAAGCAAATGTTTTCAATCAAACAAAAAATATAACCTATTATGTACTAAGAATCTTACATGAAAGGCATAACACAGTAGAAGATTTTCCTTTCTCTTTAATGGAAAAAAGAATTTTTTCACATTAAAAAAAAGGTAAAAAATTAGTTGCTTTCTGTAAATATTTGAAATGTAAATTAAATTAAATGAGTCTGTAGATGACCTGGTTTGTGATGATTGTTGTAGTTTTTTAAGGCTATAATTCAAAATAATATATCAATCAAAATGGCAATAGTTTAATTAAATCTTTTATGATGTAATACACATAAAATTTTAGCAATGACAATATGGCTACTCATATGATGACTTTCTATCCTGTTATGAAATTAATACAATAAAAGTTACTAGGAATGAGGAATAAAACAGTGGCTAAGAACATTGTCTATAGCCAAGTGGATATGGGTTCAAATCCCATCTCTCCCATTAACTAGCTATATGGCTGGACACATCCTGAAACCTCTCTTGAGCCATAGTGGCTACATATTTATGGATCAGGTTATTATGACAATAAGTAGATCAGTCTATCACATTGTTACAAGAATAAATAAGTACTTAGAATAGCAGTTGGCATATGCTAAGTATTCAACAAATGACAGCTCTTACATGTCACCAAATTTAGTACATACAAAACTGAATTGAACCACCACTCAAGGTGTGAAATACCTTGGTTAATCATGACAAGTTATAGTTATGTTATTAGAAAGAGGATTTTTAAAATCTCAAATCCATTCAAGTTCAAGCCTCTAAATCACTAAACCTAAGAAATCAGGGGTTTACAGTCTCCCTTAATATTTTCTATCTTTTATTTAGTCTTCACTGAAAGCTGCATATATTGATAAATCTTTTATCATTATTTCTAAACTATTCCACCCTATTTAAAGATTCCTTTCTAAGATATCCAGTCAAAATAATAAGCCCCATTTGAAAGGCTAAAAATGTGGAATAATCATTAAGATGAGTACATGAATGGTCAGGCATAACAATATAGAGGCTAAGAGGAACACAAAAGGTATGAATAGACCTGCCTTAAATTGCCATTAACAGCTGGAAGCCTCAGCCAAATAACTTATTCTCTCTATACCTAAATTTCCTTATCAGTAAAACAGAGATTAATACCTCTGTTTTACATACTGTAATGGAGCAGGACCCTATGGGCTCTTCCTGTGATAGACTCTTCCCCTCCATATCCTCTGTTTCAGTTCTCTGAAGTACCTAGATAATAGTATCTGGAACACATTTCCTGACTTGTTTTGTGGATGATAAACCCCCATCAAATGGAAGATATTAGTTTCCTGATGACCATGAGGAGGTAGTTCCCAGTCCTACCGGAGCCAGAGAATCGAAAATATGACACCACCCTGTTACTTCACTATCAACCAAATCAAAGAATTGTGTGCAAACTGATCACATATTTGCAATTTCCCTCCCTCACCTGGCCTTTAACAATGTTTTCCTGAAACCTGTCAGAAGGTTTGAGCATTAGCTGTCCTGGACTCCTTGCTTGGTGCCCTGCATTAATACTGCACTTTGTTTTGCCACAACTTCTGTGGTGGCTCAGATGGTAAAGCATCTGCCTACAATGCGGGAGACCCGGGTTCAGTCCCTGAGTCGGGAAGATCCCCTGGAGAAGGAAATGGCAACCCACTCCAGTATTCTTGCCTGCAAAATCCCATAGATGGAGGAGCCTGGTAGGCTACAGTCCTTGGGGTCACAAAGAGTCGGACAAAACTGAATGACTTCACTTTCTTTCTTTTCTTTCTTTCTTGCTTTGCCATAACCCAGTGTCAGCAGGTGGGCTTTACTGCATCTAGGCAAGTGGACCCAAGTTTGGTTTGGTAACAGTTCCTCATAGGTTACTGGAAAATATGGCACACAAAGCACTTAAGCAAAGTCAGCATATGTTATTAATTACCAAATACTGTCTTTCCTTTTCATATATTACCTGCTAGTCACTACCTGCTTCTGTGTCTTTCCCCAAATTTGACTACTTCTGATTCTCTCTTTCCTTGGCCACTTCTAAGGAAGTTCACACATTTATATCATTTTATTCTTTTCAATTATATATGCTTCTTTCAGACTATTTTCTCATTAATGTTTTCCCTAGTATTCTATTTTTTCCCAATTTCCACAACTCGTATCATGCACATTATTTCTTTATTTTTTGCAGTGATGTTATTTCATAAGATCAACATTAATAAGAGCAAAACAACGTTATGCCTTTTTTAAAGCTGTGATAATATAATGTACTGATTCTCTTATATTTGGAAAATATGCAAACCTAACCAAGACAACCTA
This sequence comes from Capra hircus, assembly GCF_001704415.2. NCBI lineage: Eukaryota > Metazoa > Chordata > Mammalia > Artiodactyla > Bovidae > Capra > Capra hircus. The sequence goes on along the minus strand of NC_030822.1, from coordinate 21,054,894 downwards.
AGATTCAAAGCAGTCAATAGGCCAAGTTCAATACCATGTTCTAATTTTGCCCAACAACTCCTTCCAAAATAGGAGGAAAGTAATTGCTCTAAGTACTAACTGTTTATTCAAGATAACTTTGTTAAGGAACAGAAAGAGGAGAGAAACGGAAATTATACCTATTGTGGTAAATTGTGGGGGTGGAGAAAAGAATACACATAAATCCTGTGGCTTTAAAAAAGAAGAAGAAGAAGAAGGCTGGGAAAGTCACTGTATCCTGAGACACAAACCCTGAGGAACCCTCTCTAAGAAAATGGCCCTAGGAAATTTCTTATTAAATAAGATCCAAAATATATTTACCAGTTGATTTCTATTGACTAAAAAATCACACATCTAAATACAAATTTCATTAAAAATTCTTTTCTACCCCTATTTGTTTTCAGAACATTTTCACAACTCTACCTATTGAGTATTGACTATATTCCTGAAATTTAAAGTCATCTCATTTCATTCTAACAACTCAAACAAGTACTGTGGTAAATTAACTGTGTTTAACAGCTTCATTGTTTATTTGTCTCACATTGCCTAATACAGTATTGTATTCTTTTCTCCTAAGTTTCATAATCAGACTACACTGCTTCAAGGACGATACAACAGAAAACATTAGAAAAATCCCCAAACTACTCAAAGCCCCGAGCCCTCAAAAAAAAAAAAAAAAAATCTAGGTTGGGGAAACTATCAGGAAGTAGGTGAATTAGCACTTTGGTTCCTGCACAGTGACCCATGAGGACCAGCATGAGACAAACACAAAAACCCCATATAGGTTTTGGAAATCTGAGGGCAGGAGGAAACTGTGCCTCCTTGAATAGAATCCAGGATAATGACAAACCCCAGCACTATCTCAAGAGTAGAGTAAAAATGGCTGCTGAGTGAACCTACAGAGATGACCAATGACGACCTCATAGAACAGTATTTTAATTCCTCAGCTCTCCGGTATTTTACATGAAAACTTCAAAGACTATTCCTAACGGACTTATATCCTGGTGACCCAGATAGAAAGTGGCCTGGATGTGTGGCTGAAGCCTTGTGATTGTGTTGGGGAGCATAAGAGGGTTGAGAACTTTATGTACAACTGGAAAGCAAACACTGGAGGAGGAGGTCCTGGAACACAGGCTTTCATATAGATTCAGGACACCCCCATACTATAAAACAGTAAGATACTAAGCTTGTTATTTTGTTTGTGCCCTATCTTACTTGAAACAACAAAATCAAAGGATTTGAGGGATAAATACTTTAGAGAGACAATATATTGAAGGGGCAATTTTTAGCAAGAAAAAAATATTTCCCTCCTATTGAACACTGAGGCAGGAATACATAATTTAAGAATATAAGATAGCTTTTAATTGAAATAAAGTTACATTGCACACTTTAAACTTACACGGTGTTATTAATATGTGCCAACTATGTCCCAATAAAGATGAAAAAAACTTTGTAAAAAAGAAATTTTTTTCATGCAATTGACATTTCTATATACCATTAGAATATTTAAACTTAGGTATTATCTTGAACTTCACTGAGTATAAGAACTATATTACTCCTTTAAGAGTACTTCAATCAATAGTTAATTTCAAACAAGTGTCTATTGTAATTACAGTTTATAAAGTGATTTTGTGCTTGACAACACCAAGCCCTAGAAAAATAATAATAATAAACCTTAGTTTTCCAATTAAATGAAGAAGACCGAAGAAATAGTATCCATTTTCCAATCAAGGATGATTTTCAATCAGTTAGCAAAATAATAGATGTTAGTTTTATTCTAGTGATGGAATTATATCAATTTGTTAAATTATCACTACTTAAGACCATCTGTCATGCACTTAGCCCTAGGTCTAACCCAATATTCTTCTTGTGGAACACAGAAAGGATTGTCTATGAGTGTGCCCTTCTTTAAGACCTTTTGATATTTTCACAATCGAGTATATATGCTCTGTACTGCCTTATACTAATTATGTTATTTCAGAATATTTCCATGACATCCCAGGACAGTAACCCTTTTAAGTATACTTACATTAATAGACAATATCATACATCAGTCTTCAATGAAATACACATAAATGTCACCTCTCTTTATCAAATGTGACCTGAAAACAACGTGCTTAAAGCCAAAGGGCTTTTGAGATATTTCAATAATCTTCAAGAAATCAAATCTTACATGAAACTGAAGGAAAACATCGAATGTCATTGAGCAATAAAGCTCCATTCTGTCAGTGCCCTACCTCTGAGCAGAAGCCTTAGGATGTTTCTCTTCCAGTTTCTTCACCAGGGCCACTGTCAGCTGCCCTGTCTCCCCAAGAGAACCTTCTGGCATTAAGTGGGTGTCTGAAGGCTCTGGCAGCTGCTTTAAATCAGGAATACTGGCACTTTTTTGCAGAACCTAATAAATGAAATATAGGAATTATGTAGCTAATTTTCACTGAGTGGAAATGTCTAAACTATATATGCCAAAAAATTTAACAGTGCACATTTCATGGTTCCTTCAGCCTTCTTCATCCAGCACGTAAACCTTTGGTATGTGGCCAGAACAAAAGGCAGTCCTAAGAAAAGATAGTGTGTCACCATTTACTTAACAAAAAGAATGCTTATATAAATATACACATAGTTGTTTACATAAATATAAGTATATAAATAGATGTTTATGTACTGGATATGATTTTAAATATCAAAAACACTAATTTGTGAATTCATTCTTTCCTCCTGAAAACAACCCAAACATTTTTCCTCTTTTCAAAATATCTTTCAGAGATCTAGCTCTGTCTTGCCTCTGGCTCAGTACACTGACCTCTTCTGCTAAGCTGCTGCCATGCTCCTGACGAGCTGTGGTCCAGGCACCGTGGTGAAGGTGATACTCTGTCTGGGTCACATCTACTTGCACATTTAGCTCCTCTAGGTAGGTCAGAACAAACTGAGGATAAGCCTGTAGGGAAGGGAAAACACAAAACAGTACTACCAGCCTTGTAAGCAACAGCCAAAAATATATACGACTGGAATGATGGGAGGATAAATTAGATTAATAGGAAAAAAATCTGGTTAATAAGTTTTGTACTTTATTGTTGATTTCAGATCAAAATCAAGACAAATAACTTTCATACAAAGATTTCTACTTTGTTGTTTGATTTGATCAAGTTTAACTCAGTTGCTAAATACTAAAGCCATCCTATATATTGACAATAATGGCTAACATTTACTGAGTTATTTCTACATAAAAGGTAAATGTATTGTGTACATGTAATTTGCAGTTGCTCTATTTGGGGCGAGTATTCAATTCTGCTCTGGATAACAACAAAACAAATAGGATGGATGGGCTTCATTAGCCACAGGAACCAAAGACAAGTAAGTTAATAACCTGAGAAGTGTCAGACAGAACGTAATTAGAGCATGCCTATGAACATAGATTGGAGAAGGCAGTGGCACCCCACTTGAGTACTCTTGCCTGGAAAATCCCATGGACAGAGGAGCCTGGTAGGCTGCAGTCCATGGGATAGCGAAGAGTCAGACACTACGGAGGGACTTCACTTTCACTTTTCACTTTCATGCATTGGAGAAGGAAATGGCAACCCACTCTAGTGTTCTTGCCTGGAGAATCCCAGGGACGTGGGAGCCTGGTGGGCTGCTGTCCACTGGGTCACACAGTCGGACACGACTGAAGCGACTTAGCAGCTTAGCAGCAGCATGAACATAGATAGAAAAGGGTAGAAAGACAAAATAGACAGATTTACTAAATAACAAGCAAAACAACATATATTTACTATAGACTAGATGTAAATTAAGCATGAGACACACAATCGTGAGATCTTTAACTGACCACCCATTGCTGACTCTCATTTTGGATCCTCTGCTGGATAAAATCCACAGCTGTCCATAGGCCACCTGGGGAGCACAGCTATTGACCAAGTGTATCTGCCACCAGCTGTCTCCCAGATCAAGTGTGTGTCAGTGTCTCACCTACATTTCATCTGTTAGGCCCAATTTCAACTCTGGTCCTGGTAACCGCATCAACAGCAGGGAAGGGTGATGCCACACTGAGAGAGGATGCGTCTATATCAGAGATTCAGGTAATGTGGCCCTTCAACCCACCTGTACTTGATGCATATTAACCTGGCCCATCTCTTTTTCCATACATTGTACTTGGTGTTTTAAATGGATTAAATAAACTATAATCTGCACATCTTCTGTTCCATGAACTCAAAACAGCCTATCAAGGCATATACTTGAAGTCTACTAATACATCAAAGTAATTTCTCACATAACATATTTACATTTTAATCCTTGAAACAACCCTTTGAAAGGTGTGACTATTGTTCCCATTATAAAGACAAGGAAGCCAAAATAGGGAGGGTAAAGTAACTTGTTCCTCCAGCTTGTTTACTACTTCATAAAGCTTGGATATGCTGCCTAAAGTATTATATAAACTTCTTTTTTAAACTGTGGAACTCAAGTTTTAACAAAAAATATGAGGAAGCATTCATTTGATAATTAAAGAGTACTAAGGTCCTTATATTATTCTAAAAAAAGCAATATTAAATAACTTTGAACTTTGTTACAAAATCTATAACTAAATATGAATGCTCTAAATTAGGTTGTGGTAATGAAACCAAAACCCTATGTATATACTGAAAAATATTGAATGGTACACTTCAATTCTGTGGTATGTTAATTATATTTCAATAAAGCTAGTTTTAATGTAAGAGATTCAATTAAAAATAGAAATACAGAGTATATTTCAAGAATAAGCAGATTAAAAAAGAGGGAGGTTTTCAGGAAAAGTCAGGAAGAAAGGTAAAAACAATATGAATTAAAAATATAGTAAATAGAAATTTTTATTGAATTAATAAATGACTGAAAATTTTAAATATGCATTTGAGAGGAAGATACTGTTTCTCATTAGCATATTTTTCAAATATTAATTGTTATCATGTGCATTTATGCTTTTATTACAAAATACATTTTAAGAGGCTGGTGTATACTAATCAGATAATCTTGAAAAAAATTTTTGAATCATTGTGCTAAATCACTTCAGTCATGTCCAACTCTTTGCGACCCCATGGACCATAGCCTGCCAAGGCTCCTTTGACCATAGCATTCTCCAGGCAAGAATACTGAAGTGGGTTGCCATGTACTTCTCCAGGGGATCTTCCAGACCCAGAGATTGAATTGGATTCACTTAGGTCTCCTGCACCTGCAGGTAGCTCCTTTTACCACTAGTGCTACCTGGAAAGTTCTTTGAATCACTAAGCTAACACAAAACATTACAAACTCCATTTGTACGGAGTTGTACAAACTCTGTTTGCTGTAAGTGGAATTACTAAATCCAAAGAACATGTATTCTTTTACAGATTTTGATAAATATTGCCAAATAGTTCCTTAGAAATAATGTACTGGTCTCCTACATGGCCCCCCATGTTCCCTGCCTCTTAATATTCAGACCCTTGTGTAGTCCCCTTTTTTATCTAAAAAAAAAAATAGGATTCTCATTTTATCTTGAAGCTGTGCCATATTTATTTCATTATATTATTTGGTCTTGTGTCAGTTCTTACTGTCTTAGAAATGTCCAAGACAATTCAACTGAAGTAAATATGACAGAAAAAGGGAAATACATTATCTTACATCTTTCCTATAGTAAAGCACCAAAGCCAAAATTCAGCAACAAAGAGCACAATATTATCAATAAGAGAGAAACATGAGTAGTGGGACAGGATATTACATATGTTTCAACCCCTTGTATCATGATGGTAGTTGCATCCTCTAATAGAGTAAAAACATTTTATGTAAGCTTACTTCTGAGATATATTTCCCTCTTATTGGAAGGAAGATGTATCTGGAACATGGGAAAACTTATATATCCAATGAAATGGGTAAAGAAGGGCCCAAAAGGTAGAGCCATGATGTGTCTAGCTAACATAGTAGTTGTTATTGTTCTTGTTGTTGTTGTTCAGTAACTCAGCTGTGTTCAACTCTGCAACCCCATGGACTGCAGCACGCCAGGCTTCCCTGTCCTTCACCATCTCCTGGAGATTGCTCAGACTCATGTCCATTGAGTCCGTGAGGCCATCCAACCATCTTGTCCTCTGTCATCCCCTTCTCCTGATTGATTCCTTGGGTTAAGTAGCTGTAAGTGGAATTACTAAGTCCAAAGAACATGTATTCTTTTATAGATTTGGATAAATATTGCCAAATAGTTCCTTAGAAATAATGTACTAGCCTCCTACATGGCTCCCCATGTTCCTTACCTCCTAATATTCAGACCCTTGTGTAGTCCCCTCCCACACTGTATCAGAATAAGTCTATGTGACCAAAGAAGATGGCAGAAGTGGTATTATGTTACATCTGAGATTAGATTATGACAAACAGCACAGCTTCCATTTTGCTCTCTTCCTCTTTTGGATCACTAGCTAATGCTTGAACAGCACTACAGAGAAGCCCACGTGCCAAGGAACTGAAGCCTCTGGACAAATGTAAGTGTGCTAAGAGGCAGATTTTCCAGCCTAGTCAACCCTTAAATGATTGCAACCTCCACTGACACCTTGACTTAAGCTTCATGAGAGAGACTCTGAGTGAGAACTACCCAATTAAACAATTCCCAGATCACCCCACAGAAACTGGGAGATAATAAATCTTTGTTGTTTTCAATTACTATATTTGGGGGTAATTTGTTACACAGCAATAGATAATACCAATAAAATAAAATTTTTAAAAACCCAAATATAAAAAAAGGAATGAGTGTGCTTGTCTTCCCACATCTTTATCAACATTGGCTATTCCTAGCTTTATATCTCCTCATTAATTAATAGGGAAAAAATACTATCTCATTGCTTATATTTATTTAATTCCTAGTGAAACTGATCTCCTTTATTTGGCTTGACTCTTTTAATTTTTCTTTTGTCATATACTTACTTTTCATGTCCTTTGCTTATTTTTCTACTGAAGTACTTACCCTTTCCTATTGTAATATCACTTCATGGCAAATAGAAGTGGAAAAAGAGGAAATAGTGACAGGTTTTGTTTTCTTGGGCTCCAAAATCACTGCAGACAGTAACTATAGCCATGAGATTAAAAGATTCTGGTTCTTAGAAGGAAAGTTATCACAAACCTAGACATCATATTAAAAAGCAGAGACATCACTTTGCCTGTAAAGGCCCACAGAGTGAAGGCTACGGTTTTTCCAGTAGCAGTGTACAGATGTGAGAGTTGGACCTGAAAGCAGGCTGAGCATCAAAAAATTGATGCTTTCAAATAATGGTGCCAAAGAAGACTCAAGAGCTCCTTGGACTACAAGGAGATCAAACCAATCAATCCTAAAGGAAACCAACCCTAAATATTCATTGAAAGGATTGATGCGGAAGCTGAAGTTCAGCCACCTGTTAAGAACAGCCAGCTCATGGGAAAAGACTCCAATTCTGGGAAAGACTGAGGGCAATAGAAGGGAATGACAGAGGATGAGATGGTTAGATGGCATCTCTAATTCAATGGACATGAATTTGGGCAAACTCTTGGAGACACTGAAGGACAGAGAAGCCTGTTGTGCTGCAATCCCTGGGGTCACAAAGTGTCAGTCATAACTTAGAGACTGAAGAGTGCTATATCAAGTTTCAGTTCAGTTCAGTCACTCGGTCGTGTCCAACTCTTTGCAACCCCATGAATTGCAGCACGCCAGGCCTCCCTGTCCATCACCAACTCCCGGAGTTCACTCAAACTCATGTCCATTGAGTCGGTGATGCCATCCAGCCATCTCATCCTCTGTCATCCCCTTTTCCTCCTGCCCCCAATCCCTCCCAGCATCAGAGTCTTTTCCAATGAGTCAACTCTTGGCATGAGGTGGCCAAAGTATTGGAGTTTCAGCTTCAGCATCATTCCTTCCAAAGAACACCCAGGACTGATCTCCTTTAGAATGGACTGGTTGGATCTCCTTGCAGTCCAAGGGACTCTCAAGAGTCTTCTCCAACACCACACTTCAAAAGCATCAATTCTTCGGCGCTCAGCTTTCTTCACAGTCCAACTCTCACATCCATACATGACTACTGGCAAAACCATAGCCTTGACTAGATGAACCTTTCTTGGCAAAGTAATGTCTCTGCTTTTGAATATGCTGTCTAGGTTGGTCATAACTTTCCTTCCAAGGAGTAAGCATCTTTTAATTTCATGGCTGCCGTCACCATCTGCAGTGATTTTGGACCCCTAAAAAAAAAGTCTGATACTATTTCCACTGTTCCCCATCTATTTCCCATGAAGTGATGGGACCAGATGCCATGATCTCAGTTTTCTGAATGTTGAGCTTTAAGTTTATTATATATTAAATGTATTATCTCATTCTCTAATATTTATATTGTGAAGATTTTTCCCTATTTGTCTTATTTCCCTGTTCATTTTTGCTAATGCATTTTAGATTTAGAAGGTTTTAAAATTTTTATGTACGCTGTCAGTCTTTTCCTTTATGGATTCCATCCTTTTTTGCATGGACATAAAGATGCCTATTCACCACTACTCTGGGTTAGATATTTTAATGCATGCTTTCTTCTAAATGTTTTATGGATCCACGTTTAAGTTGAAATCTTTAATTTAGCTGAAACTGGTGACTTGTATAAAAAAGTAATTTATCTTTTTGCAAATGAATAGAGGGATGGTTAACTTTAAAAATAATGAAAAGAAAAAATTATCCAGGTAAGCACAACATAACAAAATGCAATACTGTATTTAAATTTGTTCATTATTACTATCACTAATAGTCACAAATGATCATCTAGCCAGAATTGATATGCCAGTATCTATCGATAGGCCAGAATCTGTGCCAAATACTCAAAATACTAGTATTAATAGCTGTGTTTTGCAGACAAATACTCTGAAGCTTGGAAAGGTTAAATGACTTGCCTAAGGCCACACTGCAAAGAAGTGCTGGAGCCAAGATTAGTTATTAATATCCCAGTGCAGTAATTCTGTCTTAATGAATGGCAAGAGTTCCATTTATGATCCAGCTGCAGATAATTATCAAATTATCCTCCATTTTAGATTAACTAGATGGATATAGTTTTAGATATGACTAAATTTAGATCTAATCAAAATTTCTAAAACTCTAAAAGAATGAAATGCCTCATTAATAAACAGTTTTGCTCTATGAATCTAGAATAACTGTAATTTAAAAAAATAAGCAATTACATTTGTGAATGGCACATTAAAAATTTTAGAATCAAAATTCGCTTTAAAATAATTTGTTTCAAACACAAAAGTATGTGTTATTTGATAGCTATCAATAGAAGTTTTGTGAAAAGTCAAAAAACTGTAAGTTGCAAGAAAAGGATGGGTAAAAAGGACAGCAGAGTAGAAGTGGATGTTTTCAGTACCTGAAATGTGAGACAGAAAAGCATACATTTAAACCTTGGTCTTACTTTTCCATCTGTTGGTGGGAAGGGCAATACTTATAAGAGACAGAACTATGTTCCTAAGCAATAGGAGTCAGCTCTATTCAGATACGCATCAGAATAAGGTCCTCATATGCATGTACAGGCCAAGAAGCTGGAGGGATATTTTGGTAAAGTCTCAAAATTCCACATGTTTTTTTAACAAAGACATACAAGCTTTGGTCTTTCTGTGACTTCCTTTCTAATTACCTAGAACCTCATTCTGAGTGAGTAATGCAGTCAGAAACAAGATAAGAAGACAGGTGGGATGCATCTGAGAATGAAGTTAAAGGTGGTAATTACTAAAATGCTTTGACATTTGATGACTATGTCAAAATTCCTGCTTATGAACAAAACTATAGTCTTGGCTGAATTAGAGAATGTGGTTGAGATTTTACCTAGTGTGCCAACAACAAATAAGCAGTCAGGGCAATGTTGTTATGGTAATTTTTCAACTTAAATTCTATAAAACACTTCAAAATTCTATAAAATTCTATAAAATACTTGCATCACTGCTAAAGTGATGCAAGTTGCTACAGAATAACAGCTCAATTTCTAGAACATTAGAGAGAGAAAAAGGTACTATGTTTATTAGTCAGGGTCCAACACAGAGACAGAAAGCACATAGTATTTCAAACAGGAACATCTAACATAAGCTATTAGTGACAGAGGACTAGAGTGACAGGAAATTTGTCTTGTTTAGTCACTAAGCCCGCTCTGACTCTTTGAGACTCCATGGACTGCAGCATGTCAGGCTCCCCTGTCCTACACTATCTCCCAGAGTTTGCTCAAATTCATGCCTCTTAAGTTGGTGATGCTATCTAAGCATCTCATCCTCTGCCGTCCCCTTCTCCTCCTGCCGTCAGTCTTTCCCAGCATTAGGGCCTTCTACAACAAGTTAGCTCTTCGCATCAGGTGGCCAAAGTACTGGAGCTTCAGCTTCAACATCACTCCTTTCAATGCATATTCAGGGTTGGTTTCCTTTAGGATTGATTCGTTTGATCTTTGGGCAATCCGAGGGACTCTCAAGAGTCTTCTCCAGCATCACAATTCAAAGGTATCAATTCTTCGGCACTCAGCCTTCTTTACTGTCAAACTCTCACATTTGTACATGACTACTGGAAAAACCATAGCTTTGACTATACGGACCTTTGTCAGCAAAGTGATGTCTCTGCTTTTTAGTACACTATCTAGGTTTCTCATAGCTTTTCTTCCAAGGAGCAAGCATCTTTGAATTTCACAGCTGCAGTCACTGTTTGCAGTGATTTTGGAGCCCAAGAAAATAAAATCTGTCACTGTTCCACTTTTTCCACTTCTATTTGCCATGAAGTGATGAAAGCTGAGAAGTTCAAGAGAACACTAAAGAATATATGAATAGCAGAGATAGCGAGCCCAGTACTCCTAGGCCTTAGACAGAATGCCCAAGGAAGATACCTGCCCCAAGGCTGGGATCCAGACCACACTGAGGGCACAGTTGTAACTCACTAGATGTTGAAGTAGTCGCTGAGGCAGTGCACAGCCGGATTCACTGTTAATATGCCTTTGGAGCACCAGAGGAAGCCATCTACAGGGAGGTACCTAATTGCTAACACCTCACTAAAAAGCCACTCACAAGGAATATGCTCAAGGAAACCATTCACAAGAAGGTGCCCACTGGTAATACTCTGCTGTGAAGCTGCCCAAGGCAGGTGCCAGGAAATGAATTGTGGATTTGGCACTGTGAGGGAATAAACTGATAACTACCATGCTATGTGTTATAGATTGAATTATGCCTCTTGCAAAAAGTATGAAAGTATGTTGAAGTCCTAACCCTTGGTACCTGTAACTGTGGCAGATGTAATCAAATTAATATTAGGTCATTGGTATGGGTGCTAATCTAAAACGACTCGTGCCTTTATCAGAAGAGAGAAATTTGAACATGGACACACACAGAATTCAATGTCATGTGAAGATCCAGACATGGAAGGAGATGGCCATGTACAGATGAAGGCAGAGATTGGAATTACGCTGCCACAAATCAAGAAATGTCTGGAACTATTCGAAGATGGAAGAGACAAGGGAGGATCTTTCCCTAGAGGATTTAGATGGAGTACAAGGTTGCTAAACAGCTTGATTTCAGACTTTTAGCCTCCAGAACTGTGAGAAAAAAAAATTCTGCTATTTTAAACCACCAAGTTTATGGTACTTTCTATAGCACTACTGTAAAAATAATATACCATGTATTTTCAGTTTGATTCTTGACATTTCTAAAATCCTGATGGTGGGATTCTGAGGCAAACACTAACAGATACCATGTGATTAGTTTAATTTTGCCTCTCTTAAATCTTGATGATTAACATTCTATTTAGACTTGGAATCACAGAACCAGGAAGGAAATCTTGAGGACTCAAGGCAAATCTCATTTTACTAAAGCAAACTTTTAGAAATTGAAGCATAGTTGACTTACAATATTACATTAACTTCAGGTGTACAGCATTGTAATTGTAAATACAATACACATACAGAAGAATACAAATATCATAAGTGTACATTCAATCGATTTGCACATAGTGAATACCTGTTTAACTAAACAACCAGGTCAAGAAAGGAAACAGCAACACATGGCCTCTTTCAGTCCCTAACATTCTTCAGCTATATCCACTCTCCTGACTTCTAACACAATGTTATGTTTTTCCTGGCATATATATTTATACACATATATATATATGTAATGGAATATTACTCAGCCATAAAAAAGAAGGAAATGCTGTCATTTGTGACAACATGGATGAACCTTGAGGGTATTATGCTAAGTGAAACAATTTAGACAGAGAAAGACAAATATCACATATTTTCACTAGTACGTGTTATCTATAAAACAAAACCAGTGAACAAGCACGTGTGTGTGTGTGTGTGTGTATGCATGTGCTTATTTGTTCAGCCATGCCTAACTCGTCTTGACCCCATGGACTGTAGCCAGCCAGGCTCCTCTATCCATGGGCATTCTCTAGGCAAGAACACTGGAATGGGTTACCATGCCCTCCTCCAGACGATCTTCTTAACCCAGGGATTGAACCCAGGTCTCCCTCATTACAGGTGGATTCTTTACCATCTGAGCCACCAGGAAAGCCCGAAGAAGCATAACAAAGCATGAACAGAGTCATAGATACAGAGAATAGGTGATTGCCAGAGGGGAGGGTTGGGGAGGATGAGTGAAGTAAGTGAGGGAGAGTAAGAGATACAAATTTCCAATTACAAAATAAGTTATGGGAATGAAATGCACAGTGTGAGGAATGTGATCAATAATAATATGATATCTTTGTACAGTGACGGATGGTAACTAGACTTATTGTGGTGATCATTTTGTAACGTATAAAAATATCAAATCACTATGTCATGCATCTGGAACTAACATACTGTTGTAGTAAACTAAACTTCAAAAACAAACAACTCATAGAATAAAAGATCAGACTTGCAGTTACCAGAAGTGAGGAGTGAGGAGGGGTATAAACTTCCAGTTATAAGATAAATAAGTACTAGGGATTTAATGCACAAAATAAGGGCTTCCTTGGTAGCTCAGCTAGTAAAGAATCCACCTGCAATTCAGGAGACCCTGGTTCAATTCCTGGGTCAGGAAGATTCGCTGGAGAAGGGATAGGCTACCCATGCCAGTATTCTTGGGCTTCCCTGGTGGCTCAGATGGTAAAGAATCCACCTGCAATGAGGGAGACTTGGGTTCAATCCCTGGGTTGGGAAGATCTCCTGGAGAAGGGAATGACTACCCACTTCAGTATTCTGGCCTGGAGAATTCCATGGACTTTAGTCCATGGGGTCACAAAGAGTCAAACATGACTGAGCAACTTTCACTTTTACTTCATGATGAATATAATTAATGCTACTGCTTGTTATATATAATACTTGCTAATAGTATGGATCCTAAAATTTCTCATCACAAGGAAAAGTCTTTTTTTCTATTATTTTGTATCTGTATGAAATGATGGATGTTTACTACTCTTATTGCAGTAATCATTCCATGATGTACAGAAGCCAAATCAGTATGCTCTATACCTTAAACTTATACAGTGCTGTATGTCTGGAGTTAGCTATGGGGTAATCATATTTCAATATATAATGGAACAAATAAATGCATTGTACACCTTGAACTTACACAATGTTATACATCAATTATAGCTCAATTTTTTACAGTAATACATGTATTTTAAAAATAGAAGGAAATTGATGCCCCCAAATTCTAGGTTGTATCACAGCCATGAATTGAAGAAAATTATATTTGGCTTTGGAAAACTTGTTTTAAGTCAAGCAAAACTTCCGAGGAAAGTGTCAAGTCAAACTGAGTTAAACTTTAAATTTCTAGAAACAGAGTGAAATCATTTGTTCAGAAAAAGCATTTCTTGCTCTCAATAACTGAGTGCATTTTATAAGAATATAAAAAAAGAAAAAATTTTTGGAATAAAGCTGTGGTTTATAGTCCTTACCTTAGAATAAATACAACCATCAGTTCCAAACACCCACTTCTGAGAATCATCTCCTTTACGTCTGTAATGAAAATGTAATTTAGAGATTGACAACTTTTCTCCCCATTAACACGTTTGTAGGTTTCAAGTAGAAATATCATTTCTTCAGTCTGGCAGGACTGGACACATTCTAAGGATTCTCCCATGCCACTACCATCACTGCTGCCTCGGCAGCTAAAGCCTTTCCTAAGACACCTAATTGCTTTAGTACCCAAAGTTCTGTGGGGGTGTGTGAACGAGTGTGTATGTGTGTGTGCACGTGTGTGTATGACCAATGGCAACAGTGATTAAGGGTCTAGAGAATAAATAGAGTCAATAAGAATATTATAGAAATTTCCATCCCCAAAAATGATCCTCCGTGAGACAGAAAGAAGGGGGCTTAATTAAATGAAAGGATTCAGAGGATGAGAAGAAAAAAAGATACTGTGGAAAATTAGGAACCTCAGGCACCTATTTCTCAAACAATTAGGACATTTTATTAAGGAACATCAGATTTTCTGAGCTAAGTCTGAGTAAGAAAGAAAAACTAAGATGTGATGAAGCTAATCATGCCTAAATTAACTCATCACGTATTCATTAATATTTAGAAACCTTACAGAGATAGGACAAATGAATTAAATTAAGGGTAATGGGATGTTAAACAAGAGTTTTCCTACTGCCTCAGAGTTTTGACAGAAGCATCAGTGGTTGAGAATAAGAGGTGTCAGGTAATGCTCTATTCTAAAGCAAGGAACTATATGATCTGGGCAGAGAACGTAAATGTACATAATGGTTCAGCACACATTATCCTTTCACCTACACCCACATTATGTAAGAAAACGTGAAAATTTTCTGGGCATGTTGGGATGAGTGCTTATTAATAATGTAGGTCTCCAGGCCCCTATCCTCAGAGATTTTGATTCTTAAGGTCTGGACTCCCAGAAATATACATTACTAGGTATCACAAATGATTCCAATCACAAGAATTCTGGGGAATTTGGATGTATGTGGTTTATGTACCAGACTTTGGAAAACATTGAACTAGAATGATGAGAGCCAAGGAAAGAAAGGACCACGTACTTGAAGTACTATAAAAGAAGAACTGATTTGGTGATTAAATAAATGGGGTATGGGTTAGAAACAGCAGGCAAGGTTAAGCCTTAAATGTCAAATTTGGGTAAAGAAGAACAAGACAGTATTAAAAGAAAATGAAATTAGAATATGAGAGGAAAGCAGAGCTGCGAGGAATATGAAGGGTTCTGATAATTAAAGACTGGTAACAGAAATCAATGAAGCTGGCTAGAACTAAACATGAGGGCTGCCATTGGGAATTGTGAAGAATACAGCAAACTGGAGGGTATATGTTCCATCCAGAGGGGGAATAATGGTGTAATGAGAGGATGAAAGTTCAGTGTTGCCCATTCTGATTTTTTCAATACAGGCCAGTAATTTTTTGCATGAAATCTCCCTGTTTCTATAAGCTAATGCTGCTGCTGCTGCTGCTGCGTCGCCTCAGTCATGTCCGACTCTGTGCAACCCCATAGACAGCAGCCCACCAGGCTCCCCTGTCCCTGGGATTCTCTAGGCAAGAACACTGGAGTGGGTTGTCATTTCCTTCTCCAATGCATGAAAGCGAAAAGTGAAAGGGAAGTTGCTCTGTCATGTCCGACTCTTAGCGACCCCAGGGACTGCAGCCTACCAGGTTCCTCTGTCCATGGGATTTTCCAGGCAAGAGTACTGGGGTGGGGTGCCATTGCCTTCTCCCTATAAGCTAATAACTAATTACAAATATTATAATAATGTGCAAATCAAACAAAATCTGTAGCTCCCCAGTTTTTACTGTCCATAATCTAACCTCTGTGTGTAAATGGATGTGTGTATACGTGTCTGTATCTATGTGTGCATATCGCTTTAAGTTTATGAATTTAACAGTACAGGCCAGATCCTATAATCCACGTTCTTTACAAACTGAAGTGAAACCCAGATTAAATGATGGTGTTAAAAAAAAAATCTTTGATTCAATTGGTTTGTCTAATTGATGCCCCAAGTATCTTTTAGAAAGAAGCATTTTTTTATTTTTTGGTGTATGATTTTTATGTTTTTATGGTTTTGAGATCAATTGATAATGACATTGTTGGCTTGTCTTTCATCCCTTCATGGTCTTATACACACCACAGACAATTATTAAAAGACAAACAAGTGCAAGCACTTACTATATTGAATAAGAATAAGATGAGTGACACCAAATGAGACATAACTGAACTAATGAGGCATGATATGTTTATGATATTCTTTGTAGTTGTCAGGTTGCTATCTTAAGTGTCAGTTCTATGATTTTTAGCATATGAAAGGCAATGTCTTAATTCATACCTTTGCTAAAATCACATGATATTAATACTACTTAGGAGAAGAGGAAAAATTTTTATCACTAAAAGTTGCTGCCACATGAGGATATTTATTGTTATATAATGAAATATGGTTATATTTTTAAAGAAATAAAACACAAGCATTTCAGATGCTCTGGAAAAGATAAACTTATCCAGAGGTGAGTGAGTTCTAAAAATCCTGGTCCTTACAAAATGTAGCCTCACAAGAGATTTTGTTTCTCAGTTAAAGGCAAGCTGCATCAATACAAAGGCAAAAATCCTCATCTGTATAGAGAGCCTCGTTTTTTTCCTGCCCATCCTAAATTCCTCCTTCTCTTCCTTGACCACTTTCCTTCCTTTCTAAATTAAACTAAATCTTTTCATGTAAATACAGATGTTTCAAGTTAAACTTACAACAGTTATGTTTTAATTATCATCTTTTTCCATTCCCAAGTTCTCTTCTCTATAGGCAATAAGAACATTGAGTTTAAGCTTTAATCCCACCCAAATTCCACAATAATCCTGGCCAGAGTAGGAAGTAATTTCAGGACCGGATCAGCACCAGCTTCAGTATGCAGTGAGTCCAGGGAAAGCCCTGGGCATGAAGAGCATGCTCATCAAGCTGCATATAACCTTTCCACACACCTGCCATTTTTACCTCGACCATGGATCACACTGAGTGGTCTTCCTTCACCATTTCCTTCTAAAATAACCACTCAGTCATTCCCTACTCATCATTTTAACTTTTGGATTTTTCCTTAGGTTTTTTTTTTTCTCCTTTTGTAATTACTAAAAACAACTTAAATGGGAAATAACTGAAAGTATTATAAAACATTATACAACTGACAGACACATATTTAAACCATAAAATTTGCTAAGTTTTGAAACATATGTACACATTTTAAAGCATCACAACCACCAAGATAATGAACATATATCCAGATCTCTCACCCCTCAAAAACCATCTCCAAAGTTTCTGTGTGCTCTTTTGTAATCATGCCCTCCTGTCCCTTCCTACCTCCTATCTCCAGGCAAACACTGATCTTCCTAGATTAGTTGTCGTTGTTCAGTAGCTCAGTTATGTCTGAGTCTGCAACCCCATGCACTGCAGCATGCCAGACTTCCCTGAGCTTCACCAACTCCCAGAGCTTGCTCAAACTCCTGTTCATTGAGTCAGTGATGCCATGCAACCATCTCATCCTCCATCGTCCCCTTCTCCTCCTGCAATCTTTCCCAGCATCAGGGTCTTTTCTAATGAGTCAGCTCTTCACATTGGGTGGCCAAAGTATTGGAGCTTCAGCTTCAGCATCAATCCTTTCAATGAATATTCAGGACTGATTTCCTTTAGGATGGACTGGTTTGATCTCTTTGCAGTCCAAGGGACTCCCAGGAGTCTTCTCCAACACCAAGTTCAAAAGCATCAATTCTTTGGTGCTCAATCTTCTTTATGGTCCAACTCTCACAACCATACATAACTACTGGAAAAACCATAGCTTTGACTATAGGGACCTTTGTTGGCAAAGTAATGTCTCTGCTTTTTTAATATACTGTCTAGGTTTGTCATAGCTTTTCTTCCGAGGAAAAAGTGTCTTTTAATTTCATGGCTACAGTCACCATCTGCATCTAGACTAGTTAGGACTCTCTAAAATTTTATGCAAATGGAATCAAACAATACATACCCTTAATGGGTTTGTTTCTTCTCCTTAATATAATTGTTTTGAGATTCATCCATATTGTTGGGTGAATCAAGAGTTAGTTCCTTTTTACTGTCAAGTAGTATTTTCTATAGACTTCCCTGGTGGCTCAGACGGCAAAGCGTCTGTCTACAATGCGGGAGACCCAGGTTCGATCCCTGGGTCAGGAAGATCCCCTGGAGAAGGAAATGGCAATCCACTCCAGTACTATTGCCTGGAAAATCCCATAGACAGAGGAGCCTGGTAGGCTACAGTCCATGGGGTCGCAAAGAGTCGGACATGACAGAGCGACTTCACTCTATTATTTTCTATATAGATACACTATAATTTATTTATCTGTTCACCTATGGATGGACATTTTGGTTGTTTCCAGTTTTTACTTTTGGCTTTAGAAATAAAGCTGCTATAAACATTTATGTACAAGTCTTCATAAGGACTTTCATATTCCTTGAATAACCGAGGAGAGGCTGGGCAATAAACTACAGGTATGTATATACCTACCCGTATATAAATATAAATACACACACATATGTGTGTGTTTGTGTGTACATATATGTATGTATTTGTTGTTGTTCAGTTGCTAAGTCATGTCTGACTCTTTGTGACCCCCTGGACTGCAGCATACCAGGGGACAGGCCTCCCTGTCCCTCACCATCTCCTGGAGTTTGCCCAAGTTCACGTTCGTTGAATCAGTGATGCCATCCTACCATCTCATTCTCTGCCACCCTCTTCTCCTTTTGCCTTCAGTCTTTCCCAGCATCAGGGTCTTTTCCAATGCTCAGCTCAGTATTGGAGTTTCAGCTTTAGCATCAGTCCTTTCAGTGAGTATTCAGGGTTGATTTCCTTTAGGATTGATTGGTTTGATCTCCTTGCTGTCCTAGGGACTCACAAGAGTTTTCTCTAGCACCACAGTTTGAAAGCATCAATTCTTTGGTGCTCAACCTTCTTTATGGTCCAACTCTCACATCCATACATGACTGCTGGAAAGACCATAGCTTTGAATATACAGACCTTGGTCAGCAAAGTGATGTCTCTGCTTTTTAATATGCTGTCTACGTTTGTCATAGCTTTTCTTCCAAGAAGCAATGTCTTCTAATTTTATGGCTGCAGTCACCACTTGCAGTGATTTTGTAAATATATATATGTGTGTATATTTTAGGAGAGTATCAATTATTTTCCAAAGTTTTGAAGCATTTATATTTCTACCAACTATGTAGAAACCATGTACCAACTACGAGGGTTCCAGTTGTTCCATATTTTCACTAGCATTCAATATGGTCACATTTTAAACACTGGACCTTCTACTACATATGTCGTGTTACTTAATTTTAGTTGTACTTGATATTCCCCTAATATTTAGCATCAAGGCTGTATATTGTCACCCTGCTTATTTAACTTATAATATGGAGAGTACATCATGAGGAATGCTGGACTGGATGAAGCACAAACTGGAATCAAGATTGCCAGGAAAAATATCAATAACCTCAGATATGCAGATGACACCATCCTTATGGCAGAAAGCGAAGAAGAAATCTTGATGAAAGCAAAAGAGGAGAGTGAAAAAATTGGCTTAAAACTCAACATTCAGAAAACTAAGATCATGGCATCTGGTCCCATCAATTCATGGCAAATAGATGGGGAAACAGTGGAAACAGTGACAGACTTTATTTTGGGGGGCTCCAAAATCACTGTAGATGGTGACTGCAGCCATGAAATTAGAAGACGTTTTCTCCTTGGAAGAAAAATTAATACCAACTAAATGGCATATTATAAAGCAGAGACATTACTTTGCCAACAAAGGTCCATCTAGTAAAAACTATTGTTTTTCCAGTGGTTATGTATGGATATGAAACTTGGACCATAAACAAAGCTGATCACTGAAGGATTGATGCTTTTGAACTGTGGTGTTGGAGGAGACTCTTGAGAGAACCTTGGACTGCAAGGAGGTCCAACCAGTTCATCCTAAAGGAAATCAGTCCTGAATATTCATGGGAAGGACTGATGCTGAAGCTGAAACTCCAAAACTTTGGCCACCTGATGCAAAGTACTGACTCACTAGAAAAGACCCTGATGCTAGGAATGACTGAAGGCAGGAGGAAAAGGGGATGACAGAGGATGAGATGGTTGGATGGCATCACCGACTCAATGGACATGAGTTTGAGTAAACTCCCGGAGTTGACGATGGACAAGGAGGCCTGGCATGGAGTCAGACACGACTGAGCAACTGAACTGAACTGACTGAATGATTAGCGTCTTTTCATATGCCAACTGTATATCTCCTTTGTTACAGTATTTGTCCAAATAATTTACCTGCCCATTTTTTCTTGTGTGTATTTTGCAAATATCTATTATTTGAAGATATTTCTCCTGTGTGTCACTTGTCTTGTCATTCTCTTAACAATGCTTTTCAAAGAGCAGAAAGCCTTAATTTTAATGAAGGCCAATTTATTAATTTATATTTTTGTGGATCATGTTTTTGACATCATATGTAAGAAAGTTTGGCTAATACAAGATCATAAATATTTCCTCCTTTGCTTTTGTCTAAAATATTCAATTTTAGTTTTTACATTTCAGTCTATAATCCATTTTGAGCTAACTACTGTTTATTGTATTACATACGAACCAGTTTTTTTATATATTGATATCCAATTGTTCCATCACCATTCGTCAAAAAAAAGAAAATCCTTTTTCCACTGAATTTCTCTTGCAATTTCATCAAAAGTCAATTGACCGTATATGTGTGGATCTATTTCTGGATATTCTATCCTGTTCTATTGATCCAATTGTCTACTTTGGTGCCAATACCATGCCATTTTTCATTACAGCTATTTTATTTTTTTGTTTTTTTATCACTTTTATTTTACAGTAAGTCTTGAGATCAGGTAATTTTGTTCTTTTTAAAGTTATTTTGCCTATTCTAGATCTTTTGCAATTCTATATGGATTTTAAAATTACCTTGATAGCTTTTATAAAAGAAACTTTCTGGGATTTCTATTCAGATTGCATTAAATCTATAGGTCAATCTGAGGAGAATGGACATCATAACCATACAGAGTCTTTCAGTCCATGGATACAGTATATCCCTGCATCTATTTAGGTCTTATTTACTCTCACTCAGCAATGTTTTGTAGCTTTCAGTACACAAGTCTTGTACATATTTTATCTGATTCATATTGAAGCATGTCATACTTTTGATGTTACTATAATAGCCATTTTAAAATTTTAGCTTCTAAAGTTGCTTCTTGTTAGTGTACAGGAATATAAATAATATATATATGTATACACATATATATTTTTATATATGTGTATACATATATATATATATATCTCAAGCTCTCAAACTTGCTAAACTCATTTATTAGTTGTAGAAATTGTTTGCAGTTTTCATAGAATTTTCTACATAGATAATCATACCATTTGAAATTAAAGTCAGAAGAGATGGGAATACCAGACCACCTGACCTGCCTCTTTAGAAACCTGTATACAGGTCAGGAAGCAACAGTTAGAACTGGACATGGAACAACAGACTGGTTCCAAATAGGAAAAGGAGTATATCAAGGCTGTATATTGTTACCCTGCTTATTTAACTTATATGCAGAATACATCATGAGAAACGCTGGGCTAGAGGAAGCACAAGCTGGAATCAAGATTGCTGGGAGAAATATCAAAAGCCTCAGATATGCAGATGACAACACCCTTATGGCAGAAAGTGAAGAAGAACTGAAAAGCCTCTTGATGAAAGTGAAAGAAGAGTGCGAAAAAGTTGGCTTAAAGCTCAACATTCAGAAAACTAAGATTATGGCATCCAGTCCTATCACTTCATCGGAAATAGATGGGGAAACAGTAGAAACAGTGGCTGACTTTATTTTTCTGGGCTCCAAAATCACTGCAGATGGTGACTTCAGCCATGAAATTAAGACTCTTGCTCCTTGGATGGAAAGTTAAGACTAACCTAGACAGCATATTAAAAGCAGAGATATTACTTTGCCAACAAAGATACATCTAATCAAGGCTATGGTTTTTTCAGTGGTCATGTATGGATGTGAGTTGGACTATAAAGTAAGCCGAGCACCAAATAATTGATGTTTTTGAACTGTGGTGTTGGAGAACACTCTTGTGAGTCCCTTGGACTGCAAGGAGATCCAACCAGTCCATCCTAAAGGAGATTAGTCCTGGGTGTTCATTGGAGGGACTGATGTTGAAGCTGAAACTCCAATACTATGGCCACCTGATGCGAAGAGCTGACTCATTTGAAAAGACCCTGATGCTGGGAAAGATTGAGGGCAGGAGGAGAGGGGGATGACAGAGGATGAGGTGGTTGGATGGTATCACCGACACAATGGACATGGGTTTGAGTGGACTCCAGGAGCTGGTGATGGAAAGCGAGGCCTGGCGTGCTGTGGTTCATGGCGTCACAAAGAGTTGGACATGACTGAGTGACTGAATTGAACTGAACTTACTTCTTCAATTCATATCTGCTGCTGCTGCTGCTGCTAAGTCACTTCAGTCGTGTCCGACTCTGTGCGACCCCATAGATGGCAGCCCATCAGGCTCCACCGTTCCTGGGATTTTCCAGGCCAGAAAACTGGAGCGGGTTGCCATTTCCCTCTCCAATGCATGAAAGTGAAAAGTGAAAGTGAAATCGCTCAGTCGTGTCCGACTCTTAGAGACCCCATGGACTGCAGCCTACCAGCTCCTCCGTCCATGGGATTTTCCAGACAAGAGTACTGGAGTGGGGTGCCATTGCCTTCTCCATCAATTCATTTCTAGATGTCTTTTATTTCTTTTCCCTTTCTTATTATACTGGCTATTGTTTTCTAGGCAATGCTGAATAGGTGAGAGTGGACAACCTTGCCTTGTTTTTGACTCTAAGAGGAAGCCCTAGTCTTTCATCATTAAATATGTCAGCTGTATGTTTTTTTGTAGATGCCCTTTGTCATATTGACAAAGTTTCCTTCTATTCAGTTTTCTGAATAGAAAACTTTCTATTAGGAAGGGATTCTGACCTTTGTTCAAAGCTTTTCCTATATCAATTTGATGTTTGTGATTTTTTTCCTTTTCAGTCTGCCAATGATTTACATTGATTGATTTTCAACTTCATTCTCCTGGGATAAACACTGCTTGGTCATGATATATTGTCTTTTTTATTGTATTCAACTTGTTAAAATGTTAAGAATTTTTTGCATTTATGTTCACAAAGGATATTGGTCTATGATTTTCTTCTCCTGTAATGTCTCTCTGATTTCTGCTTTCAGAATAATATTGGCCTCATAGAATTAGCTAGGAAGTATTCCCTCTCCTATTTTCTATGTAAGGAAATCAAGACTTGGCATTATTTGAAAGAATTCCCAAGTGAAGTTAATGAAATCATCTGAATCTGAGGTTCTCTTTGTGGGAAAGTTTTTAACTAAAAATTTAATTTCTTTAAGAGATCCAGGACTATTCAGCTTACCTATTTCTTCTTGAGTAGACATTGGTAATTTGTGCCCTTGAAGAAATTGGTCTTTAATCATCACCGTTCCCTGGTGGCTTAGAGGGTAAAGCGTCTGCCTGTAATGTGGGAGACCCAGGTTCAATCCCTGAGTCGGGAAGATCCCCTGAAGAAGGAAACGGCAACTCACTCCCAGTACTCTTGCCTGGAAAATCCCATGGACAGAGGAGCCTGGGAGGCTACAGTCCATGGGGTCACAAAGAGTCAGACATGACTGAGTGACTTCACGTTCTTTTTTTTTGTTCAAAATATTCCATGATCTCTTTAATAACTGTGATATCACCTCTCTCATTCCTGATATTGGTAATTTGTGTCCTATTCCTTAATTTCCTAAGCAGTCTGGCTAGAGGTTTATCAGTTTCTTTGATCTTTGAATAAAAAAAAACCAGCTTCTGATTTTGTTGATTTTTCTTTTTCTTATTTTCTATTTCATTGATTTCTACTCTAACTTTTATTATTTTCTGTCTTCTGATTACTTTTAGTTTGATTTGCTCTTCTTACTCTAGCTTCTCAAAATGGAAGCTGAGGTCACTGATTTGCTATCTTTCTTCTTAGCTCAGTTGGTAAAGAATCCACCTATAATGCAGGAGACCCTGGTTTGATTCCTGGGTTGGGAAGATCTGCTGGAGAAGGGAAAGGCTACCCATTCCAGTATTC
Source organism: Capra hircus (assembly GCF_001704415.2). Taxonomy (NCBI): domain Eukaryota; kingdom Metazoa; phylum Chordata; class Mammalia; order Artiodactyla; family Bovidae; genus Capra; species Capra hircus. Next base: position 21,030,765 of record NC_030822.1, on the reverse strand, counting down.
TGGCCTGGAGAATTCCATGGACTATAGAGTCCATGGGTCACAAAGAGGTGGACACAAATGAGCAACTTTCACTTTCAGTTCTTTCCTTATATAGGTATTTACATAAATTTCCATCTAAGAACTTCTTGATCAGCATCCCACAGTTTTTAATATGTGTATTTTCATTTTCATTCAGTTCAAAAATACTTGCTAATTTCCATTTTGATTTCTTATTTGGTTCTTGAGTCATTTATTTTTTTTTTTTTCCATTTTATTTTTTTTATTTTTATTTTTTTTTAATTTTTTATTTTTTTTTAATTTTAAAATCTTTAATTCTTACATGCGTTCCCAAACATGAACTATGTGTTACCTAAGTCCAGATACTTGAGGGTTTTCCAGAAAGCTATCTGCTATTTTTTTTTTAAGTATGGTTGCTTTACAGTGTTACGTCAACTTCTGATGTACAGCAAAGTGATTCAGTTATACATACACATATACTTTCTTTTTTATATTCTTTTCTATTATGGCTTATCACAGGATATTAAATAAAGTTCCCTGTGCTATACAGTAGGACCTTGTTGTGAAATCTACCTGATTTCTAGTATAATTCTATTATGGCCAGAGAATCTTTTTTATAATATTTAAATTCTGTGAAATGTATTGAGACTTGTTTTATAGCTAGAATATACTCCATTTGATTTAATGTACTATTCCTTTAAATGAATATGTCTTCTGCTGTTCTTCGGTATGTTCTTCTATAAATATCAATTAGGTCAAGTTGATTGACAGTGTTGTTCCAGTCTTCTGTATCCTCACAGTTTCCTCCTCACATGTTCTATTCATTATTGAAATAGGATATTGTTTAACTTATAGGACATCCTTAACTTATCAGTCTACTGATTTCAGTTGATATCATTGTTGTTATTTAGTTGCTAAGTCATGTTTGACTCTTTTGTGATCCATGGACTGTAGCCTGCCAGGCTCCTCTGTCCATGGGATTTCCCAGGCAAGAATTTTGCAGTGGGTTGCCATTTCTTTTTCCAGAGGATCTTCCTGACCCAGAGACTGAACCTGCATCTCCTGCATTGCAGGTGGATTGTTACTGCTGAGCCACCAGATATCATACCACTTGACAAATACAGTATGAGAATCGTTCTTCCATTTCTCCTATTGGTATTTGTACTGTTAACTTCATATATTTTGCATCTACATGTTTTTCTCTCCATAATATATTACTATTTTTTGCTTTAAACAAAAAATTATATTTTAAAGAGACTTAAGAAATGAGATCTTTATATTGTCTACGTGGTTATTATTCCCAGTGCTCTTCATTTTCATCTGATACCAATATTCTTCAGCTTGAAAGAATTCTTTAAACAATGTTTGTTCTCTAGGTCTGCTTTTGATAAATTCTTTCAGTTTCTGACTAATATCTGAATTTTTTTATTTTGCCTTAATATTTAAAAGATATTAATATTTTCATTGGGAAATGATTTCTACATTGATAGGTTGGTTTTTTGTTCTTTAAGCTTTTAAAGATATTCTTCCACTTTCTTCTCACCTTTATTGTTACCAACAAGAAATCTGCTGTCATTCTTATCTTTATTCCTTTTGTACGTAATAAATATGCCTTTCCTGTGTACTCTTAAGATTTTTCTCTTTATCACTAATTTTAAAGAATTTGATTATGATTTTTCTTGGTTTCTTTTCTTAGTGTTTCTTATGCTTAAAATCTGTTGAACTTCTTGGATGTGTGGTTGTAGTTTTCACAAAATTTTGAAATTTTTTGTCCTATATTTTTAGAAGACATCATTTTTTCCCAATATTTTTCTGTTCCCTGCTCTTCCCTTCAGAGACTCTGATTATTCTGAGATTAGGCCATCTGAAGCTTTTCACAACCATGAAATCAGGTAGATTTCATGTTTCTTCGATCCATATTTTTTCCTCTCTGGTTTTCACTATGAATAGTTTCTTTTGGTATCTAAGTTCACTAAAATTTTCTTCCACAATGTCTAATCTGCTATTAGACAAATTCAGCATATTTTTCAAGTCATACATTGAAGTCTTCATATCTAAAAATTTGATTTGAGTCTTTTTATATGTTCTGTGTCTCTATTAACATATTCAATCTTTCCTCTAGCTACCTGAATATATGGAATACAATGATAACAACTGTTTTAATGACCTGTGTATTAATTCTATAATCTGTATCATTTCTAGGTCAGTTACAATTGACTGATTCTTCTCTTTATTATAACCCTGGACTAAGTGAGCTGAAGCATCTCTGGCTCCACGTCCCATGGTTTGCACTTGTTATTATTGCAACTTGATGCTTTGTGAGTTTCCAGTTTACAGCATTGATTCTGCCCCAGAAAACTTGTTAGCTACTCCATGTATAGCACCACATCAGCCTGGGACTTGCTTTGGGTTTGTTTGCTCCTCCTTAGGAACTATGTGTTTAGGACTCTACCCACACTGGCCAGTTTGTGTGATAGCAAGCTACTGTCCTGCTCTTCCTTCTGCTTGAGTGTTTCAATTAATGTACCCTACTCATTCTCTGAGGTATCTACTACCACACTTGGTACTCATTGGCAATTGTATAATTGGATTTTGACCTACAGACTATATAGTTTTGTGGCTAAGAGTTATAGATTACAGTTGCTTGACTTTGCATTCCTCCCCAGTCACTTAGATAAGACCTTGAGTAAGTGATTAAACTCTGTATTTCAATCTCCCACCTGTAAGGATAGTAATGCCACCTACCTTATCAAGTGCTGTTAAGTTTAAATGTAAAAATACAGTATAAATGAATTAAAATAGTGTCTGGCTCAGAATTTTTGTTGTTGTTTTTGTTAGAGTAACTAAATGTTGTTGGAGTAAATGTTACAGCTAGGATTTATACCTCGAAATCTGACTCTGTAGATCATGTTTTTAAACCACTATGTAATATTCTAATGCCTGTTGGACAGTATGCTTTGCATGTTAGAGAAAATTTCCCTTCTATATTTGTGGCTGAGCCAAACTTTCTCTGGTGCCTAAATGCCCTAGTTCTTGCTTTAGCCCTAAGCACATCCTAATTGTCTATCCATCCAGAGTAGTTGGCTAATAGCTTTCTAAGTCTTGAAATACAATAGGACTTGTTTTTATCAACACTAGGTAAAAGCAAAAGACAAATGAAATAGAAAACAGATTTAGGAAACAATATTTCCAAGTGGTTGGAGATAAATCATCTTTCTTCTTTATTGCTAATTTTTCCTTCTAAATCTATTTTTAATTTTATCCTCCAAGTCAGAAAAAACAAACAAGAATGACACTTTTGGAGCCTTACTAGCCAGAATGTTTTTCTCTCCTTGATCTTTCCTTCATTGTTCAATATTTCATATTCAGAAGATGGAGAAAAGGTTAGGAATACACATAACACATTAAATTCTTAAATTAATAACCAAAATGGATACAAACAAATGAGTTCCAATAATTACAGAGTAAAGCAGCAGCTTGTCTACAACAAATGTATACTGAAGGCAACTTTTCAGTTTTAAAACATATCTAAGACACACTCTAATTAAATGGCATATGTTTTCAAGCTTATTTTAGAAAAATTAGTATTGATATTTTGAACACAAATTTAAAACATAATGAATATTCCATCTAAGCCAGAAAGCATGATCATTTGACTGCTCAGGAATCTTCAAATTAACATTTCTTTTTTTCAGGTACATAGCTCATAAACATTACCTTTTCTGTAGGATTAATTTGTATCCTCGTAGTGATGTTCCGTCAGTAGCCTTGACTCTGACTGGATGACCAATAGCTAGACAGCTTTGAGTTATTGCTTGGCTCAGGATCATTCCAGTCTTCCAGTGAATAGAGAAGGGGGAGAAAGGTCTAAATAAGTTAAAAGAACCAGAAAATTCAACAATGTGTCACAAATAGTGAGGTCATTATGCCTGGATAAACTCGGATATTAACAGTTGCCGAAAGTGAAACACTACCCACAACTTAGCAGTCAGTGAGCCCTGCTAGGAATCAGTGATCTTCTGTTGGACAAGGGTGGCATTTTACAGTTCATCGCAAAATAAAACAGACCTTGATATCTTCATTTGTCCTTTTCTTCTGTGCATATTTCACAGTGTAGTGATTTGGGGTCCATTACGTGTCACTTGTTATAGTTATAACTACAGAGCTTACTAGAAATATGTATGCACAGAAAAAAATAAATAAATAAAGGCAGTGAACTGAAAAGACTGAAACAAATCCTTAACCTCTGGTACCAATTTAAAGTTTTATTCTGGGTCTAAGTACCATGGGTTAAACATTTTAAGGTGGTTTATGAACTACTTTCATTTTAAATGTTACGATTCTCTGATAAGGAAGTTGATTGAGAATATTGCTTGAATGAGCATTTAACAATTTTCTTACTTAGTAAATCGACACAACATTTTAAATAAGTGACAACCACTGAGGAATTTATTTACACATATTGAGGATTTATGGCATGGAAACTTCTGTTTTAACAGGTAAACTAATTTATTTTGGAAAAAAAAAAGGATAGAACTTTAAATCTTAGAAGATTTTCAAAATTGTTTTCCTTTTAACATGTGACTTTTATTTCTCATGGTTTTGTTGTGTGAGAAAAAACTACACAATGACTTAGGGGAAAGAGTATTTTTGTAAATTTTTGTTCTAATTAGCACTGAATGGAATCCTCATTTGAACATGTTTGTCTATAGAGAAAGAGAACTCCTTGGGGTGAGGAAAAAGAATCACCACTTATTAAGCACTTTCTGTATACCAGATAGTATGCTTCAACTTCAAACATATTTTCTCAATCACCATAGCCACTATGCAAGACAAATGGGACTAACTTCATTTTATATATAAGAAAATTGTGGTTCAGTGCAGCTAAGTAACTTTCCCAAGATTACAGAAGTGATTCTAATTCTGACCTAACTCCAAAACTCATATTCTTTTCAGCAAGCATTTAAATTCTTTCAGGAAGATTTTTAGATAAGTACAAGATTTTTGATATCATGAAGTTCTAGAAAGAGACGCCACAGAATTAGAGAATATGAGATCTGGAAAAATAATCTTTCATATCAACTGGTCCAACTCCGTTACCAGAAGACTAAGGCCCAGATATGGGATGTGACTTATTTGAGGTCACACTGGTATTCAGTTGTCATGCTAAAACTAAAATATTTCCATCAATGCTCATACATTGGTCAGATATAGATAAGTGTTTTATATTGATATGCAGTAAAATGGCATAAGTTTTGAAGTTAGAGAGACCAAGAATCTTTCCTCTGTCACCTACTAGCCTGAGTTTTTCAGCTGTATAATGAAAATTTGCATAATTTGTATGAGATTAAATGAGATAATAAATGTGTATACAATGTTTAACATATTTTTAACAAAATGGCAATATTATTTCTAAATCAGAAATAAAACACAACATATTAATAAAAAGGACTAGTAGTTAAGAGAATCTCCAGGTTGGAAGCAGATTTAAGAAATATCTAATCTCATTCTGCTTTTGTCAATGAAGTGGATAATATTTTTTAGTATCTTTGTGTCTCAATTACTCTAATTTTTGGTTTTAGCTCTCTGAAAAGCAAAATTAATAGTTAAGAGTAATTCAAAATTTCATTTGACAAAATAATTTCAATCTCTCCTATCCCCTAAACTAAGTAGCAACATACTGGCCTGAGTGACTCTGCACTCACTGAAAGTGAAGTCGCTCAGTCGTGTCTGACTCTTTGCGACTCCATGGACTATAGCCCACAAGGCTCCTCAGTCCATGGAATTCTCCAGGCAAGAGTACTGAAGTGGATTGCCATTACCTTCTCCATGGAAGTGCTAGGAAGAAGCAAAAATAGTTTACAAGGAGGAGACAAAGGGAGGCAGTAGAAGGGTAGAAACAAGCTGCATCATCTCTTTCCAGTCATAAATATTTGGTGGCAATCGTAAAATGTGTTTCAATAGTAAAAGGGAAGGGGAGAGCAATTATATATTCTCAACTTAAATCTGATTCAATAATGTAAGAATAAAGTTTAAAAAAATAATGCCAAGACATAGGTTTTGTGTTAAGCATTGTTCACATTTTATACTCAGGGATTTCTTTTAAAACTAAGAGTTTTAAAACTAAAACTAAAACTGGAGTATGGTCTTACTCTATCACTATATCGTACTGATTCACCAGGCTCTGTGAACCTCAACAATAAAGACTAAGGAGTGGAAGCAACTGATATTCAGACAAATCTCATGAAAATGGTGAGCCTGAGGACTATAGCAAAACTCTATGCTAGTTTAAATAACATTCTGGAGTACTAACTAACCAGCCCATCTAAAAGTGAGTTGAATGTTCATGTCAGCGTCCTCTGCACTAGACCAACTAAGAGATCACAGATGCACAAGAGTCAACAACTGCAGTGCTTTCACTTGCAAGCTTATATGAGGGAGAGTGTCAGGAAATGGAGCAACAAAGTGAGCCAGTGAGCCCAGGAAGTGACTCAGAGAGAGCAGACATTCGTGGATACCTTTGTGATCAGCCACAGGGTCGATGGCACTATCTGGCTCCCATTGCTCTCTTTACTGCTTGAGAAACTCCACTTTACGATGGAAACAGAGGCATGAAGGACAATATTGGGGTCCACCTATACCATGAAAAGAAACAACTTTTTAACTTACAGTCTAAAAGTCAAACTTCCTCAGCATAGTTACCCAAAATAGATTAATCTTGAACATGTTTCTCTTTGAGAAGGTCTCTTTTGAAACAGTAGTGCCCAATCCCAATTACTCAATTAAATTAATATTTGTTGAATACCAGCTCTGATACAGAAGGCCCTGGACTGTGTGATATGGACTATTATAAAGCATTTTCCTGCCTTAAATAAATTTACATGCATAGAGGCAATAACATACACACATGGGCATACATGCACACACATGTACAACTTCATGTTAAGCTCCATCTGGATGATTAAATACTGCTATAGGATGCAAAGGATGGTAGTCTCATTTCTACAGGAGCAACAAAAAGTGAAACATCTTGAAAGAGGTAACATCTGGACCAGGTCTTGAAGGATACAAGCAGTTCGACAAGAATAATGAAGGAAAAACAGGCATTCCAAATAAAAGCAATTAGTATAATCAATATATCTTAGGATTTAATGGAAGACTCAGAAGTTAACTTTGGCCAGACTTAGAAGGGGTCAAGTGTAATGCTATGGAACTAGGTGTCAGTGGGGTTTTCTAGGAGGAGTGACTGTATAACAGAAGATTTTACAAAGGTTGATCTGGCAAATGCAAACATAATGGATTGCAATAAGGAGAGATCAAAGGCAGGGAGAAGAGTCGAGAGTTTGTATAACTTCATAAGAATTAAGGGATAGGAGCAGCACTAGTGATAAAGAACCCGCCTGCCAATCCAGGAGACGTAAGAGATGTGGGTTAGATCCCTGGCTTGGGAAGATCCCTGCGGAAGGATATGGCAACCCACTCCGGTATTTTTGCCTAGAGAATCCCATGGACATGGAAGCCTGGTGGGCTACAGTCCATGGTGTCGAAAAGAGACAAACATGACGGAAGAGATTAGCGTGTTGAGATTTCAGTGATTGTTGCCAGAATGGAAGAGAGGGGGTCAACTGGGGAGATACTGCCTCTGTGTCCCATGTGTTTATAAGATGACACCTTCTAACATTTCTCACTTAGACTTGATCATCAGTTTAAATGAACAGTCATTCATGTCATCTGTCAGGATTCTACTTCTTCATATCTGTTGCTGCTGTTGTTCCCTCACTCAGTCCCGTTCGTCTCTGTGTGACCCCACAGACTGCAACTCGCTGGGTTTTCCTGTCTTTCACCATCTCCTGGAGCTTGCTCAAACTCATGTCCATTGAGTCAGTGATGCCATGCAACCATCTCGTCCTCTGTCGTCCCCTTCTCCTCCTGCCTTCAATCTTTCCCAGCATCAGGGTCTTTTCCAATGAGTCAGTTCATTGCATCAGGTGGCCAAAGTACTGGAGCTTCAGCTTCAGCATTAGCCCATTCAATGAATATTCAGGACTGACTTTCTTTAGGATTGACTGGTCTGATCTCCTTGCAGTCCAAAAAACTCTCAGGAGTCTTCTCCAACACCACAGTTCATAAGCATCAATTCTTTGGTGCTCAGTCTTATTTATGGTCCAACTCTCACATCCATACACAACTACTGGAAAAACCATAGCTTTGATTATATGGACCTTTGTCAGCTAAGTAATGTCTCTGGTTTTTACTAGGCTGTCTAGGTTAGTCATAGCTTTTCTTCCAAGGAGCATCTTTTAATTTCATGGCTGCAGTCACCATCTGCAGTGATTTTTTTTTTTTTAGTTTTTTATTTTTTTAATTTTAAAATCTTTAATTCTTACATGTGTTCCCAAATATGAACCCCCCTCCCACCTCCCTCCCCATAACATCTCTCTGGGTTATCCCCATGCACCAGCCCCAAGCATGCTGTATCCTGCGTCAGACATAGACTGGCGATTCAATTCTTACATGATAGTATACATGTTAGAATACCATTCTCCCAAATCATCCCACCCTCTCCCTCTCCCTCTGAGTCCAAAAGTCCGTTATACACAGCTGTGTCTTTTTTGCTGTCTTGCATACAGGGTCGTCCTTGCCATCTTTCTAAATTCCATATATATGTGTTAGTATACTGTATTGGTGTTTTTCTTTCTGGCTTACTTCACTCTGTATAATCGGCTCCAGTTTCATCCATCTCATCAGAACTGATTCAAATGAATTCTTTTTAATGGCTGAGTAATACTCCATTGTGTATATGTACCACAGCTTTCTTATCCATTCATCTGCTGATGGACATCTAGGTTGTTTCCATGTCCTGGCTATTATAAACAGTGCTGCGATGAACATTGGGGTACATGTGTCTCTTTCAATTCTGGTTTCCTTGGTGTGTATGCCCAGCGGTGGGATTGCTGGGTCATAAGGTGGTTCTATTTGCAATTTTTTAAGGAATCTCCACACTGTTCTCCATAGTGGCTGTACTAGTTTGCATTCCCACCAACATCTGCAGTGATTTTGGAGCCCAAGAAAATAAAGTTTGTTTCCCCATCTATTTGCTATGAAGTAATGGGACCAGAGGCCATGATCTTAGTTTTTTGAATGTTGAGTTTTGAATCAGCTTTTTCATTCTCCTCTTTCACTTTCAGTTAGAGGCTCTTTATTTCCTCTTTACTTTCTGCCATAAGGGTGGTGTCATCTGCATATCTGAGCTTATTGATGTTTTCCCCAGCAATCTTAATTCCAGTTTGTGCTTCATCCAGTCCAGCATTTCACATGACGTACTCTGCATATAAGTTAGATAAGAAGGGTGACAATATACAGCCTTGACGTACTCTTTTACCAATTTTGAACCAGTCCATTGTTCCATGTTCCATATCTTGTTCTAACTGTTGCTTATTGACCTGCATACAGATTTCTCAGGAGGCAGATAAGGCGATCTGGTACTCCCAACTCTAAGAATTTCCCACAGTTTGTTGTGATCCACACAGTCAAATGCTTTAGCGTAGTCAATGAAGCAGAAGTAGATGTTTTTCTGGCATTCTCTTACTTTTTCTATGATCCAGTGGATGTTGGCAATTTGATCTCTGGTTCCTCTGCCTTTTCTAAAACCAGCTTGAACATCTGGAAGTTCTTGGTTCATGTACTGTTGAAGCATAGCTTGGAGAATATTGAGCATTACTTTGCTAGCATGTGAGATGAGTGCAATTGTGCGGTAGTTTGAGCATTCTTTGACATTGCCTTTCTTTGGGATTGGAATGAAAACTGACCTTTTCCAGTCCTGTGGCCACTGCTGAGTTTTCCAAAATTTCTTGTGTATTGAGTGCATCATCTTTTAGGATTTGAAATAGCTCAACTGGAATTCCATCACCTCCACTAGCTTTGTTTGTAGTGATTCCTAAGGCCCACTTGACTTTGGACTCTAGGATGTCTGGCTCTAGGTGAGTGATCACACCATCGTGGTTATCTGGGTCATGAAGATCTTTTTTTTTATAGTTCTTCTGTGTATTCTTGCCACCTCTTCTTAATATCTTCTGCTTCTGTTAGGTCCATACCATTTCTGTCCTTTATTGTGCCCATCTTTGCATGAAATGTTCCCTTGGTATCTCTATTTTCTTGAAGAGATCTCTAGTCTTTTCCATTCTATTGTTTTCCTCTATTTCTTTGCATTGTTCACTTAGGAAGGCTTTCTTATCTCTTCTTTCTATTCTTTGGATTTCTGCATCAGATGGGTATATCTTTCCTTTTCTCCTTTGCCTTTTCTCATTCTTCGTATTTAATAAACTTTACGTCCTACCTTATATAATCACTTTCCCTGAAAAAGCATGCTAACTTTAAGTACTAATATTTATTTGTATGGGATTATGATAATATATCAACTTATGCTTTAAACTTAGTAAATAATATTGCTTCAGTAACAATTTAAATAATTTCTAATATTAAAATGTCTATTCTAACTCTTCGCTAACACTAGATTTTGAGTAGCAAATGATTTTTTAAAAAACAAAAGTTAAATGATAATTTAAAAGGTGATGTTTTACAAGTGTGAACAGGCAATAACAAAAGGGTATAGCTAATACATTTGATAATTATTCTATGATGGACAAAAATGTCATATGACTCATATACATGAAAATAAAAATTTTAAAATACAGTAACTCCACCACATAAGCATGTTTGACTTAGAGTTCTTTGATAATTTATTCCCCAGTTAGCCAGTAGTGACTGGATTCTAGATGGGAATTTCTCACAGTTTCTGAACAATGATAAACTATATTCTACTAATCCATTCCCCACAGGACTCAGCATTTAAAGTAGCACTCTTAGTCAACTTCCTAACTCCAAGTTGCCATCACACTCAGAACTCTCCTCTGCAACTGGGAAGAAGATTGTTTTGACTGGAATTAGTCAGACAGAAGAACCGTACTGCCAACTGCTTCTTTGTACAGCACCTGCTGCCAGTGCCTAAATTCTTGTTATCTGCACAACAGGGTTTAATCTTTTAACAGTTGGCTTATTGGTGAAGAGCGAAGGGGTCTTTTGTGTCTGTCTTGGGTTGGCACCCAGTATTAACACCATGCTGTTCTCTAAGAGATATTTTGCTGGACGGTTCCCAAGTGATTCTACATAGGCAAGACAGAGCCAGGCCCACTAACTCAGCTTCATTTAATGTTATTTTTTTAAAAAGTCCTGCCACGTCGGGGTTCTAATACACTTAAAATTGACAATGGCCATTAAGTTCTCTTCATGATATCACCTACATTTTTCTTTTTAATTTAATCTGATAGCTTAGCTTTAGATGAAATGTTTAGGAAGGTGGGGGAGACAAATTTTGAAATTCAGAAAAGTTCTCTGACAACCTACAACATAATAGGCCATATGTGTCTCTATATGTGAGTGTGTGTGTGAGTGTGTACGTGTGCACACATGCATGCATGAGCATGTGTATGATAGCATTTATGTTGACATAGGTCTTCAAATATATACCATAATGTTTAATTAGAAAACCTTTTAAAGTCTTGTTGAGAATCAAAAAAAAAAAAAAAAGAAATTTTCTTTTATTCTTTTGAATACCTACATACATAGCTTCCTTTAAGTGACCATTATGATTTTGCTTTTCTGAATAAACTGTGGTGATACAGATGATGCCAGTGATAAAAAAATGAGGCATATATGTACTGGGACAGTTAAAATTTCTTGTTTAATTTTCTTTCCCCAAACTACCAATGAAAGTGGAGTAGACGTCAAAATTCCTGTGCAATTTCAAAATAATAAGGTCTTTTCCTGCAGATCTACTGAGGAACAAATGTAAGATGATGAAATTTTTTTGTGAAAAAAGGAGCTCATAGGCCACAACCTTCCTTCTAAAAATATTTTTACTTTAGATAGAATTTTATAAGATTTTTCCTTTTGATAGTAATTTTAGGACCAAGCTGGGGGCGGGGGGGCGCCGCTCAGATGCTAAAGAATCTGCCTACAATGCAGGAGACCTGGGTTTGATACCTGGATTGGGAAGATCCCCTGGAGGAGGAAACGGCAACCCACTCCACTCCTTACCAGGACAATCGCATGGACAGAGAATCCCAGCAGGCTACAGTCCAAGGAATTGCAAAGGAATTGGACATGACTGAGTGACTAACACTTTAATATTAAATAATTTACTATACAAATTAGAATCACATCTACAAGAAATGTTCTAAAATCTCTCTCCTCATCCCCTTAATATTCATGCTTATTGTTTTCATTCTCTAAATCTATAAGCTGACCTATCCACCTACCTCTAAGACCAAGAACTAGAAAAACTGAAAAGCAGAAAATATTAGTGAGCACATGATTATGCTGTGGTGCTGGAGAAGACTCTTGAGAGTCCCTTGGACTGCAAGGAGATTAAACCAGTCAATGTTAAAGGAAATCAGTCTTGACTATACACTGGAAGGACTGATGCTGAAGCTGAAGCTCCAGTACTTTGGCCACCTGATGCGAAGAGCCGACTCATTTGAAAAGACCCTGCTGCTGGGAAAGATTGAGGGCAGGAGGAGAAGGGAGTGACAGAGGATGAGATGGTTGGATAGCATCATCGACTCAAACTCCAGGAGATAGTAAAAGACAGGGAAGCCTGGCTTGTTGCAGTCCATGGGGTTGTAAAGAGTTGGACATGACTGAGCAATTGGACAACAACAACATAATTATGCAACTGAACAACCAAAATATCTAGTATTTAGGTGTGCAGTCCTCAATAGATTCTAGCTATAGGTCTAAAAATAAGGAAGGGATTTGGAATTTCATTTAAAGCCTAGTATCTCATTCTAAGGGCAATAAATTCAAAATTGAGATTAAAAATTTCATTTTCTCCAGTATAAATTATCTGAGAAAATATTATTTCTTGATGACTTGCTCTCCAAAGAAATAGGACAGTAAAGAATTGTCTGCCTTTTCCTAGCCTCTTTTTTGACATATAAAATAATATATTCTTCTAGCATCCATGATTGTTGAATTTACAAGTAAACTTATAACAAACATGCCATAATTCTAAAATCATAACTTGGTGTTTTGTTTACTGTTTCTATACTAGTAATTGTTTCTAATGTTCTGCTGATGTCTGATCATACCAAAAGGCTAGGATCAAAATCAGTTTCCTTGTCTTTTTGACAAAATATAAGACCTGCCAAATGCTGGAGTGTATTTTTCTGCTATGTTTTCCCATAAATAAGCTATTCTTCTCATGAATATTTTTTTATTAACTACCATGAAGTTTGTATCTCATCCATTTCATGGAAACATATAAGTGTATTGCCCTTAAACTAGTGCCATCAAAAAGTGTTGCCAACTTAAGCAACAATAGAACTGTTGAAAGATATTTTCACCCAAATTCTCCATGTGTAGTAGATTCCAAATCTTTTTTTGAAATGGATAAAAGAGCAACAGGTTGTAATTGTCAGGGTTATATCTGCCTTCCACATTACTAATAGGGATTACATGTTCCAAATTTTTCTCTGTAGGAAAGGTTTTACTTGTCAATACGAGATTTAAAAGAACAGTTGGGGTTGGGCACTGATACCTCTATCTCAAGCCAATTTGAAAACGTATGCAGCAAGAATATCGGCTTTTGCCTCCCTCCTCTCTATCCCTGTTGTAATCCTCTTAGTGTTCTCCTTTACTGTGATGAGCATCAAGATTCTACAATAAAATGCCCTCTAGATACCCATGACCTCAGCTTGAATCTCTCTTAAAAGTGCTCCTTTTCAAGTTATTAAATAGCTATTTCCAATGCACTGATCACCTCTGTATATAACTGGAGACATTTTTCTGAAAGGATTTCAAAGGTTTCACAGCTAAGGGAAACTTTCTTTGAAAGTGTCTCTTTACTATCCAGTTTATCACTATTTTGACTGAGCTGAAATTTTATTCAAAACCAATTTCTTCTAAAAATACAGTAGTCTACAAATTTGTAAGATGAGGTCTTTTCTCACTCTCACTAAATCATTAGAACAAATTAATAGTGATAAAATAACTGTTGGTTTTTATTCTCTCATTTTTCAATATTACAAAATATAGTTTTCTTTCAAAGTTCTACTTGGGCTTAAAATCAAAGAGAGAGGCCTTTCTGGTTCTTTTCCTCTGACAATTCCTCTTCACTATCCTTTTTTTCCCCCTTAGGTTTGACCTCGTTTCTATTGAATGAGTTAATTAACTAGAGAATTCAGTTCCACTCAGCTAACTCTGAGCACCTAGATACTATAGCAGAGACAATAATGATCAGAATGCTCTTTGCTTCTAATAATTTCTAATCTGCAAGGCAGGGGTAGGGGGATAAGATAAAGATCTCCCAAGATATCTTCCTAAGACAGGATCAAATCACATCTGTCTCTGCCTGAGTGTTTCCAATGGCTCTGTGTTTTCTACAGAACAACATCCACTTGAATTAAGATCCTTTATGATATGATACCAACAATTTCAGTGGAATCTACCATTCTGTTCTACTCTAATGTGAGCTAAAATATGCCCAAACTTGGAACAATGATTGACTTCAAATCATCAAAAAATGTTGCAAGAGGAACAGAACAGAGTCAATGTCATTATAAAGGGTACAGAATGGATGCAACAGGGGTATCAAGGTCAGAAACATCATATCTGGTTTGGGGGTGGGGTTGCAGTAAAGAAAGATTTTATTAAGCAGGCACAAATCAGGTAAGGCTAGAATGATGACCAGGGTTTCAATAAGCATTTATTGAATGCCAACTATATGCCAGTACCATGCTAAGATATGGCATAATGGTGACAGAGAAGGTAGGGGGTGGTGACAAAGAAAGAAAGGTTGAATTCCAGGCAGAGGGATTCATGTGGGCATAATAACAGAAATCATGGACTCAGAAAACAACAAATGAACAATTTAGCTTGGCTAACACACAAAGAACATATTTGAGAATAGTGAGCCTTGAAAGAGATTATGGCTAAATTTAAAACATCATTCATGAAAACGTAATGTGCAACTGCTCTGTATCTAAGACTTTGTTCCAGCACTCATGAACACAAAGATGAGTAAGACATAAAATCTGTGTCCAAAGAATTATCAGTTTAGTGAAAGAGAAAGACACAAAAGCAAGTGCCTTTACCAAAACACAAACTCTAAGAACAATTTCCAAAGAGTTCTGGGGTCACAAATTAACTTGAAGTTAAATTTCTCTGGAGGATCCGAGAAGGCTTCATAGACAAAGAAGAAATTGAAGAAAGCCTTAAAAAGTTAAGAATAGTAATGGCAGGATTGTAACCTAGCAAACACATGGAATGGCACAAGTAAACCAAAGCATAAATCATGTATGGGACTCCATTTACTAGCTCCGACGGAAGGGTCAGGGTACACAAAGATCAAGAAACGGAGAGGATTGAAAAGACAAGTTGAGAGTGGGGGAAGACTGGAGATGAATCATGGAGATCAATGAAGGCCAGATGATGATATGAATAATAGGCAATGGATAGGCATATAAGTTTTTGAGCACGAAAATAAAGCCACAGCAAAAAAAAAAAAAAAAAAAAAAAGAAAAGCTAAAAAAGAATGCTAACAGGATCAGAGAATTATGGCAAATAAACCTTAATGTCACTGAATATAAAATACAAAATGCACTAAATCCTGGTGCACCATTCAACTTACATTTATTTTCTAAATTTGCTCAGAAACAGGACTAGAAATAACTGTTTATTTTACTCTAGCTTTACAAGTATACAACTTAGCTTTACATATACCTTGAAACAACTAATGTTTTTGGTATAAATTTTGACATAAAAGACTGAATGAGCAACATGGAGAAATTGAAAAACAGCAGGTTGGGACAATGTGTCTTTTGCAGTATCTCTTACAAAGAAAGGGCCCAAACTAGTTAACAAGAAGCCCCACTTTCTCTGAGCATCTCTGTCTTTGTGGGTACTTTTTGGTTTTGATTTCATGAATTCAAAACCTAAAGCTTATGCAGCTGAAATGAACAACAACCCTACATAACTTGCCAGCTGAGAAAAAGAAAAGAATTACTCCTTCTTTAGAGACCGGTTTAAAATGCGTTTCATAGCTCACAGGCAGAAAAAAATTCTTTACTGAAAGATAAATTTCTAAAGTAAATTAATAAAGAGACCTCTGGATTGTGTTATAAGTTCAGCTTTCTGAAGAACTTGTGCTCCTTAGATACATTGACCCATAGAAGATATAGATCAGATTCTAGAGTATAAAGATATAACAGCCATCTTAAAGAATTTCTTAAACAAATGCAACTTATTAATGTAGTTGGTATAAAAAATATGCTAAACAATTGTACTTAAATGATGTAATACAAGTAGACTATTTCTTAGGTAGAAATGATATATATTGGTACAGTTTTTTTTCTTCCTATTCTTTTTCAAATTCTTTTCCCATTTAGATTATTACAGAACATTGTGCAGAGTTCCCTGTACTATATAGTATGTCTTTGTTGGACATTTATTTTAAATATAGCAGTGTATACATGTCAATGTCAAACTCCCACCTTATCCCTTCCTCTAACCCTTCTCAATATTGGTTCAGTTTCAGAGTGCTTAATTAACGGTGTGGCACTAGTGGTAAATAAAGAACCTGCCTGCCAATGCAGAAGAACATAAGAGACACAGGTTCAATCCCTGGGTTGGGAAGATCCCCTGGAGGAGGGCATGGCCTCCCACTCCAGTATTCTTGCCTGGAGAATCCCATGGACAGGGGAGCCTGGGGGGCTACAGTCCATGGAGTCTCAAAGATTCAGACAGGACTGAATCGACTTCACATGCATGCATGCAAAGCATAATACTTGCCCCTAACATTTGTAAAATAATTTACAGTTTTCCAAAACTTTCACAAATATCTACCCAGACACCACGTATTGACTGAGTGTCCAATACATAAAATATTCTTATCAAGAACAACAAATAATTCTGACCTTGTTCTGTAGGAAACTGTTCTCCATGTCCACCTTTTCAAATTGGTCAGGTACCTGTTGACTGGTGCCACTGAAGTTAATTGGAAATCCCTCACAAATGTCCCAACTAAGAAAACAAAATATTTAATTGTTCTTATTAGAATAAAATGAGTTTTAGCACTCTTTAATCTATTATTATGATAATTTATACATCTTACTCTTCCAGTGAGAGAAAAACCAATGTATAATCTATAATCTTTTTAAACAGAAATTTATAAAGTATCTTGGTATCTATAATTGGGAAAAGGAAGGCTTTAAATTTTTTCCTTGCTATTATTTATGATATTGGGGGGACCCAATGCCTAGTTAATTATTAACATAACAAAGAAACAAAAAATTTTAAATCTTACAGAATCACTCACAGTGGCGATCATCTTCATTATTAAAGTTATCATAAATATACTGATCTATAATAATAAAGCATGCTTTTATATTTATAATGTTTGTATCCAGAATATTAGCTTTGTATTTTTAAGAGAGCCTTTTAAAAGGCAGCACAGTCTAGAGATTACATAGATGAATCACAAACTAGAGGGGCTGGCTTCATTCTTAACCCAGCCAAATTACTTATTTTAATAGTGAGTCCATTCTTACCCTAAAGAAAGTTGCGGCTCAACACTGATAAGTTAAGATGTACCATACAGCATGCTATTCAACAAAAAGCAGTTCTAGAAATGGTGATGGTAGTTTTCTTTCAATAGTCTGAGAAATATAAGTAAGGGCATGATGACTAAGATCTCAAATGATCCATTTCAGAGTATAGAAAGAAAGTTCAAATGGAATCCAAAAATTAAGTAAATTATCTCCAAACTAGTTCATGTTCAATAAAGGCAGTTTGATATTCTTATATTTAGAGAATCAGATTTAATTTAAATCCATTCATTAAAGCAGTATTCATTGCACCTGAAGAAGTAACATAAAGAAGCGATACATAAATTAAAAATTAAACTCATAGCTAAAAACCAAAGGGAAAGGCAAATTTAACAGCTTAGAGAAAGATTATCACACATGAAATAAATTTTCTCATAAATAAAAATGCTTTTAATAAAGACTGCTGAGTTATTTTCTATCCATAAAGAGAAAGAAAACAAGGCAGAACATTATAATCTTGTCTAGAAACTGCAGGCAGCCATTGGGGGATAGAGAAGATCAAAGAGTCTGTCTTCTTAGACATACTTAGCAATAGGTTGTTGGAGAAGGAAATGGCAACCCACTCCAGTATTCTTGCCTGGAGAATCCCAGGGACAAAGGCGCCTGGTGGGCTGCCATCTATGGGGTTGCACAGAGTCGGACATGACTGAAGCAACTTAGCAGCAGCAGCAGCAGCAATAGATTGACATTAGCTAGACTGACTGACCTCATCAGACTGCTTTTGGTTCTCTAGATCTGTCCTCTATTTCAGCCTTTTCACCACTATATTAAAGAAAGTTGTAACTGGTTAAATTACAAAATATTAAAGTTAGATGGGACTTTATAGATAGGTCACCTAATCCAATATAGTGTCAGCATTGTGCTGCCATATCCAATATGGTGGCCACAAGCCACATATTCCTACTTAAATTAAAACTGGTTTAATTTAAACAAAATTTAAAATTCAGTTTCTCAGTCACACTAGTCATATTTCAAGTGCTCAATGGCCACAAATTCTGATTCCATCTTCATAGGAAGTACTACTAGCCAGTGCTAGATAGTGGTTATCTATCTCAGTTCTTAAGGAAGTCCTCAGTTCTTAAGAAAGACAACCTGGGTTAGAATCCTTGCACTATCATGTACAAGTCATGTAGCTGGGAAAATGCTCTTCTGTGCCTCAGTTTCTGCCTCTATAAAAATGGAGTAATAATAGGCCTAATAAGAAATGATAGGATTAAAATAATTATTCTGCAGATTAAATATGCTCTCATCCAATTCATTTATTAATAGAACTGTGCCTGGCCTATGGTCAACAATCAGTAACTGCTGGGTTTTATCACTAACCCATAGGAAATTGATACCTGTCCGCTCATGGACAACCGTGAGTAGATATGGGTCCCGTGCCTGGATCTAACTCCCGCTCTTCTGAGCACTATGCCTCTAGGATAGTGCTTTTGTTTCTAATTTATCATCATCAAATGAGATGCTTAAATATGAACACTCACATAAAAGAACTAATTATTTACTATTTAAATAATTCCATTTAAAATTGTTAGTCTAAAAAAATCCCCTACAAACAGTTTTTACATTTCAAATAAAATCATTAACTTTGCAAAGCAGAAGACTATACTCTCCTCATTGTCCCATGTGTTTTCTAAAACTCCAGGGAACTTAATGGCAAGTCTTTAAAGCAACAGCTCATTATATCATGAAATAAGTCAATAAAATAAATGATTGTTTATTTAAGATGATTTAAGGAACATCTTTTAGTGTTTAAATCTCTCACTCTGGGAAAACTAAATTAGGCGATTCAGATTGTTTAACCAAGAACTTGTTAATTTACTTGTCACTTCCAGGTAGCAGAAGGGCATTAGGGTCCAAGAAAGTTTTATATACAACTGTAATGCCACCTCTGGCGAATGCAGTCACCTGGTCAAAAGTCAAACCCAAAACAGGGTTTAGTGGAGATCTGGAAAATGGAAAAACAAAAATCAAATATATCTGTAAAATTATACAAACTCTAAACTTTGAGTATAAATAATCAATAAAATGTACATTCCCATGTCAAATAATATCCAGAAATAAGTGAATTTCCTATTATACAGACCTATTGTTGGTATTCTCTACTGTCACTTGACATGCACATTTTAGTTTGTTTGATTTATAATGCCTAGGATTGTTGCAACACATAAACGTTTCAAATGTTGCACATTTAAATAAATGATTTCAATAATAAAACAAAGCATTTAGCTGAGAAAAAGAATCAACTGCCAGCCTTGTCATGTTCATTTTTCACATAAAACTACAATGCAATATACCCATAATAATCTTTGAAGCTTATAATTAAATTAATCTTTCATATTTGGCTCATACAGCTATGTTTTGTAAGCCGGGTAAATGCTATGCTGACTTGATTTTTCATATTACATACTGTTAGGTATATTGCTTTAGGTTAATTTAATTATGTAAAAATTAAAATCATGGGGAAAGATCTTCAGTAAAAAGAATGGCAACTGTGTCAATTGTGAGCCATCTTGTTTTTGAAATTAGTGACAAACACTGCTACTTAACTTTAGAATCACAGGGCTATCTCACCTCACTTGTGTAGTATTTCCAAAAATATTTAAAATGAATATAATCAAGAGAAAACACTCAGACAAATCCAGAATGTGAGACACTATACAAGAAAAGTATCTGAACTCTCCAAAAAGAAAACCAATGTCATGAAAAATAAAACAAAAAATAGAATATTTTAGATTAAAGAGAACCGAAGAAAATAACTAAATGCAACAGATGAAGCTTATCTGGATACTGGATTACAAAAAAGCTCTAAAGCATATTTAGGGTAGTTTGATTACATATTGGATGATAATATATTTTTGTTGACTGTGTTAGATATTATAACAAGGACAGAGAAGAACTTTCTGTTCTTTAGTTATATGACCTATAACATTTAGAAGTAAAACTTCAGTGACTGGAGTTAATCCCAAACTGTTCAAAAGAGAGAGAAAGGAGATATAAGAGAGGTAAAAGAAATGTGGCAAAGTCTTTAATTGATGAACTTAGGTAAAGGATATATATAAACCTTCATTGAATCAAGTGTTCTGTGGACTGGACATTTTTTCAAAATAAAAATTGAGAGAAAAACAACTAAAGAACTCAAAAGAGAAGCAGATATTGGCAAAATCTTCTGCAAATGAGTAATCAGACCTTGCATATCAACATATATTAGACACATTAGAATTACTCTCTGAAAATAAATATCATTTTCTTAGTACATATTGTGCATTTTCTCAATATATTTTAAACTAGATGAAAATAACTTTTCTGATATTAATTTAGAAGTTTCAGTAGTAGCAAAATGCTATAATGGTTCCCTAGGCACCCTACTCCAGTACTCTTGCTTAGAAAATCCCATGGACAGAGGAGAATGCTGGGCTGCAGTCCATGGGATCGTGAAGTCGGACACGACTGAACAACTTCACTTTCACTTTTCACTCTCATACATTGGAGAAGGAAATGGCAACCCACTCCAGTATTCTTGCCTGGAGAATCCCAGGGACAGAAGAGCATGGTAGGCTGCCATCTCTGGGGTCGCACAGAGTCGGACATGACTGAAGCGACTTAGCAGCAGCAGCAGCAGCAGCAGTACTTTACACTGGATTCAAAATCAAATATATATGCATATATATTATGCTATTAAAATAGCAATGATATACAAATTACACATTTATGAATTCTACCAGCTATGATCCTCAGTTGATTTTAGAATATTTCAGATACTTAGCATTTTTTGTTACTCCATAAATATAATCTAGTTAACCAAGAACAAGTGTATGATCATATTAAAATACTGTATTATAGCAAACATCATTAAAAACATCAAAGTTAGTCATTGCTTTCACTTTAATAATGATATTTGAGTAGAAATTATGAGACACATTTTATTAAAGCTTTTCCTTGTAATTTGAAGAGCTTCCTAAATTATACGAGGATTCTTGCCACTTTAAAATTCATCACAAATTTTATCATTGTAAATATAATTCTCACAATGTAATTATGTTTTGAAATCTGCCTACATAGGAAAAGCACCATTCCTTACAGGTATTTTTTAGTTTTATAAATTACACAGTTTAGATACTATTAAGTATTTTAATTTTATTCCACTGAGACAGATGAAATAGATTTTGCAATATGCTACCCATAACTAATTCTACCAAGGTTTCCCAAAACCCTCATGGATTTCTAAGCAGATTTGACTTTGATTATTAGAATATATAGCAAATCCAATCAGCTCCTAGTTTTGTCTATGCTATTTTATAATTAATATATGCTCAATTATATTCTACAAGCAAAATTATTTCTCCTATTTCTCCCATTTTGTTCTACAGATAAAGAGCTGAACACAAAACAAAACAAAAAGATTAAAAGTAGGCAAAAAAGTGTGTTTAAGTTTCCTGACAAGCAGTTTCAGAGTTCATCTGGATGTGTCCTGTCAAAATATGCATAAATTTCCAAGATATTCCACACAACAGCTCGGCTCATCAATGCCTATAGACTGCAGCCTTTTTCTTTTCTCAGAAATGCTGATAATTTTATGCAGGAATTTACCAATCTACAAAAATTTACACAATGCTCAGTAATAACCAGTAATTATTGTGGCATAATGCAAGGCGCTTTTGAGAAATATAACTTTGATAGGATAGGGCT